>NC_091284.1:798574920-799174920 GCF_032444005.1 Ranitomeya imitator
CATCAATGTGCCGTCCAAGTTTTTCATGTTTGATCAGTAACTGGAATCAAAAACTTCGTCAGCAAAAAACATGAACATGTGACCAACCCCATAGACTAAAATGGGTACATCTGAATGACCCCTAATCGGAGGCGTAACTATAGGTGCAGGGGTTGCAATCTCACCCAAGGCCTGGAGACTAGGGGGGCCCAGAAGGGCTTTCTTACTATTTAAGACCTTTGATAGTTGAGCCCCCCGTTAGAGATTTTGCTTTGGGGGTCCACAAGCTTCAAGTTATGCCATTGGTCCTAATGGAAATCACTATGAACCAAGGAGGTCCATCTCGCTCTTTAAGGAAGCATTGGTGTTAATGTGATCTGCACCTTACCTGGTCTTACTAAACACTCCTTAAAGGGAACTTGTCATGTAAAATAACACAATTAACCTGCATATATGGGGGTTAATCTGCAGGTTTATAGCATTCTGATACCGTGAGAACCCCTCTGCCGGGAGGAAATGAACTTTGTTGCCCCATGCAGGGTTTAGCTTCCAGTCATAGGGGCGATGTCGGCTCGGCTTCAGCCACTGCTCAGTGTATAAAGAGCTGCGGCTGTAACTGCGTCGCCCCTATGACTGGGAGCCGATTAGCGCTGGGGGAAATAAAGTTAATTTTCTCCCGGCAGAGGGGCTCTCACAGATTGCTATTAAAGGGAACCTGTCACCCGAATTTGGCGGGCTCTGTTAACGGTCTGATGGGCGGTGTTTTCTGTTCTTTCATGCACCCCTTCCTTTCCCGCTGACCGCAATATTGTATTGAATTTGATTTTGTTTCCTCCGTAGTACACGCGTGTGCAATGCAATCTCACCTTGCGCACGCGTAGTATGCTTTGCCCAACTGCGGGCAAAGCCGAAAAGCATTAGTGCGCATGCGCCGGCGCACTGTATCCCGGAACACAGCGAAATACTTCCAGGACATAGTGCGCCGGCGCATGTGCACTCATGCTATTTAGCTTTGCCCGCAGTTGGGCAAAGCATACTGCGCGTGCGCAAGGCAAGATTACATTGCGCACGCGTGTACTACGGAGGAAACCGAATCAAATTCAAGACAATATTGCGCCAGCGGGAAAGGAAGGGGTGCATGAAAGGGGAGAAAACACCATCCATCGGACCGTTAACAGAGCCTGCCAAATTCAGGTGACAGAGTCCCTTTAAACTGCAGATTAACCCCATATCTGCACGGTAATAGCATTAAAAATGGATTATTTAAAATAGCAGTGAACCAAAAGAATAATAATAATAGTCAAGTGAAGAAATAAAGTAATTAGATAAAGGGGCGCTCCAAAATTGCCCCGGTGTGTTGGAAAAAGTAGCATCCTGGTGAAAGGACCTAATGCAGACAGCAGAGAATGCTGGGAGTTGTAGTGTCACGACACCTAGAGCCGCCGGTTGGAGAACACTGACTCGGACCTTTAATGGAGTCCCCCCTGACATCACAGGGGGGTCCAATATTTACACAACAGTTGTTTCTATTGATACATAACGTTCTCCGCACACTAAAGATACAACGTAACAAACACCCAGGAATGTTCACGTCCTACAAACTCAAGATACTAATAACTTGGAAAGTTCACAAAGTGAAAACACACAAGGAAAAAAGTAAACAGATCTCCATCTCAGGCAGTAAATCTGCAAAGTAATCTGACATGTTAATCACAAGCACAACTTTTCCCCAAAATTACTCAGCTGAGCAGCAGCACCAAGAACTTTAGGAAGGACCCTCAGCTTCCCAAGAAAGCCAGCAGCCATGCAGAAGACAAAGGCTCCACACAGGCACTCACCATCTCTCTTTAAATTGGAGCCTCTTATTGCTTTCAGGGTTCCAGTTTGGGATAAAGTTCCTTGACTGCAGAAGTTTGCAAAGATTAGACTGAAAAGCAATGGCAACCTCATTGGGAAAAAGTGAGAGGAGGCGCAGTAGGGATGAATCAAGGGGATTCAGGTAGAAGGTAGAACTTGCAAAATGTCTTCTTTTCTTTAGAGGAGGATAAAAAAAGAAGAACCTCTGGCAGTAACAGGTTGGAAGGCTGCAGATTCCAAAAAAAAAAGCTCCTTATGTATTGCAGCCAGTTGTCCTTGTGGCAGGAGCCTTAGTGGAGGAGGAGGATGAATATTGCAGGACCTCTGCAGCTGCTATCTAGTAGGCTTTGAGAAGCTCCCCCTGTGCAGCATGCATTTCTGCAGAAACAGCACATAGCTGGATTCAGTGTGTGCCCCCAGATGAGGATAAATGCTGCTGTGTGCGAGAGCCTAGAAGGAAACAGGACTCTGACTGCTGAGAACAACAGGAAAAAAGCCAGGGGCTGCTCACAACTAACTACAGGGGACTACTAAATCAAAGGCAAGCCAAGGAGAGCAGAGGAAATAGTCTCCTGGCCCCCCTGTGCACCAACTCCCACACTTCACTATTCAGCCCTCCGGTGCCAGCTGTAATGTGAGCACAAAGGTGTTATACTGGATGTTGGGGAGCGCGGAGGGTTAATGTTCCTCCTGTGCCAGGAAATCTAGAATGATTCAATTCGTGACTTATTATCGAAGAAAGGTCCAGTGAATATGTACCAACAAAAAAAAAGTTTAGGGGGAAATTGACTAAGACTGCTGCTTCCTAGGTAGTTGTGTGTGTGCCCCCCCCAAGGGGCAGGGATCCTAATGATTGGCCAACATTGGGTAAATGTAGAGTAGGGAGAATGATGCGGAGGGGTTCTACTGTTGGTAATGGAAAGGAAAGAAAGGAAAAGAAGGGAGGTAAGAAATTAAGAAGGTGAGGGGGAGAAGAAAAAAAGAAAGAAAATGAAAAAAAAAGAAGGAAGGAAAGAGAGAAAAAGAAAAAAAAAGAAAGGAAAGAAAGAAATGAGGAAGTAAAGGCCAAAGGAAGGAGAAAAAAAAGTCAGAAAGAAAAAGTAAAAAGATAGAAAAGAAGAAAGAGAAAGAAAAAAATGAGGAAGTAGAGGTCAGAGAGAAGAAAAAGTCAGAAAGAGAGAAAAAGGAATAGAGATAGAAAGAAGGAAAGAAATAAATGACGAAGTAAAAGAAAATCAAATGAGAGAAAAGGAGTAAAGAGATAGAAAGAAAAACAAAGACATTAGGAAAGGACAGAAAAAGAGGCAGAAAGACAGAAAGAAAAAGAAAAGAGAAAAAATGGCAGCGAGAGAAAGAAAGATATGAGATAGATATGCGATAGATAGATAGATAGATAATAGATAGATAGATAGATAGATAATAGATGGTTAGATAATAGATCACAGCTTTCCTGCGTCTTGGCATGCTTTCCCCAGTCTTTCACATTGCTTTTGGGTGACCTTATGCCACTCCTGGCACAAAAATGTAAGCAGTTCTTCTTTCTTTGATGGCTTGTGACTATCCATCATCCTGTTGATTACATTCCAGAGATTTTCAATGGGGTTCAGGTCTGGAGATTGGGCTGGCAATGACAGCGATTTGATGTGGTGGTCCTTCATCCACACCTTGATTGACCTAGCTGTGTGGCATGGCGCAGTCCTCAGAGTTGGGGAACATTGCCTGAGCAGAAGGAAGCAACTGTTTTCCAGGATAACCTTGTATGCGGCTTGATTCATACGTCCGTCGCAAAGATTAACCTGCCCAATTCCAGCCTTGCTGAAGCATCCCCAGATCAACACCGATCCACCAAATTTCACAGTGGGTGCAGACACTGTGGCTTGTGTGCCTCTCCAGGTCTCCGTCTAACCATTAGCCGACCAGGTGTTGGGCAAAGCGTAAAATTAGACTCATCAGAGAAGATTACTTTACTCCAGTCCTCTATGGTCCAATCCTTATGGTCTTTGGCAAACTTCAGCCTGGCTCTCCTTTGCTTCTAATTGATGAAAGGCTTTTTTCTACCTTTACATGACTTGAGCCCTGCCTCTAGGAACCTGGTACGAACTGTTCTTGCCGTGCTCTTCACCCCAGCTGCCATTTGCCATTCCTTTTGTAAGTCACTTGATGTCATCCTGCGGTTGCTGAGTGACATTCGAATAAGATGACGGTCATCCCGGTCAGAGGAGAGTCATTTTAGCCCTCTGCCGGTCTGTAGCTTTGTTGTCCCCAATGTCTGCTGCTTGACCTTGTTGTAATGGATTGCCGTCTTAGAAATTTTAAGGATGGAGTAAACATGATGCTCACTGTGACCCTCTGCTAGTAAAGCTAGAATTGAGCCCTTCTTTTCCTCTCTGAAGACTTTTTTTTCTTTTCAACTCCTTTAGCATGGTTAAAAGTTATATTTTCATTCCTATTACTTTTGGGGTATTGCTAGCGCTTGTTTTGCCATTCAGCTTGTCCTATTGCAAGAGGATTGTGAACACCCCAGCAGGGTTTTTTTTTTTATACTTTCCTTCGTTAAATAAGATTTGGTTCAGGCGATCACCTAATCAGAAGCTCATTAAGTAGAATGAGGTGTAATCTGGTTGGAATTCAATGACACTGGAATGGAATGGCTGTCAGATAGATAGATAGATAGATAGATAGATAGATAGATAGATAGATAGATAGATAGATAGATAGCTATAGATTGCGGTGAATACAGTTTAGCGCTTCCTCTGAAGTTTGGGTTGGAGTGCTGCTGCTTTCTTTGCTGTGTATATAGGATGATATGAGCTAGATATGGGATAGAGTATAATGCAAAATTTACTACATGAGAAGTGTTTTGGTTTCTGAGATGTTTGTGGTCAGTGGATTTAAAAAAAAAAAAAAGCATGGTCTGCACTGGGTTTGCCTTTTTCTGGCATTTCCTTGTAGACTTTTATACAGGACTTGAGAGACAAAAGGAAAGACATGTGTCCAAGTGTTGCAAAATAAAAAAAAACACAAGCAAAAATGTTTTAAAAATAAAGCTATAAAAATGTCATGGTTTGTTTAACAAGCATTGAAAGGGAACCTGTCATGTCCTTTGTGGCGTGTGAAGTTTCCCGAATGCGGTGTTATGATGCAATGAGGATCACCAGCATGTTTTTTTCCCATTAAAATCGCAGCTGTAATCCTTACAAAAAACACATTATACAGTTATATCTTACCTGCGGTTTGGTCATAGGGGTGCGCTTTATAGCTTTCAGTCAGGGTTGTCCCCGCAGATGCAATTTGAATTGTTTCCGGGGTTGCGCCGAAGTCACGGTAAATCCCGCGCTTGTGCAGTGTTTGTTGTTTTGCAGCACTTGCGCAGTGTCTATTGGGGGAGAAGCGCTTGTGCAAAGTCTGTTGACTTGCGCTTGCACATTGTCCATTGGCGTTCCCCGCCGCGCGTCACAGTCTACCAATGTCTGTGAGGAGTGCAGCAGCTCTGACGCAGTCAATGAAGTTGGAAAATAAAAACAGCTTAAGTGCGCACTTGCGTGTAGCCACTCGTCGAGGCGCATGCGTCGATCGCCAATGGACAAAGCGCTAGCGCGGGTCAGCAATTACATACTGCGCATGTGCATCTCCCCAGTATATTTATATTTTTCTGTTATATAATCCCTGGCAGGAGGTCTGCTCTGTTGCTGTTGCAGAGGGGGCTCTACTGTGTATCCCACCCTGCAGTGATGATGTACAATTCCAGGATTGTGTCGGTTAATGTTTGTATATTGTATACAATGGGACCTTTCGAAGACAATTTGCAAACACATGGCTACGACTCATGGGGTAACCAGGCACAGTTGTGTCCTGTAGCAAAATACAAACTAAGTGACACTTAAAGAGAATGTAATAAGAAAATGAAATATTTTTTCAATCAGTTTTTTTGTGTTAAATGCATTTTTCAAAAATGTTGTCAGTGTTTTTATTTTTCCATATTTTCCATCTACATTATAAATAATAATATTACAAATTTAGCAAAATTCAGCAGCCATTTTTTTTCTAGACTTTAACGTCCTTCTCTTTAGTAAGTTAGTGAACATTAGCAGGACTAGATTAACACAAATCCCATCATTGCTACAGAAGCATCTAATTAGCGTCTGCAAATGTCATCGTGAAGAGAGGGGGCGGAGGTGAGCTGTGACATCACCTATTGTGACTGGTGGATCCTGTGTTATCAACTGTATATAGAGGTGTAACCTATCATTGTAATTCTGCCTCTGATGATAAAGAGCCTGCTGAAAACTCTTCCTGAAAGGACAAGAAGTACCAACCTAAAATAGCCCAAATGCCCAGTGTGGAAATTGCAAGTTTACTAATTTTCTCCTTTTAAGTAATATAAAAAAAAGAAAAAAACTTTAACTTTATATGCTTTATATTTTTTAAATCATTACACAAGTGAGAACATCTTGGCCTGCAGGAAATAAAGCTTAATATATATATGCTCATAAAGTCCCATGGCTTCCATTACCACCTATATGCTGATGATACTCAGATCTACCTCTCTGGCCCAGATGTCACTTCCATACTAAATAGTAAAAAAAGAGAGCGCCTTTCATACTGTTCAGAATCCCAGAGCGTCTATCAGCCATATCTTCCTTTTTCTCCTCTCGCATCCTAAAGCTCAATGTGGACAAATCTAAACTCACCATGTTCTTTCTACCTCCTGCCGCCTTCAACTCAACAATATTCTCAGAATTCGTTCCTTTCTGAACCCTGAATCTATTAAAATGTTAGTGTGTGCCCTCATCGTCTCACGCTCTCGACCACTACTGCAATATCCTCCTCTGTGGCCTTCCTGCTAACACTCTCGCACCTCTCCAGTCCATCCTTAACTCTACTGCCCGACTACCCACATCTCTGCACGCTAGTCTTGTGCTTCTCCCCTCTACAAATTCTTTCATTGTTTACCAATTCCCAAACGTATCCAGTTCAAACTACTAGCATTGAGCCACAAAGCCGTCCATAATCTGTCTCCCCCATACATCTCCGGACCAATCTCCCAATATCTTCCAACATATATCCTCTGGTACTCCCAAGACCTCCTCCTCTCCTCCATACTCATAGGTTCCTCACCCAACCACCTCCCAGACTTCTTTCAAGTGTCCCCCATCCTCTGGAATTCTATGACCCAACACGTCCGGTTATCCACCACATTGGGATCCTTCAGACGGAATCTGAAAACCCATCTCTTCAAGAAAGCCTACAGCCTGCACTGACCGCGCTGCCTCCTCACCACCAGAGATGCGACAACCTCTTATCCTACTGTCTGCTTCCCCATTATCCTGTAGACTTTAAGCCCGCAAGGGCAAGTCCCTCTCCTTTCTGTACCAGTCTGCCATTGTTACTCTGTTCTCTATAATTTATATCTGTATTTTGTATGCAACCCCTTCTCATGTATGACACCATGGAATCAATGGTTCTCTAAAAAGCAATAAATGTAAGAACCGGTAGAATAAGGTTAACTTATATATCCTAAGTTATGATGTATATAATTGTGCATTTTGGTTTGGGGATTATGCAGCTATTTTGACAATCATTGCATACAGTTTGTATCAAGGACACAGATCCACTTCAATGTTGCCTTCTACATGACCGCCTTAACCAGAGAACCCCAAATACAGTGTCATTCAGAGGACCATCATAACAACAAATGCAGTGCCATTCATAGAACCACCATAAAAAGAAAACCCCAAAATACAGTACCATTCACAGGACTACTATAACAAGAGAACCCTAAATGCAGTGCCATTCATAGAACCACCATAAAAAGAAAACCCCAAAATACAGTACCATCCACAGGACCACTATAACAAGAGAATGTCAAATACATTGCCATCCACAGGACCATCATAACAAGAGAACCCTAAATACAGTCCCATAAACAGGACCACCATAGCAAAAGAAGCACAAGTGCAAAATATACAGGACCACTTTAAAGGGTGACAGTAAGTAGAGCCATCAAGAACAATGCCATCCACAGACTCACTATAATAAGAGAACCATAAATACAATGGCACCCAAAGACCCATAATAATTAGAAAACCCCAAATTACAGTCAGACACTGAACCTTCATAAGAGTGACAGCAAGCAGACCCATCAAGAACAGTGCCATGCACAGGAGCACCTTTACAAGAGAATCCAAAAATACAGTGCCATGCACAGAACCTCCTCCACAGGACCACCATATCGAGAGAACACCAAATACAGTGCAAGTCACATGACCACCAAAATAAGAGAACATCAAATACAATGCTACTCATAGGACCACTATATCAAGAGAACACCAAATACAGTGCTACAATATAGGACCACCATATCAAGAGAACATCAAATACAGTGCTAGTCATAGGACCACCAAAAACAAGAGAACACCAAATAGTGTGCTAGTAACAGGACCACCAAAACAATAGAACACCAAATACAGTGCTAGTCACAGGACCACCAAAACAAGAGAACATCAAATACAGTGCTAGTCACAGGACCACCAAAACAAGAGAACACCAAATACTGTGCTAGTCACAGGACCACCAAAACAAGAGAACATCAAATACAGTGCTAGTCACAGGACCACCAAAACAAGAGAACACCAAATACTGTGCTAGTCACAGGACTACCAAAACAAGAGAACACCAAATACAGTGCTAGTCACAGGACCACCAAAACAAGAGAACATCAAATACAGTGCTAGTCACAGGACCACTAAAACATGAGAACACCAAATATAGTGCTAGTCACAGGACCACCAAAACAAGAGAACATCAAATATAGTGCTAGTCACAGGACCACCAAAACAAGAGAACACCAAATACAGTGCTACTCACAGGACTACCAAAACAAGAGAACACCAAATACTATGCTAGTCACAGGACCACCAAGAGAACACCAAATACAGTGCTAGTCACAGGACCACCAAAACAAGAGAACACCAAATACAGTGCTACTCACAGGACCACCAAAACAAGAGAACACCAAATACAGTGCTAGTCACAGGACCACCAAACAAGAGAACATCAAATACAGTGCTACTCACAGGACCACCAAAACAATAGAACACCAAATACTATGCTAGTCACAGGACCACCAAAACAAGAAAACAGCAAATACAGTGCTAGTCACAGGACCACTAAAACATGAGAACACCAAATATAGTGCTAGTCACAGGACCACCAAAACAAGAGAACACCAAATACAGTGCTAGTCACAGGACCACCAAAACAAGAGAACAGCAAATACAGTGCTAGTCACAGGACCACCAAACAAGAGAACATCAAATACAGTGCTACTCACAGGACCACCAAAACAATAGAACACCAAATACTATGCTAGTCACAGGACCACCAAAACAAGAGAACAGCAAATACAGTGCTAGTCACAGGACCACCAAACAAGAGAACATCAAATACAGTGCTACTCACAGGACCACCAAAACAAGAGAACACCAAATACTATGCTAGTCACAGGACCACCAAAACAAGAGAACAGCAAATACAGTGCTAGTCACAGGACCACCAAACAAGAGAACATCAAATACAGTGCTACTCACAGGACCACCAAAACAAGAGAACACCAAATACTGTGCTAGTCACAGGACCACCAAAACAAGAGAACAGCAAATACAGTGCTAGTCACAGGACCACCAAACAAGAGAACATCAAATACAGTGCTACTCACAGGACCACCAAAACAAGAGAACAGCAAATACAGTGCTACTCACAGGACCACCAAAACAAGAGATCACCAAATACAGTGCTAGACACAGGACCACCAAAATACGGTGCTAATCAGAGGATTTTCATCCGAATGACATCAAGAAGCCTCCAACTAGAGTTCCAGCCATAGGAATCTTATAACGGTGATAAATAAAAAGTATTTTGTGGGTGCTATTGATGGGTGGATGAAGGTATCCACTAGGTCTAAGGATGGTAGAGAAAAAGCAGTCATATCAATTCTGCCCTGAATGTCACGCAGTGGTGCCAAGAATTGCTGGACATTTTCCATTAATCGCCACCTTCCAAAACCCCAGTTACCTTCTCATGTAGGGTGTGCCATGTTGGACCTGCATGCCATGTTTTCACCAATGTATTTTGAGGATCAGTATTGCAAGTTCCAACTCTCTATTTCGCTCCTCGCAGCTCACTTCTTCCGCACGTTTCTAGTTCATCTTTTTCTTTACAGTTTTCATAAATGTCAAATAAAAAATTTCACGTGAATTCTCACCAGATGTTCCTAATCTGTCTCACACAACTATTGTTACATTTTCGCAGGAAAGACCTCCTTAATTCCGGGGCTACATAACGGTGCCATAAAAGATTTAGGAGTCCTTTGATCATCGACTTTCCTGATGTTATCTCCTAAATCACCTTAAATTATTTTTTTTGTGCTTGTTAATAACTTCTTTCATTTCCTTGTTGCTGATGTGAAACTGACTTGTCTTCATTTTTAGTATTTGGAAGGGCAAGTGTAGCGTCTTCTCCGCAGTAATAAGGCTTAATTGATTTGGGATGGGTGCCATTTTCGCATTCGGCTGAGCTGTAGCTTTTTTTTGTAGACCGTTGTATTTTTGCTTGCCTAAATGTTTTCTTTGTAGATGGTTGTTAATAATTGTCCCTCAAAAGACTTCTTCATTTCTAAGTAATGAGTCCTTAGCATTAAAGACTGGAGTCTCCGATAGTCTTTGATAAGCACTCTCGGCAAAGTGTTTCCTAATACTGTTTGTCTATTTTAGTGCTCTACGCTCTTCCTGGCCGGCATCCCTTCCTCTCGATTCAGTCATACGCTGCAGATCTCAAGGAGAAAGAGTCTTCGTTATTTATATATCGAGTTTCTGTAATAAATTTCGAGGCAACTAGTTTTTCATATTAATTAATTACAAAAGTTAATTGATTGTTTTACTAAAAGTTGTATTGCAGAACGATTGCATTATGGATGATGGACATATCGATTCTGCCTTTGGGTCATACATATTTTGTTAGGTATCATTATTGTATATCAGTGTGGAAAAAAATGAAGGATCAATTTTGAAACCCAGAAGATGCCGCCAATTGGGGTCTTTCTGCTGGACCCTGTAATAAATGGCCATATTGCTATACTATATGCAGCAATGCTATGGTATTCCTGTTGTAGTGTGACTGGTGGTCGCATGGTTAATGGGAGGTATGTGTCACAAGGATGAATGCTCCCTGCGATGCAACCCGGAGTATTTTGTCTTTAGTGCATGTGAGCACTAAATATGTCATTTAGTGCACCTGGGTCCGGGTTGCGGGTAGCTATGAGAGATGAGAGGGTCTGGCTACCAATATACCTCACCTCTGAGTGGGGGCGCCAACTGTACCCTTTTTCCCTGCAGGAGGTTGAGGACCTGCAGTGATGTCATGATCATATGATCAATGCATGTGATGTTACCTCACCTGTGGGTGTGGTTACAGGCAACGTAAAGGAGGTGTGTTTAGCTGCACATGGTAGTGAGTGTTTGGGAGTGTGCCAGTGTGGACAGACTTCCATGTGTCCTGGCTGGACACTACAGAGAGACCGTGTTTAGGCTGTAGAGCCTGCGTGCTGGACATAGCACAGCCTGTGTGCCCACAGACCAGAGAGAGCGAAGCTCTACTATGGACATTGAGGATTTGTCTGTCTGATGTAAGACTCTTTACCGTTTGTTCATGTTTCTACGGTTTATGGAGAGAATAAACCAAACAGACTGCTTTATGTGGAAAAACCATGCCTGAGTGCTTGAATCCCGTGCCAAGTGAGTGTCCCCCACGACACGTAGTATGCGAAATGCTACACTGTATATAACACAAGTGATCAGACAATTACAGGTTATAGTCCCCTAAAGGGACTAATAAATACAGTAAAAAGTATACAAATGTTTTAAAAAATATGAAAAAATTAAAAAAAACATAAGTTCAAATCTCTCACTTTTCCCCCCATCAATTTTGGGACCCAATAGAAGATGCCACCAATTTGGGTCTTTCGGCTGAACCCTACAAAAAATGATCCATGTAGACTACATTCCCATTGATAGCATTGGGGGACCAGTAAGATTTCCTCCACATCTCTCCAAATTTGACACATATACAGACGTGTCCTTCTTTACATTTGCTACTGACTACACAGTGCCTTGCGAAAGTATTCGGCTCCCTGTAACTTTTCAACCTTTTCCCACATATCATACTTCAAACATAAAGATACCAAATATACATTTTTGGTGAAGAATCAACAACAAGTGGAACACAATTGTAAAATTGAACTAAATTCATTGGTTATTTAAAATTTTTGTGGAAATTCAAAAACTGAAAAGTGGGGCGTGCAATATTATTCCGCCCCTTTCCATTCAGTGCAGCAAACTCACCCCAGAAGTTCATTGTGGATCTCTGAATGATCCAATGTTGTCCTAAATGCCTAATGCCTGGGTTCTGTTTGAAGCACAGAGAGCATCATGAAGACCAAGGAACACAACAAGCAGGTCCGTGATACTGTTGTGGAGAAGTTTAAAGCCGGATTTGGATACAAAATGATTTCCAAAACCTTAAATACGCCAAGGAGCACTCTGCAAGTGATCATATTGAAATGGAAGGAGTATCATACCACTGCAAATCTACCAAGACCCGGCCGTCCCTCTAAACTTTCATCTCAAACAAGGAGAAGACTGATCAGAGATGAAGCCAAGAGGCCGATGATCACTCTGGATGAACTGCAGAGATCTACAGCTGAGGTGGGACAGTCTGTCCATAGGACAGCAATCAGTCGTACACTGCACAAATCTTGCCTTTATGGAAGAGTGGCAAGAAGAAAGCCATTTCTCAAAGAATCCATAAAAAGTGTTGCTTAATGTTTGCAACAAGCCATCTGGGAGACACACCAAATATGTGGAAGACGGTGCTCTGGTCAGATTAAACCAAAATCAAACTTTTTGGCAACAATGCCTAAAGGCAACACAGCTCATCACCCTGAACACACCATCCCCACTGTCAAACATGGTGGTGGCAGCATCATGGTTCGGGCCTGCTTTTCTTCAGCAGGGACAGGGAAGATGGTTAAAATTGATGGGAAGATGGATGGAGCTAAATACAGAACCATTTTTGAAGAAAACCTGTTGGAGTCTGCAAAAGACCTGAGACTGGGACGGAGATTTGTCTCCCAACAAGACAATAATCCCAAACATAAAGCAAAATCTACAATGGAATGGTTCACAAATAAACGTATCCAGGTGTTAGAATGGCCAAGTCAAAGTCCAGACCTCAATCCAATCGAGAATCTGTGGAAAGAGCTGAAAACTGCTGTTCACAAACGATCTCCATCAAACCTCACTTTGCTCGAGCTGTTTGCCAAGTAAGAATGGCCAAGAATTTCAGTCTCTCGATGTACAAAACTGATAGAGACATACGCAACTCTCTTGCAGCAGGAAGGGATTGTGTTGTCCTGCACCATTTCGTCTTTGAAATTTTTAGATTGGCGGAACTGCCATCAAAATGTCAGTTCGCCAACATAGTGCTCTTCAATACTTGTCTCATCAATTTGATTGAGAAGTTTTCTAGCGGCAAATGTAACTTGCCGTCGTCGAGTGGCTCTTGCAATTTGGACACATATTCTCTTTTTTGTGAAATATGTGTAACACTTTGTGCATTGCGTGTTGCTCGTTGTCGTGCAGCATTAAATGATCTACGTGATTCAGTTACTTCATTAGTTTCTCTTGCTCTGGCCAGAGGGCCTGTCAGGCTGCATCAGCAGTTCTTCAACAATTTCATTCGTCTTCTGTTTCATTAAGATGCAGGTTGCACATCCAAATGCGATTCGCTTCTCTATGTGCAGCAGCATGCTCAATTTGATCCATCTTTGCAATGTTGCCTCACACTGTTGCCTCACTGTTGCCTGAGTGTTGCCTCACAATGTTGCCTCACACTGTTGCCTCACAGGCTAACTTTAAAAAAAGGCTTATGCCTTACCTCGCCACCAGGGAGAGCTACTCTCCTTAGGTATCCATGGATTACGCCTACGCAGATATCTGCTAGTGGTAGTAACTATGTCAGCTGTGGATAACTCATTGCACACAGACACACAGTTGAGCTGTGGATGACTCATTGTGCACAGATGCACAGACATGTCCAAATTAGGTATATTGATAATAGCCATAAAGTTATTGGAGTGCTGATGCTCTCCTTTCATCAACTTGACTAATTGATCATCCATATGAATGTGACATAATTGGATGCGCCCTCTCTTGCAGCAGGAAGGGAATGTTTTGTCCTGCGCCATTTCGTCTTTGAAATTTTTAGATTGGCAGAACTGACATCGAAATGTCAGTTCACCAGCATAGTGCTCTTCAATACTTGTCTCATCAATTTGATTGAGAAGTCCTCTGGCGGCAAATGTAACTTGCCGTCGTCAATTTGGACACGTATTCTCTTTTTTGTGAAATATGTGTATCACTTTGTGCATTGCGTGTGACTCGTTGTCGTGCAGCATTAAATGATCTACGTGATTCAGTTACTTCATTAGTTTCTCTTCCTCTGGCCAGAGGGTCTGTCAGGCTGCATCAGCAGTTCTTCGACAATTTAGTTCATCATCTGTTTCATTAAGACGCAGGTTATGCATCCATATGCGATTCGCTTCTCTATGTGCAGCAGCACGCTCAATTTGATCCATCTTTGCAATGTTGCCTCACACTGTTGGCTCACAGTGTTGCCTCACCGTGTTGCCTCACAGGCTAACATTCAAAAAAGGCTTATGCCTTCACCCGCCACCAGGGAGTGCTCCTCCCCTTAGGTATCCATGGTTAAGCCAACGCAATTAGCTGCTAGTGGTAGTATCTATGTCAGCTGTGGATGACTCATTGTGCACAGACACACGGACACGTCCAAATGAGGTATATTGATGTGGAGGCACAAAGGGGACATAATTACTATGTGTAGGCACAATATTTGCATTATTACTATGTGGAGGCACAGAGGGGGCACTATAACTATATTGAGGCACATTGTAACATGTGGTTGTGGTCATGGTCTGGCGGTATAATTTGTCAGTTATATAGTTGTAGTATTGGTAATGTTGATCAATGATTGGTATGATAATATTATTGGTTACTATGTGATGGTAATATGTGGTTATGTTATTTTTCACCTACAAGGTGATATTGATAAAATTAGTCTCAGTCTGCTGGGTTTTGTTCATTAACAATATGATAATAAAATGTTACTTGTATAGCATGTTATTATACAAATACAAATTATGTTATAGCAATGTTTTCTTTCACATACATACAGTATTCAGCATAAATGAGTACACCCCCTTTGAAAAGTAAGATGACATAGTGATAATAGTTCTGGTGTTGTATTCATAATCATTACCTTCATCAGTACATAAAAACGGCACCAGAACCATCATCAGTAGATAAATGCATCACCAGAACCATTATTACAATAATTCCTCACCAGAATCTCCATCAGTACATGAAGCCATCACAAGAAGCATTGTCATTGTCAATAAATAAAAACAACACCTGTACCATCATCAGTACATGAATATGTCACCAGAATCACCATCAGTACATAAATACATCACTAAGCTTAGTTCAGCAATCAATTGTAAGTCAAGTCAGGCCCATATACATTTGTATCTCATAAACCTACAACTCCCAGTAAATATAAAAATAGTCTTACAAACGCGAATACAAGTGAGTGCAGGGAAGGAGCGATGGAAGGAGCGCAGGCAGAGAGAGGGGTGAGCGTTGTCAGTGACTGACACTACACCACCCTTGTGTGCCTAGTTATCACTGTGCTGAATTCCTGCGGATGGAGGAAGGTGACGGGTGACCGCAGGCATTCAGCAACGTCGAGTTTATTTTCTCCGGAATGCGCTCTCCTCGGGTAGGCAGGTGCCTTTACTGCCTATCCCTCATCCTGGCCCTGACATATACTGTAGTATATACACATGTTATACTTTAGCAATGCTTACTTGTCTAGACATTCACTGTACGTGTTCACAGGCTGCTCACATGTTTGCTTTTCATTACTTGCGTAATTCGTATTTTTCATTTACCGAGCGTCTGACACAGCTGTTACGGTATATAAATCACACTTTCCTTTCTAATTCTTTATCTCCTACAGTTTGCATTTCCACTTTGGTATTAATTGCATTCTCCTGTCACAGCATTAAGTTTTAACATTATGTTCTTTATGTGGGGCTGTTCATTAGATATTCTCGCTGAACTTGATAGAAAATCATTCAAGTCACCATTGAACGCCAAATCCTGGGCAATTTGAATGCAAATTAAATCATTGAAATATGACCTTGAAAAAAAAAAACTAGAGGAAATTTGCACCCGCTTTTGATAAATCCTGAATAGGCCTCATTAATGAGAAGAGATCATATTTCTATAAGGAGCAAGAAATATGACAGCATGCTTAAATTGTCTTTAATGCAAACTCATTTTGGAGGATTTTAAAATGGATGTTCCAGAATTTGGTCCAAATAATATTAGATTAATAATGGATTTTATGCATTTGATGATGTAGGTCAGGAAAGGACGGCGCTAGCTAGTTCCTTTAATGCTCTTATTGAAAAAAAAGTTGGGCTGTAACTGAAATGAACGTAACCTTAGAAAAGCTAAAATGTATCCTAGGGCAAATACAAATAGAGGACGTTTTATTTGGAAAAAATCCATTGTACAGCTTTCACCGCAAATTCTGCTACGAAACTCCAATTTCCATCCCATGCCATCATGCTACCTGTATGAATAGGCGTATTTGTAGCATATCTGTTACCAGATTTCTCAATGCAAATTGCAAAAATGATGAAAGTGGTCTTTTTTACTTGATGGGGATGGTGTACTTACTATGAAAATCAATGTCCAAATGGATGTACAGTCATAGTAACATAGTAACATAGTAACATAGTTAGTAAGGCCGAAAAAAGACATTTGTCCATCCAGTTCAGCCTATATTCCATCATAATAAATACCCAGATCTACGTCCTTCTACAGAACCTAATAATTGTATGATACAATATTGTTCTGCTCCAGGAAGACATCCAGGCCTCTCTTGAACCCCTCGACTGAGTTCGCCATCACCACCTCCTCAGGCAAGCAATTCCAGATTCTCACTGCCCTAACAGTAAAGAATCCTCTTCTATGTTGGTAAAGTCAAAATACACTGGCAGCAGTGGGATTTGAACCCACACCTCCAAACAGACTGGAGCCTAAATCCAGCACCTTAGACCACTCAGTCCTTTTTGAAAATGCTTCCTATCTAATATTCAGATCAGCTTTCCATTCTGACCTGGATATTCTAAGTACCGTATATACTCGAGTATAAGCCGACTCGAGTATAAGCCGACCCCCCTAATTTTGCCACAAAAAACTGGGAAAACCTATTGACTCGAGTATAAGCCTAGGGTGGAAATGCAGCATTTACTGGTGAATTTTAAAAACAAAAATAGATCATTATTTCCACATAGCTGTGCCATATAGTGCTCTGCACTGTTCATATTCCCCCTTGGCTGTGCCCCATATAGTGCTCTGCACTGTTCATATTCCCCCTTGGCTGTGCCCCATATAGTGCTCTGCACCGTTCATATTGCCCCATAGCTGTGCCATATAGTGCTCTGCACTGTTCATATTCCCCCTTGGCTGTGCCCCATATAGTGCTCTGCACTGTTCATATTGCCCCATAGCTGTGCCATATAGTGCTCTGCACTGTCCATATTCCCCCTTGGCTGTGCCCCATATAGTGCTCTGCACCGTTCATATTCCCCCTTGGCTGTGCCCCATACAGTGCTCTGCACTGTCCATATTCCCCCTTGGCTGTGCCCCATATAGTGCTCTGCACTGTCCATATTCCCCCTTGGCTGTGCCCCATATAGTGCTCTGCACTGTCCATATTCCCCCTTGGCTGTGCCCCATACAGTGCTCTGCACCGTTCATATTCCCCCTTGGCTGTGCCCCATACAGTGCTCTGCACTGTCCATATTCCCCCTTGGCTGTGCCCCATACAGTGCTCTGCACTGTCCATATTCCCCCTTGGCTGTGCCCCATATAGTGCTCTGCACTGTTCATATTCCCCCTTGGCTGTGCCCCATATAGTGCTCTGCACTGTTCATATTCCCCCTTGGCTGTGCCCCATATAGTGCTCTGCACTGTTCATATATCCCCATAGCTGTGCCTCATACAGTGCTCTGCACTGTTCATATTCCCCCTTGGCTGTGCCCCATATAGTGCTCTGCAGCGTTCATATATCCCCATAGCTGTGCCCCATACAGTGCTCTGCACTGTTCATATTCCCCCTTGGCTGTGCCATACAGTGCTCTGCACTGTTCATATATCCCCATAGCTGTGCCCCATACAGTGCTCTGCACTGTTCATATTCCCCCTTGGCTGTGCCATACAGTGCTCTGCAGCGTTCATATATCCCCATAGCTGTGCCCCATACAGTGCTCTGCACTGTTCATATTCCCCCTTGGCTGTGCAATATAGTGCTCTGCAGCGTTCATATCTCCCCATAGCTGTGCCCCATATAGTGCTCTGCACTGTTCATATTCCCCCTTGGCTGTGCCCCATACAGTGCTCTGCACTGTTCATATTCCCCCTTGGCTGTGCAATATAGTGCTCTGCAGCGTTCATATCTCCCCATAGCTGTGCCCCATATAGTGCTCTGCAGCGTTCATGTCTCCCTATAGATGCTCCACATAAATCTGTGCCACCGCTGCTGCAATTAAAAAAAAAAGCCATACTCACCTCTGTTGATTGCAGCTCCCGGCGTCTCGTTCCGGCGTCCGGTCCCGGCGTTTCTCCGCTCTGACTGATCAGGCAGAGGGCGCTGCGCACACTATATGCGTCATTGCGCCCTCTGACCTGCACAGTCAGAGCGGAGCGACACCGGGAAGATGGAGCGGCGCCCGGCGGCTGGAACGCGGACAGGTGAATATGACATACTTACCTAGTCCCAGCGATCCTGACGCTCCCTCTGCCTGTCCCACGGTCTTCGGTGCCGCAGCCTCTTCCTGTCAGCGGTCACCGGCACCGCTGATTAGAGAAATGAATAGGCGGCTCCGCCCCTATGGGAGGTGGAGCCGCTTATTCATTTTTCTAATGAGCGGTCCCACGTGACTGCTGAAGAGGGGAAGACGCTGCAGCACAGAAGACCGTGGGACGGCAGGGACAGCGCGAGGATCGCTGGAAGCAGGTAAGTATGCCTCAGCGCCCTCACCCCCTCACCCGCCGACCCCACCGCTACCGTGACTCGAGTATAAGCCAAGAGGGGCACTTTCAGCCCAAAAATTTGGGCTGAAAATCTCGGCTTATACTCGAGTATATACGGTAAGTACACCAACTTCAACAGGAGATCTATTTCATAATATATGGAGGTTACATTGTGAAATTTGGTGACAGCTCCGCTTTAAAAATGTTTCCTCACAATGGTGTTTTTTTTTTTAAACTAAAGGCCAATATCCTAATAACTATTATTAGTAAACAGAGCTACCCCTTAAACAACTTTCTTTCCATTCCCCTTCTATCCCCTTATTTGTAATACCGTCATGGTCCTCTGCGCACATGATTTCACAGAACTGAATGGGTGGTCCTGTTTCAGTGCTAAGTCAATGTAAGGAGACTTATAGGCCATTCAAAGCTCTTCTGGAATTTTAATATGCAAATTGTCTCTTCAGAGAGGAACTCTAGTGCCACCTTAAAAGAACAGCAATCCTAAAACTTGATGTCGACCCTTTAATGAGCCTTGCAAAATGACAGGATACGAAGCCAAACTAGACACTCTAGTTTCAGACACGTGAGATGACTCTTGAGTTCATGTTTAGGGATGACCCGTGGATGTTCAAGTTTGTTCGGTTTGGCCAAAATAGAGTTAAAACTTCGGTATCCAAACTTGACTCCGAACACAATAGAAGTCAATGGTGAGCCAAATTTCTGTGCTTAAAAATGGCTGCAAAATAGTCATAGTAAGGGCTAGGGGGCTGCAAAAGGAAGCTAAATGGGGGTAAGTGGGGCCATTTGGATGTTTTGGGTTGTCATTATGACATTATGATTTAAAAAGAGAAAACACAGTAGTTTGACAATAAATGGCTTCACCGAACCACTAACTATGAATGGAGAAAAAATGTAGGTGTTATCTTTCTGTGAGGCTGTGGCCTCTGTTACAGCTAGGGGGCGCTGTTTGTTCTCCCCAGGTTGTGCATGCAGACAGATGAAGTCCATCGGTGTGCATGGGAGTCACGGATTTCCGATCCGGGTTTTCCATGTGGCTGAAGGCCACAGGTTTGTGTGTGTTAAAAAGCCCTGCAGTAAGAGTTATGGGTGTGTCAGGTGTGCGAGGTGCATGTCAGTGTCAGTCTGGTGTGTGCTGGTGTGCAGAGCAGATGCCTGCAGCATGCTGGCTGAGTGCAGGGAGGCACAGGCCAGCAGTGCCCGCACCCAGGGCAGCTGAATAGCCTGGCACCCACAGCGTACACAGCAATGCAAGTCATCCATGGTACTGGTCTCGGATGTGGACAAGTCCTGTGCCCGGAGGTGGATGTCCTGTGCCCGAAAGAGGACCAGCATGTGTAACGATTGCAAACAGGTAGATATGGTGCCCGGCTGCTATCCGGAGGATATCCTGGACTGTGTACGACTGTGTGAGTAAAGAGACTGTAAGAGACTGTGATACAGCGATGCAGGACACCCATGAGAACTAGTCAGAGAAGGCCTGGCGTGTGCAGTGTCTGCAACATATGAGGCTGTGTGTATGGAGACGTATGGAGTCTGGCTTTTTTTATTTTGATGTACAATTGGTGCAGTATAAATGCCATGTAATATTTCCCTGCTAAAAACAATTTGCAGGATTACTAGCGTAGGAAAATATGCCAACCTAAGAACGACTTCTTACAGTGCAAGAGCAATATAGTGATGCTATTGCTAACCAACCAAGTCTGGCTGTATGCTTTTGATGCACAACTGGCGCAGTATAAATGTCGTATAACATTTCCTTGCTGAAAAAACTTGCAGGATTAAGAGCTAAAAGAATATTAGTAGCCCTCAGAGCTTGAAGGGCTTTTTGGTATGAGTTGCAGCAGAAAGAACATGCAATTAGCCCTTTCCTGTCGTACTCTGTCCCTTCAGCACAATTTCTCCCTAAGTGTTGCTATCAGCAGTATGAATATTGATTATAATTAGCCCTAATAAGGGCTGTTGTTGCAGTTGAAAGAAAGATTACACATGTCTAATCCCTGCCTAAGCACAGCTACAACTCTGTCCCTAGCTCCCTATTCTGTGTCCGTTGGTCTTATATGGACCCAATGATGCTATGCGGCCAGCCAATCACAGTAATGCCACAACCAAGATGGCGACGGCATTACAGTAACGTGCAATCACCGCATGCTTATTGGCTGCTTCTCAGGCCCCAAAAACGCCGGATGGGGATCCGAGTTTTACATAGAGTACAGTCCATTACTCACCGAGTAACGAGCACATTCAAGCACCTTGATACTCAAGTCATATCCGAGCATCACCGAGCTCGTTTCTTCATCCCTAGTGGCAGAGCTGGTCCTTTTATAACTTCTGATGAGGTAATGCGGCCAGCCAATCACAGGCATGCCTCTACCAAGATGGCTACAGCATTACCGTGACTGGCAGGCAATCCCCACTTGTTTATTGGCTGTGTAACAGGCGGCAAACAAGAGGGGCGGGGTTTCAAGCTTCAAATCAAAGCACGAGCCAATTCTCATTGAGTGTTGAGAACCCAGATACTCCTCGCGTGATATCCGAGTACACCGAGCACGTTCGCTCAACCCTACTGGGCAATCAAAGGCTAATAGAGGCTAAAAAGGGCATATATTGCTCTTTGCCATACAGTCAGCCACTGCTTTATTTTTGGGGAAATTCCCTTTAAATCAGATTACAGATAGTTTTCTCCATTCTAATAACTTGATCTCCGCTCTACCACATGAACCTTTGTATTTCCCAGCGTTTTCAGCTATTGAACCAAATATAGCTTCGTTCCTGCCAGCCAAACCACATGGCTTCTATTAGTACACAAAACGTACGGCCTGCGGACCTGGCAGGAATTAAAAGTTTACATTTCGTTTGAACACAACTTAAAAAAGATGTTCTCCATTAAATATTTTATCAATCACAATAAGATTTACATTGTTTATTCGCTCACGCGACCTTGGTGAACAAGGAAACGCAGGGCCAAAGATAGAGCTGGGCGCTGGGAATACGGCGTTGAATATCTACATGCACAGGGGCAGATCTATTGAACTGGAGTTTGTGCTTTGCATGATGATCAGGTTGTAAATTCCATTTGCATTAATCACTGTTAAGCGACATGCAAAGTGGAATTTCAGCCTTTTCATTCTGGAAGCCGGACTCGCGATCTGGATTCTAATCCTGTCCATTAAGTCATTATTGGATGTAGGCCAAAGATGACCGTCATGAATCATGTATGTTGTCTGATGAGACCATGAGGTCCTTTAATGGAGGAGATCGAGCTGCTCATCCTGGACACACAATGGTCAGGTCATGTCAAAAGCAATATAAATCTATAATATATATACGGTATATACAGTGATGATTTATTCCGGGCATACAATGAAAACAATCTGATCTTCCTACTACAATTCCCTGACAGAAGGACTTCAAGATGTATTCTCATGAAAGACATTTTGCTCTCCTCTTTGGGGACCCCCACCGACCACAAGAACAGGGCTAATGATCCCATGTTGCTCCTCATTGTGGCCGAGACTGGCTGGAGCAGCATGGTCATACTTGACTATTCAATCCCAACGACAGTCAAGAGGAGACCTACTTAACTGCAATTGTAGGGTTCCCAGGTGTAGGGCGATTATGATACAGATCTGCGGACAGGCGATAAATGTCTTTTGTGAGAAAAAAAAGCTTTTACATAAACTCAAAATCCTGCATTTATTCATTTCTTAAAGCATATCTGTCATTTTGAGTGACTGTTCAGAATAATCAGTTATGAGTGTTGAAGGGATTCATTCTCTCAGGTAGATTCTTAGGTCAAAACAATGTGACATTTGTTTCCACGGGTTGCACAGCACCAAAAAGAAAGCCATAAAGACAAAATCCCCAGCCTTGCCAGGCGCTAACTAAACACAATTGTCCCTGGTTACTCATACATGGCTGAGCTAGTCCCAGTTTGGTCAAACACAACTGCTATGTCCATACAAACACACCTTATATTGTCAGAGAGAGATTCCAGCTTGTCTCTCGCTTGACCTCCAACAAAAATCCTCTTTGGTCACATTTCCCCAGCTGACTGACTAAAGGTACCTTCACACATAACGATTTCGTTAACGATATCATTGCAACGTCACGCTTTTTGTGACGTAGCAACGATCCCGCTAACGATCTCGTTATGTGTGACAGCGACCAACGATCAGGCCCCTGCTGGGAGATCGTTGGTCGCTGGGGAATGATCAGGAACTTTTTTTGGTTGCTGATCATTCCGCTGTCATCGCTGGATCGGCGTGTGTGACGCCGATCCAGCGATGTGTTCACTTGTAACCAGGGTAAATATCGGGTTACTAAGTGCAGGGCCGCGCTTAGTAACCCGATGTTTACCCTGGTTACCCGGGGACTTCAGCATCGTTGAAGACAGTTTCAATGATGCCGAAGTCGTTCCCCTGATCGTTGGTCGCTGGAGAGCTGTCTGTGTGACAGCTCCCCAGCGACCACACAACGACTTACCAACGATCACGGCCAGGTCGTATCGCTGGTCGTGTTCGTTGGTAAGTCGTTTAGTGTAACGGTACCTTAAGGTGAACACCTAGCCTTGTTATACGCAGAGCAAGCCAGGTGAAATGATTAGAGCCTGCGGAGCTAGGATTTAACCTATGGCTATGTCTGGCCATTGTTGGACTTCCATCTTGTATTTTCACCAGTTTTCCCCCTGTAATCGCTATCTCTAATTTTCAGTTGTTTTTGAGCTTGTAGAGGAGCATAGCACTCACAGAAATTGCCCTCTCTTCTTGATAACCAGTGCAGGTAAATCTGACAGCTGCTGTCTGCATCCCTCATCTGTCAGTCTTATCTTGGCTGGTTATCAAAAATAAAGAGGTCCCCACACCGTTTTTTTAAATTATTTATATAAATAATACTGTGTTGGTCCTCCTGAATTTTGACAACCAGTTGAGCTAAAACAGACAGATGGGGGTTGGTATTCTCAGACTCAGAAGGGGCCATGGTTATTGGCTCTCCCCAGCATTCAATAGCAGCACACAGCCGCCCCACAAAAGGCGCATCTATTAGATGCCAATAGATTTTCTGGGGTGAATGCAGGCAGCTATTCTTAGACCGGGGAGGGTCAATATCCATGGCCCCTTCCCAGGCTGAGAAAACTAGCCCCCAACCATCTTTTTAAAATTATCTATTTAAATAAAAAAAATCGGCTTGGGGACCCCTCTATTTGTGATGGCCAGCCAAGATAAAGCTCACAGTAGTTGGTTATCTGGTTATCAAAAATAGAGGGGACCTCACTTTTTTTTTCTTTAACTCAGTGTCCACCGGACAATCACAGCATGAAATGGGAAGGGGATTTCTTTGTTAAGTAAAGTCCTTTTATTATTGACTCTCTGCAGGACATCTGTGTAATGAAAAATTAGACTTGTCTTTTATTGAACTCTTGTTCATTGGAATTTTGTAATCTAAACTTAATCTTGGCGCCTAAAACTTGCATTGGGGTGTACTGACTTTTGCAAGATGATCTTGAATGAACTTTTTTAGAAAATCACTTTTTTGGGTGTTCAAAATTCCAAATCTTGGAAATCAATGGCCCAGATGTATGGTAGCATTTTGTAGTATGGTATCCCATAGAAAATTTTTATATTATGTAGTTATTCTGAAAGGAAACTAAAAGCTTTCTGACAAATCTGTTGGGGTGTTATCATGTACGCTGATCACTTGAGCTCTGTATTAAAAAAAATTACAAAGATGTATTAAGAAATGAAGTAGCTTGGGATTTTGGTCCCAATTCAACAACAATCCATAAACAATTCCTGGAAATTTCTGGATAAATTATAATAAATTTGGCAGCCAGCCTGAGGCCACCTCCTCTGCTAGGTCCAGCCCCTTTCTAAAAACTTGGCTACAGCGACGTAAAAAAAGAAAACTTTTGCAAAGATGGCATGTGTCATAATTTGCACCCTTCTTTTGCCAGAAAACTGCCGTACATCAAAGTCCTGCATTGTGAATAGATGTTTGTTGTCTGCATTTTTGGATTTGACCAGGCTGTCTATGTCTGAATTTTGCGATATGCATAATTTTTTTTAATTTGTCTAGACTTCTATTCCACTGTATATTCCACTCATTTCTAGTTCTAGTGACTCTCATCAAAGTAAACATCTGCAATTCGTCAGCAGTTGTTACTGGAGACTATTCTGGGGACGCAACCAGCTGATGCTCAGCAGAAAGTTCGTACCCCAGCTAACAACAGACTGCTGAGCCCAGTGATTGACTGCAGCGGTCACATGGTGATGTGGCATCTTCAGTGTAGTGCCATCATCAAAGACCAGAGGCAGCGGGGAAGAGACAGAGCTGGAGCGGCGGTGGGGTAAGCACAGCGATAATTGCTATTTTTTATGCGCAGGAAACCAATGGATTAAAAAAATAATAATCCTGATAACCCCTTTAACAGTTCTCACAATCCACAGTGGTTGATCTGTCTTTGTCATTTCTGCACATGGGACGTGTTCCTTGCCTTAATGGATTCTGCCATAGTATTATAATACGATATATTCAGAGTGAGCGATGACACCGTGAGTAAGAGAGCTGCATACTGACGAGGAAGACAAAATCATATAATCAGCAATTTCCCTCCAGGCTTATATACTAGATAGTGGCCCGATTCTAACGTATCGGGTATTCTAGAATATGCATGTCCACATAGTATATTGTACAGCCCACGTAGTATATTGCCCAGCCACGAAGTATATTGCCCAGCCACGTAGTATATTGCCCAGTCACGTACTATATTGCCCAGTCACGTAGTATA
This sequence comes from Ranitomeya imitator, assembly GCF_032444005.1. Taxonomy (NCBI): domain Eukaryota; kingdom Metazoa; phylum Chordata; class Amphibia; order Anura; family Dendrobatidae; genus Ranitomeya; species Ranitomeya imitator. The sequence goes on from NC_091284.1 coordinate 798,600,802, forward strand.
TTGCCCAGTCACGTAGTATATTGCCCAGTCACGTAGTATATTGCCCAGCCACGTAGTATATTGCCCAGCCACGTAGTATATTGCCCACTCACGTAGTATATTGCCCAGCCACATAGTATATTGCCCAATCACGTAGTATATTGCCCAGCCACGTAGTATATTGCCCAATCACGTAGTATATTGCCCAGCCACGTAGTATATTGCCCAATCACGTAGTATATTGCCCAGTCACGTAGTATATTGCCCAGTCACGTAGTATATTGCCCAGCCACGTAGTATATTGCCCAGCCACGTAGTATATTGCCCAGCCACGTAGTATATTGCCCAATCACGTAGTATATTGCCCAGTCACGTAGTATATTGCCCAGCCACGTAGTATATTGCCCAGCCACGTAGTATATTGCCCAGTCACGTAGTATATTGCCCACTCACGTAGTATATTGCCCAGCCACGTAGTATATTGCCCAGCCACGTTGTATATTGCCCAGTCACGTAGTATATTGCCCAATCACGTAGTATATTGCACAGCCCACATAGTATATTGCCCAGCCACGAAGTATATTGCCCAATCACGTAGTATATTGCCCAGCCACGTAGTATATTGCCCAGCCACGTAGTATATTGCCCAGCCACGTAGTGTATTGACCAGCCACATAGTATATTGCCCGGCCACGTAGTATATTGCCCAGCCACTTAGTATATTGCCCAATCACATAGTATATTGCCCAGTCACGTAGTATATTGCCCAGCCATGTAGTATATTGCCCAGCCACGTAGTATATTGCCCAGTCACATAGTATATTGCCCAGCCACATAGTATATTGCCCGGCCACGTAGTATATTGCCCAGCCACATAGTATATTGCCCAGCCAAGTAGTATATTGCCCAGTCACGTAGTATATTGCCCAATCACGTAGTATATTGCCCAGCTACGTAGTATATTGCCCAGCCACATAGTATATTGCCCACCCACCTAGTATATTGCCCAGTCACGTACTATATTGCCCAGCCACATAGTGAATTGCCCAGCCACATAGTGTATTGCCCAGCCACATAGTGTATTGCCCAGCCACATAGTGTATTGCCCAGCCACATTGTGTATTGCCCAGCCACGTAGTATATTGCCCAGTCACGTACTATATTGCCCAGCCACGTTGTATATTGCCCAGTCACGTAGTATATTGCCCAGTCACGTAGTATATTGCCCAGCCACGTAGTATATTGCCCAGTCACGTAGTATATTGCCCAGTCATGTAGTATATTGCCCAGCCACATAGTATATTGCCCAGCCACATAGTATATTGCCCAGCCACATAGTATGTTGCCAAGCCACATAGTATATTGCCCAGCCAAGTAGTATATTGCCCAGCCACATAGTATATTGCCCAGCCACGTAGTATATTGCCCAGTCACGTAGTATATTGCCCAGTCATGTAGTATATTGCCCAGCCACATAGTATATTGCCCAGCCACATAGTATATTGCCCAGTCACGTAGTATATTGCCCAGCCACGTAGTATATTGCCCAGTCACGTAGTATATTGCCCAGTCATGTAGTATATTGCCCAGCCACATAGTATATTGCCCAGCCACATAGTATATTGCCCAGCCACATAGTATGTTGCCAAGCCACATAGTATATTGCCCAATCACGTACTATATTGCCCAGCCACATAGTGTATTGCCCAGCCACGTAGTATATTGCCCAGTCACATACTATATTGCCCAGCCACATAGTATATTGCCCAGCCACATAGTACATTGCCAGCCAAGTAGTATACAGCACAGAGCCACGTGGTATATTGCCCAGTCACGTAGTATATTGCCCAGCCACGTAGTATGTTGCCAAGCCACGTAGTATATTGCCCAGTCACGTAGTATATTGCCCAGCCACGTAGTATATTGCCCAGCCACGTAGTATATTTCCCAGTGACGTAGTATATTACACAGCCCACGTAGTATATTGCCCAGTCACGTAGTATATTGCCCAGCCACGTAGTATATTGCCCAGCCATGTAGTATATTGCCCAGTGACGTAGTGTACAGCACAGAGCCACGTAGTATATTGTATAGCCACGTAGTATATTGCCCAGTGATGTACTATATTGCCCAGCTACGTAGTATATTGCCCAGTCACGTAGTATATTGCCCAGTGACATATTATATTGCCCAGCTACATAGTATATTGCCCAGTGATGTAGTATATTGCCCAGCCACGTAGTATATTGCCCAGTCACGTAGTATATAGTATATTGCCCAGCCATGTAGTATATTGCCCAGTCACGTAGTATATTGTCCGGCCACGTAGTATATTGCCCAGTAACGTAGTATATTGCCCAGCCACGTAGTATATTGCCCAGCCACGTAGCATATTGCCCAGCCATGTAGTATATTGCCCAGCCACGTAGTATATTGCCCAGCCACATAGTATATTGCAAAGCCCACGTAGTATATTGCCCAGCCACGTAGTATATTGCCCAGCCACATAGTATATTGCCCAGCCACGTAGTATATTGCCCAGCCACATAGTATATTGCACAGCCCACGTAGTATATTGCCCAGCCACGTAGTATATTGCCCAGCCACATAGTATATTGCCCAGCCATGTAGTATATTGCCCAGCCACATAGTATATTGCACAGCCCACGTAGTATATTGCCCAGCCACGTAGTATATTGCCCAGCCACATAGTATATTGCACAGCCCACGTAGTATATTGCCCAGCCATGTAGTATATTGCCCAGCCACATAGTATATTGCACAGCCCACATAGTATATTGCCCAGCCACGTAGTATATTGCCCAGCCACATAGTATATTGCACAGCCCACGTAGTATATTGCCCAGTCACATAGTATAATGCCCAGCCCATGCAGTACATTGCACAGCCACGTAGTATATTGCACAGCTCACGTAGTATATTGCACAGCCCACGTAGTATATAGCAATGTGGGCATCATATCACTGATAGAAAAGAATTAAAATAAAAAATAGTTATATACTCACCTTCCGGAGCCCCCGGATCCAAGCGAAGCGGTTACCTACGCTCCTCGCGCGCTCCGGTCTGAAGAGTGCATTGCGGTCTCACGAGATGATGATGTAGCGGTCTCGCGAGATGATGATGTAGACCGCTAAGTCATCATCTCGTGAGATCGCAGCACGGACCGGTTACCGGAGCGTCGCGAGCGTGAAAGGCCTGTTGTGGATCCGAGGGGCCGACGGACGTTGAGTATATAACGATTTTTAATTTTTTTTAATTATTTTTAACATTAGATCTTTTTACTATTGATGCCGCATAGGCAGCATCAATAGTAAAACGTTGGTCACACAGGGTTAATAGCGGCAGTAACCGAGTGCGTTACACCGCAGCATAGCACGGTCGGTTAACGCTGCCATTAACCCTGTGTGAGCGGTGACTGGAGGGGAGTATGGAGCGGGTACTGACTGCGGGGAGTAAGGACCGGCCATGTTGCCGCCGGACTTTGCCCGTCGCTGATTGGTTGTGGCTGTTTTGCCGCGACCAATCAGCGACTTGGATTTCCATGATAGACACAGGCCGCGACCAATGAATATCTGTGACAGACAGACAGACGGAAGTGACCCTTAGACAATTATATAGTATATAATGCAAAAAAAACTTGTTAGAAGTGTTGAACTTTCGTAGCAAAAAAATAATAATACAAAAAATATAACAATTTAAAAAAAAGTCATGCCTGGGCTGCATCCGCACATGGAGCTTTGATGCAGATTTTTTTTACAACTTTTTAAAGGAACAATGGTCACAAAACTTTCCCTCTGTGTTTGCCTAGCACAAAGGCTGCCTGAAGGAGAACTGTTTTAGGACACAGAGTAATACAAAGAGTATCCATGGGAAAATAACAGGAAGGATAAGTTTTTTGGGGATGTTCTTTTAAGACAAAACTAGGTATAGTGCATCAGAACCGAGGAGGCATAAAGCTTTCCTTGTCCTTCTAGTATCTTGTATTCTGCATCCTCAACTTGTGGGGCCCTGGTAATATTATATTTAATTACAAGGCATAGAATCCTATAATGGTAGAGTGGGAAAGGACCTCCTGGGTCATCTGGTTCGCCTCTGCTGGGTTAAAGGGACCTGGACAATTGTCTGATTTTTTTTTTTAATTACATGCATGTATTTTTGAAGGAAATATTTATTTTCTGATTTTACTTTTTATTATACGTTTTGAACAATTTCCCTTCTATAGCCTCTGTATTATACAAACTGTAGAATGAATTAAGTGAGAATCCTTCAGTGAGCTCTGACAGGAAGTTTATAACTTAGGCATCAGTCAGACATCTAGGAAACATGGTTCGAGTATAGAATGTGATGTATTCTTCTGAGCTCATTTTTCACTTTATCGGAGTATAGTCGAACTTTAAGGGAACCTATAACCCCCAAAAAACAATTCCAATATAAATAAGAGCACCCCGAATAAACTAAGTCTTAATCCATAATAACCATGAACCAGATAAGTGTAAATAAACAGTCAATATTTTATTGAAATGCTCAGCAAAATTTAAAAAAAAAAAAATCACAATTAAAATCAAGAAACAATCAAAGTAAGGGGAGGACGATGAGAGACGCAAATGAATGAATACACAAAGTAACCACCGCATTTTGATGATTTCAGGCTTTCATTGTTTCTGGATTTTAGTTGAACTTTGTGGTAATAAATCAGCTGAGATGAGCTTAGAAGGAAGTTTAAACTTCTAAGCTTTCCCTTCAGAATGATGGAATTACTGATAGATTCTCAGTTAACTCATTCTGCAGCCAACACGGCGGCTACAGAAGGCAAAATGTTTCATGAAACCCACTGGCAAAAGTAATTTTTAACCAAAAATTCAAGTATTTAAATGAAAAAAGGCTCCTGAAGGTGCCTAAATATTTTAAAAGTCCAGAATATGGTTTTGTGAAGGTCAGTAAGTGAAGCATGCATTCTATGTCTCAGCATGTATTGTTAATCAGAAAAAGCTAAATTATGAAGGAGGTCTCTTATTGCTCCTCATGGGCAGTCCCTAGAGGAATACAGCTGCCCCCAACTAATCAGGTGTTTTCTTTAATTGGTTCAAAAAAGACTTGGATCCTTTATAAAAAATAAATAGCATAAATATTTATATATATGTAGAAAATTTTTATTCTTATTTTGAATGTCGATCTAGCAGATCCGCATTTGTGATCAGGAGGGAAAATAGACTGTATCATGCATTAGGGCATTACTCATACCCCATTCTTTACTTGATCTTGGTGGACAACTGTATTAACTATTTAACTTCTTTAATACACTTTGCAGGAGATACCCTTTAAGTGATTATAGTGTTCTCACATGCAGGGAAAGATTCATTCAGATAATAATATCATAGTTTAGTAAATAATGTTTCCATTTAGGATCATCTCCTGATGATGTGTGAAAAAATGCTAATCAACCACTGAAGTATGAAGAGGCCTTTAAGGGATTTTCTCAAGTTGTATCTTCCACAGAGCTTACTGCTTTGCCTTGGGGGTGGTGCGCTCTTGAAGATTGACAGTTCGGACCAGTGGCACGATTGCACCACTCTTCAATAACTGTGCCAGCAGAGGGAGCTTTACCTATAAAGTATGGGCATAGCTATAACTAGTATAGATGGAACTAGTTACCTTCTATATATCCCTTTTGTCTGCATAGATATAACAAGTTACTATCTATATATTATTATGCAGTTGTGCAAAAAAGTGTTTGCCCCCTTCCTGATGTCCTATTCTTTTGCATGTTTGTCACACTTATATACTCCAGATCACCAAATAAATGTAACTATTGGACAAAATGACCACAAAATGCAATATATAAATGAAGGTCTTTACTATTAGGGGCCTTGTAGGTTTGGATTTCTTTTTCCCTTAATAATAAAGACCTTAATTTATAAACTGCATTTTGTGATTATTTCTGTTATATTTGTCTAATAGTTACATTTGCTTGGTGATCTGACATTTTTAAGTGTGACAAACATGCAAAAGAATAGGAAATCAAGAAGGGGGCAAACACTTTTTCACACATCTGCATAATAATATAAAGATATTTAGTAACTCATATCTATGCAGACAAAAGGGATATATAGAAGGTAACTAGAATAGGAGATCAGGAAGGGGCAAACACTTTTTCACACAACTGTATATACCTATGGTTTGATTTCTTTGCCTGTGTGGATTGGATGGGTTGTTTACCGACTTCTGGTGATAATTTAATCAATAGCCCCTTTAGAAATATCTTTACTTAGAAAATTAGTGATATGTTCAATACTTATTTCACCCACTGTATGTACAGTATATAGTTTAGGTTTGTAGCTGATTTCAGCCAATAGTAAATAATAGTAAAACATATGACACTATTTGTTACTGTGACACCTATCACCAATAGTACAAAGGAGCAAGCTTCAGCTGCAGCGCCACCTGCTGACACAGAGCATGCGTCACCTTATAGATGGAGCTGACAGTGTTTGTGAGCATCTGCATATATTACATGCACTGAGACACTGCGGCTGGAGATTATCCCCCTATTAGTGTTGAGAGCACACCACAGTATATATACTATAGATACTAAATATATAAAGTATTGAAAGGATTTTTTAACTTCTATTTATATACTTCATAGAATCCCAGCATGTTAGAGTGGGAAAGGACCTCCAAGGTCATTGTGCCCAACCCCCTGCTCAATGCAGGATTCACTAAACCATCTCAGACACATGGCTATCCAGCCTCTGTTTGGAGACTTCCATGGAAGGAGAACTCACCACCTCTCGTGGCAGCCTGTTCCGCTCATTGATCACCCTCACTGTCAAAAAGTTTTTTCCAACAGCTAATCTGTATCTTCTCCCCTTCAGTTTCATCCCATTGCTTCTAGTCTTTCCTTGCCTTGTGCAAATGAGAATAATGATGATCCTTCTACACTGTGACAACCCTTCTGATATTTGTAGACAGCTATTAAGTCTCCTGTTAGCCTTCTTTTTTGCAAACTAAACATTCCCAGACCCTTTAACCGTTCCTCATAGGACATACTTTGCAGTCCGCTCACCATCCTGATAGCTTTTCTCTGAACTTGCTTCAGTTTGTTGATGTCTTTTTTAAAATGTGGAGCCCAGAACTGGACACAGTAGCCCAGGTGAGGCCTGACCAAGGAGGAGTAGAGGGCGATAATGACTTCATGTGATCTAGACTCTATGCTTCTCTTAATAAATCCTGGAATTGTATTTGCCTTTTTGCTGCTGCATCACACTGTTGACTCATGTGCAGTCTGTGAACTATTAGTTTACGCAAGTCTTTTTCACACATGCTGTTGCTTAGTTCTATTATCCTTTCTCTGTCTTCTTTAGTGTTAACCAAGAAATCTGTAGGAGAGATTAGCACAAATAGGGTCTTATCCGAGAAATACAGTGAGCTTTACGCTCAGATTAAACTCACCTGTTTAATCTGTAAAAACAGCATATAATGTGAAATCAGCTGCAGCAGATCCACGGGTCAGCAAGTGACCATCAGATATCAGAAGGTAAGAAGGAGTTAGTGGATAATCTTCGCGCTGCTGACAGGATAAAGACATATATCTCAGTTAGTAAAGTAAGATGATGGTTTATTTCAACGCGTTTTGAAGTACAAAGTTACTTCTTCATCTTCAGGAAAAATCATATGTATAGCATATGGTAACTTTGTACTTCGAAACTCATTGAAATAAACCATCATCTTACTTCTTTAATGTTAGCAACTGCGGCTTATCCTCTGGTTGTTCTGGATGATGAAAATCATCTTGCTAATCAACATCTTCTTCATTAGGATCAGAACCGTAATTTTCAATTTTCGTTCCTACTGCGGGTGGGACTGGCAGACCGCTACGTCATCACAGGTCATTGTCTCGCAATGCATTACTGGGAACAGGAGCTGCCGGCAGCATCGCGAGCATCGGGAAGGCTGCGGAGACCGCTGCGAGGGAAGCCGGAAGGTAAGAATATCACGATTTTTTTATTTTTTTTCAATTATTTTTAACATTATATCTTGTTACTATTGATGCTGCATAGGCCGCATCAATAGTAAAAAGAGAGAGAGCGAGAGAGAATTTCCCTGACGGGAAATTCTTCCGCGCATGCTCAACTTCAGAAGACTGCATCCATTGCTGGATTCCTGCTTTTGACAGTCAGCGACGGATGGCTGAGCGATTTTCCGACGTACAGAAAAAAAGTTCCTCTGTGCGTTGTCTCCGCCCGACGGACAGCGATTTTATGATGGATCCAGTGCACGACGGATGAAACGTGTGGCCATCCATCACAATCCGTCGCTAATACAAGTCTATGAGACAAAAACGGATCCAGCAGAAACATTTGCTGGATCCGTTTTTTTTTCACAAAATGACGCATTGTGATGGAAAAAGAAAGACGGAAGTGTGAAAGAGGCCTTACACACTTACGGTAGACCCGTCTGAGTGCGTCTGGACGGATCCGGACATCTCCTTTAAAATATTTTCCATATATAATACATTCATATTATAAGTAAATAGGCTTGGCATTTATAGCTTAAAATTTAGATATATCAGGCAAATTTGGAGTTCATATTTGGAATCCCAGGTTCTGCTATGTAATCCGAGAACAGAATGATGTAGGAGCAGATAGCTCTGCCCTTACATCATGCTGCTCACAGATTAAATAGCAAAAACCTGGTGACAGATTCTGCTTGATATTAGAACATAATAACCAGTGTTAAGAAGGGGACACTAATGAATGAGACCTCTACGCTGGACCCATCAATGTTTTATAATGACCCTGCATAAAATCATACAATAATGTCGATAATAACAATTTCTTTAGTTATGGGGTCTCTGCTTAGAATCATTGAGAACAATTATGTTACCTCCGTCTATGAATGGATTGAAGAATTTCATATTTGACCGTAATTTCTCTGTAACACAAAGGTGTTAATCTCTGAGAGCCAACATAGTGCGTAATCATAGATTTAATAAAATGCAAATTCGCCAGCTATTTTTAAAGCACTTAGACGGCTCCGAGAGCACTTCAACTGGCAAAACATGTAATTTAGTATTTCAGCATAAACTATGCTTATGCAATTACCACCCTGTTCTGTATTTCCCCTACAATATTGCACACATTTTACTTCTTATGCATTTTTCTGTTCGAGCAGCCGGAGCCCATCCTGAAGCAACATGTGAGGTTGAACATTGCAGATTCTAAAACTAATTATATTTTATACATTTTTTTAAAAGGATCATCCCTTAAACCTCAGGAAGTTTTTAAACTTTTACTTAGGGGATGTAATGTTCTGTAGTTATGAGTCTTGTAATGCAGTGGCCCATTTTACAGCCAGGGGGCGCTGTATGTGCTCCTCAGGATACGCATTGAGGCGTATTTGTAATGATGATAATGAAACAGTGTCGGCATGAATGTAAATGGACGGTATGCATCGCAGAGGAAGTTTGCACTGTAAGCCTGTAGTATTGTTTTCTTGGACCTGTAGTCCCACAAGTATTTGCATAGTTTATAAAGGGAGGTTTGCAGGGTTAGCTGGTGAGCTGGGCAGGACTGGCTAACCACACACCCCCACCTATGGGGTGGTTACATCCACATAATGTGACCAGGGTTTGGTCACATGGTTCAGAATGCATGGCCTGTGTGTTGGAATATCCTGGAGTGGACTGGATTCCTGGAAGCACATGGTGAGACCTTGGACTGTGTGTTGGAAGTGCCTGGGACTGGACTTCCAGAATAGCGCACAGAGAGGCCGTATCTGCAGAGCCTGGGACGGCTACTGTGTTGGGGAAGCTACAGTTCCTACTGCGGGTCTGGACTATCTGAGGTGCCCTGGTCACAAGGATGGTGACCCCAGTGAGGCAGCTTTCCCCTGGGAACCAGGACTGACAGGAGTCAGTGTGTGGTAAGGTAACTTCAGATAAAGGGGGTTACGGGCAGAGACGTATCCGCCATTGGTACAGACTGTTGGTGATTAATGTGTTCCGTTGATGTAAATAATGAACTGTTCGTGGTGCGGTTTATGATGATTAATATACCAGATAGACTGTTTATGTGGAGAATCCGTGTTTGAGTGCTTTAATCCCGTTGCCAAGCGAGTTTCCCCAACACACTCAGGTAACGCTATCTCACAGTCTGTGCAATGTAATCTTTCTCCCTCTTTGTGGAGACCTGGTGTAAGGAGTCTTTTAGACCATGCAATGTTCCCTGGGTAAAAAGTATGCAAATTAGCTCACTTCCAGAAGAAATAAATCCGCCTCCTTAGTGCCACCTCTAAACCTAAGTGTTTTAAAAACTAGCGTGTAAATTTGCATTCTATTAAAGCCTACCTGTCATTTCTGCAAAGATAATAATAACAGGAGTAGGAGGGGAAAAATAGCCCTAATCAGTCAGCTCCACTTTCTCATACCTATCAGCGGAGGGCGGAACTCTCTTGAAATGCAAATGGCACCCCCGCGCTTCGGCAGTTTGCCTTGCTTTCTCTGTAGAGCGTTGAGTTGAAGGGGCAGTCCACTACTAGGATAATAATAACAGGAGTAGGAAAGGAAAAATAGCCCTAATCAGTCCGCTCCACTTTCTCATACCTATCAGCGGAGGGCGGAACTCTCTTGAAATGCAAATGGCACCCCCGCGCTTCGGCAGTTTGCCTTGCTTTCTCTGTAGAGCGTTGAGTTGAAGGGGCAGTCCACTACTAGGATAATAATAACAGGAGTAGGAAAGGAAAAATAGCCCTAATCAGTCCGCTCCACTTTCTCATACCTACAGTATCACCGGAGGGCGGCACCCTCTTGAAACGCAAATGGCACCCCCGCTCTTCGTCAGTTTGCCTTGCTCTCTATTTAGAGCATTGAGTTGGAGGGGCTCTCCACTGCTAGGACAACCCCTTCTAAAACAAAATGTTCGGCCCCAATAAAATAATAAAGCCTACACTCACCTCCTGTTCCTGCGGTGTCGGAACTCGCTCTCCCCAGGGCTGTGTTGCGGTGGAATGACAAGTGATGCCCGGCACCCAATCAGTGCTAGCATCACTGTCTCTACCTTTGTAAAAACTGAACAAGAACAGAAAGCCGGGGCTGCAGCTAATCTCGGACTTCCTCTTCATGTTCAGCTTTTGCACATAATATAACTTGCATTCCACATGTCACGATTCCTCCGCTCAGAGTGTTTTAGATGCAGTGAGTGACAGTTTTGCTGCCTTATTGAATCAGCTTCATGCTGAGCTGTCAGTTTGGTGAGCGACAGCTCGATAATCCAATCAAGTGCAGAAGCGTGCTGAACGGACGGCATTTTGATAGTTAGCTCATCGTGCAATCTGAGACTTGAAGGTGCTGAGCTTTCTTCATGTGTTCACGGTTTTGAGTGATTACCCAACTACTTAGCTAAGCCGTCAGCCCCAGATCACTGCCAATCTTAGCATTTGCTCTGTGGTGCATGTTTGCCTTGTTGACCTATTGCTGCCTGACTTCGGACCTTACTCTGACCATCCATTTGTCTAGCCCTTTTGCCTTGATCCATTATGTTCCTGGTATTCTGACCTTGGACTGTGACCTGACTGCACTTTTGTCTTTCCTCTTAGTTTACAGTGTTCTCTCTTGGTATCTGACCCTGAAACACTTAACTACTGTTACAGGTTTACAGCAATGAAGAGTAGTAATGCAATTCAAGTTGTATATATTTCATGCTTGCATGCTATAACTCTACAGAGTGCTACTTTATTTGTTCTTTATATATGGCTACTCTTAGTAAGCATTAGAGATGAGCGAACTTGCATTTACATTCCGGCAGCCAATCAGGGCACAGAAACCATCCACAACGTTATGATACAAAGTCTTTTGTGATTGGCTGATAAAGTCACATGTCCCTGGCCATATAAAACATGGACATCTTGTTTTGCTGGTGCCATTTTCTCAGTGTCACAGTGCAGAGAATGCGCTCCTGCTGCTGCAGCAAGTGAACTTGTCATTTAGCTAGATAGGATCCTGTCCTGTGTGAAATTGATCTTACAGCATCTAAGTAGATTGTGCAAAAACTGTGTTGCAATCTCAGGAGGCCCCATTTGCTAATACAAATCGTTTGTGATAAAATGTGTTTGAGAAATCAGAAGGCCAGATTTCCACTTCCAAATTGTTATGCCTCATATTTGGGTGCATCCAAGAGACCCAATTTGCTTTTCCAAATCGTTTGGGATAAAGCTGTTTCAGTGACAAATTAGAAGGCCACATTTCCATTTAAAAATTGTTAGGCCTAATATTGGGGTGTAGCCAGGAGGCCTAATTTGATAAGCTCAACTGAATTTGAGTCTTAGCAGAATCCAGACCCTCATCACCATTTACTGGCAGTGGTGAAGGTGATCCTGATGAGACTAAGATACCAGAGGCGCACACAGACTGTACTGTGGTGTCAGGGCAGGAAGAGGAGGAGGGTGACTTCATAGTGAGGAGTTTGAGAACAGTAAGGATGACAATGAGGTTGTAGATCACACTTGGTATGAACGCAGAAGTACGTAGTTAAGTAGCTCAGCAGAGGGGGTGAAGGAGGAGGAAGACGAGGAGGTAATGTTGCAGCTTCCCACACAGAAATGAAGTGATACAACCTTGACAAGCACTGCATCCTCAGCCTCAACTGTGGCTGTGGCCAGCAGGGGTCGTGCGTGTGCAGTTCGCAGGGGATGCAAGGGTTACCTAGCCTGGGCCTTTTTTGAGACCACAAAGGATGACCCAACTCACGTTATCTGCCAAATTTGCAAGAAAAACTCAGTAGAGGCAAAAATGGTAATAATTTGACAACTACATGCATTAACTGGCACATGCACGATCAACATACCTTAGTGTGGGAATCTCACTGCACTAAAATGCAGACTAGTGGGCCTAGCCAACCACCGGCCATTCCATCAACCACATCTGCTACCTCTTCCTCCTCCGTCACCATGTCAAGTCTTCTCACACAGGTCTTTGGCCACAGAAACAATACTGGTTTACTCCTACAGTCGGGTTGAGTAAGAGCCCATCAGCTGTTATGGAATTGGACATGACTGCTGTTTTTGTGTCACCTAGCAGAACACATTTTTCTCAATCCACCATAACATCTCAGCCTGCACCTGACTCAAAGTCCAGCAGTCTGTTCTCCGCAGTCCACTCTCTCACAGCACAGCAGCCAGCCCTCAGTTCTGCAGTTGTGGTCATGTAAAAGAATGTTTCCTCCTACACATGAAAAAGATAAGAGCTTGAACTCCACCATCTCCAATGTGTTGGCCACAGAAATGCTGCCTTTTCGCTCGATGGATGCAAACTGTTTCTGATAATTGATGGCCATCACAGTCCTCCAGTACCAGTTGCCCAGTCACCATTACTTCTCTAAGAAAGCTGTGCCTGTGCTACACCAGCATGTTGCAGATAACATCACCCATTCCCTGAAAAAATCTATGTCTGCCAGGGTGCATTTCACCACTGACATCTGGACAAGCAAACATGGGAAGGAGCGTTACATGTTGCTGACTGGGCACTGGGTGACTCTGGTGGCTGTGGGGGCAGGCGGACCAAGACTGCTCCACAAGTCTTTGAATCTCCACGGCTTGCGGGACAAACCTCTGTATCTAACAGTACCTCCATTGCTTCTGGCGCCTCTACCTCCTTTAGGGCCTCCACCTGTGCCCTCAACATCTCCATTAATCAGACACATGTTCCAACAGTGCACATTGAATCCCCCCACCTCCGTACTGCGCAGCCATTGGTCATCGCAGTCAGGCAGTGTTAAAATAAATATGCCTTGGAGATCGAAGTCACACAGCTCAAGAGTTGTAAACAGCTATCCAGGCCGAGTTAGAGCAGTGAACTTGGAGCCAGGGAAGGCCATGTGGAATAACATTGCTCCCCTGGTAGCTGCCTTATGCTGGGGCAACCTCACTCGGGTGCCTTGCATTTATCACATCCTCAACCTGGTGGTACAGCAATTTCTCCGCCACTTTCCATGCAGAATGTGCTGCTGCAGAAAGTACGGTCGCTGTGTGCTCACTTCCGTCGATCTCACCGCACAGGTCATCAACTTGCCTCGCTACAGAGGTCTTTCAGCCTACCATTTAACTGTTTGATTTGTGATGTTCTGACAAGGTGGAATTCCACTCTGCACATATTGCAGCAACTGTGGCAGCAGCGATGAGCCATTGTGCAGTATGTACTTTTGCATAGCCTGGTCCAATGCAGTCTGAAGATGAAGGATCTCTGTACCCTTCTGCACAGTTTTGGAATAACTACTAAGATGGATAGCGCTGACGATGCTTTCAGTAGTATCACTATTCCAGTCATCTACATGCTGGAGCACACTTTGAATAGTCTGCATGAGGAGGTGGTGGTCCCAGAGGAAGAGGTGGAAGCAAAGGAGGATGCGGAAGGGATAACAATATCACAAACTTCCAGACTGTTGTTGCACATGTGGGTGCCATGGGAGGGTTTCTTACAGCTATTCAGGGGATCTCATGGTACCAGACAAACTGTTAGTGAAAGTGCAGGAGCTGAGGAACAAATGGAGGAGGACAAGGTGATGGACGTGCAACAGTCAAGATTTGAAGAGGATAATGATACCCTCTCTGTTGTTCATGGTAGGCGTGAGGTGACAAAGGAAGCAACCTTGAGTGTTACCCATCCACCAACATGGACTTGAACCTCATGGAAGAGCTCAACGCATGAGCACCTTCTTGCTGCAATATCTTCAACATGAGGCCCATATTCTTAGGGGTAGAAATAATGTTGACTACTGGGTTGCTACTCTGTTAGATCCACAGTACAAGAGTAAATTTAGCCAGATGCTTCCCCCTGGAAAGGGATGCACACATGCTGGAGTATCGAAACACACTTGTAAACAATCTTAAGAGTGGTTTTCCCCAAGTCAGCAGTGAGGCACACAGTGTGCATCCCAGTTCTAGACGTCCAACACCGGGAACGTCAAGGCATCATTGCAAAAGGCATTAGCAGCAGCAGTAGCGCAGCAGCAGTGTAAGTGACATAAGCATTTTCTGTACGTCATTTCACACAATTTTTTAGACCAGCGTGTGCACCAGCAGAAAAGAGTACAAGTCTGACACGTTGTGAACGACTGGAGATGATGGTGCAGGAGTATCTGGAGCTCAATATCAATTGCCATCAAGGTAGGTTTGGTCCCTTTTGTGTTTTGGTCTTCAAAAATGGAAGCGTGGCCTGAGGTCGCTTGTCATGCTTTGAAGATTTTGTCATGCTCGGCAGCTGGCATTCTCTCAGAATGTGTCTTCAGAACTGCTGGTGGTGCCCTGCGCATCCAGCTGTCCCCTGAAAGTATAGACTGCCTAACTTTCATCAAAATGAACGGTGGTGTTGTTTTTAGTGTCATACATTGATCTTGCATTATTGCAGTCTGTGCCCTCTTTGTGGTGTCTTCTGTGCCCCCTGTTGCTACTGCTGCTGATGTTACAAAAATGTAGTGAAATGTGGAGACTCCAAATTGGGTCTCTATCTGGTCAGTTCCCTGTAGTGGAAGGCGTGCCAGAGGCCTATTATACTATTTCTACTCTGTAAAAATTTATGGCACTTTAGGGGGTATCTGACTATTATTTTTTGAAATGTGGAGACTCCAAGTTGGGTTTCCTTCTGGTGGGTTGCCTGTAAAAGTAAGGCTCCCAGACAGGCAGGCCTGCACTTACTTTCAGTCAACTACCTGTGCTACTTTCCTTAAATTTTTCTACCAATAATACTGCACGTAACTGATGTTTGTTCCATGTAAGTGTGGCTGGCATAAAAAAAACTAAAAAATTAGAGGTGTTGCATGAGGTAACGGGTCTCTGTTATGGACCTGGTGGTTAGGAGCACCCGGAACGACCTGATGGGTAAACTGACACAGGACAAGCTGTGGGAAGTGGGAGCTCGGCTGACTGCAACCCCTAATCCTATCACACAACTAGAAATAGCCGTGGAGCGTTCCTGACTCTCCCTAGACGCCTCTTCACAGCCTAAGAGCTAACTAGCCCTAGAGATAGAAAATAAAGCCTACCTTGCCTCAGAGAAATTCACCAAAGGAAAAGTCAGCCCCCCACATATATTGACTGTGAGTAAAGATGAAAGTCACAAACACAGAAATGAAACAGGTTTCAGCAAAGGGAGGCCAGACTTACTAAACAGACCGAGGAATGGTAACTTTGCGTCAGCACAAAAAACTACAAAAAGACCACGCAGAGTATGCAAAAAGACCTCCGCACCGACTCACGGTGCGGAGGTGCCACTCTGCATCCCAGAGCTTCCAGCTAGCAAGGCAAAATCATGATACCAAGCTGGACAAGGAAATAATGAACAAATAATAACTAGCAGGGACTTAGCTTAAGCTGGACAAGGAAATAATGAACAAATAATAACTAGCAGTGACTTAGCTTCTGCTGGAGTAGACAGGTCACCAGAAAGATCCAAGAGCGAACTGAACCAGTACAAGAACATTGACAGCTGGCATGGAGTAACGATCAGAGTGGAGTTAAATAGAGCAGCCAGCCAAAGACTAAACTAGGTCACCTGTGGAAGGAACCTCAGAGCCAGCAGCTCCACTCACAGCCACCAGAGGGAGTCCATGGACAGAACTCGCCGAAGTACCGTTCATGACCACAGGAGGGAGTTCGATAACAGAATTCACAACAGGTCTCCCAGCTAAGAAGGCTTACACCGCTACCTTAACCACCAGAACCTCATTGAAACTTCAATTCGAAGCTGTAAATGCTGGGCCAGGCACTGATACCTCATACATGACTCATGGCTGACTTCTGCTGAGCCATTTGCAAATTTCTACTGTGGGCCACTTTTCATGGTGTCTGGCCCTTATTTTAGCTGTTTGGGAAGCTTTTTGTCCCCCCTTAAGGTGTTGTGTATACGTTTTGGTTTGGCCTCCCATTGAATATAATGGGGTTCGGATACGTATGTCGAACCGTTCGGTGAACATGCTCAGTGAACGTCTAAAAGTTCGGTGAATCAAACCGAACCTTGAAAGGTTCGCTCATCTCTGGTGCTAGGCAGCTGCTTCGAAGAAACACCGGCTGCTGTTTTTTTGGCACAAGGTTAGAGGAGGCTGGGTTTTTTTAAAGCTGGGAAATTGGCATCACTTGACCTTCCCTAATGATGATAGTGAACAAGCAATAATCCTAACAGGCTAATTAAGGCCTGAAACCTTGGTCAAAGTTATCTGAGCACACAAATCTCCAAAGGTGTCAAAACTTTTGTATCATCATCAGGAAATGTGTCATCTTTAACCTTAGGTCCTTTAGAGATAATTTTATCTTCAACTTACTTAAGGCTATGTGCCCACGTTGCAGAAATGCTGTGGAAAAGTCCAGGGAGCATTTCCGCAACTCCCTGCCACGGGTAAAACGCATGCAGTATTTGCATGCGCTTTCCCACAAAACACAAGCGTTTTGCAAGCGTTTTTAGCGTGCAGAATGTTTGCGTTTTTCCAAGCGATTTGAAGCATCGATTGGAAAAGTGATTGACAGGTTGGTCACACAAGAATAGTGCTTGACAAGTGTGACCAACTTTTTACTATTGTTGCTGCCTATGCAGCATCAATAGTAAAAGATAGAATGTTAAAAATGATAATTAAAAAAAAAATGGTTATTCTCACCTTCCGACGGCCCCCAATCTCCTCAGCGGCGCTCCCGGTACGTTCCCTTTCTAGGGATGCTTTGCGCGAAGGACTTTTGTGATGTCATGGTCGCGTGACTGCGACGTCATCTCAGGTGATTCGTACAATGCATCCCTGGGAACGGAAGCCGCCGTGTGCACCGCTGAGAGGCGGGAGGACTCCGGGGGCCATCAGATGGTAAGTATATCACTATTTTTTATTTTAATTCTTTTTTTTTTTTTTTACAAGAATATTGTACCCAGGACCTGAAGGAGAGTCTCCTGTCCTCCAGACCCTGAGAACCATCCGCACATGAAGATGAAATAATGAACATGCTGCGGATATTACCGCTATGCGATTCCGCAGCGGGAAAATCCACAGCATGGGCACAGCAACTGCAGAATCCCATAGGATTGCATGGAAATGCGTTTTCTAAGCATTTCCGCTGCGGCAAAAACGTGGCAGAAACGCATGAAAAAAGCAACGTGGACACACAGCCTAACTGTTCATAATAACAGTAATTTGGACAAAGGGTGCCCAAATTTTTATATGCCACTATAAATAGAAAAATATTTGTTCCCTGCAGTAATGCCCAAAAGATGAAAGGAGTGTCGATTGATATGTTTACCAAAATGATATGAAATACAACTCATTAGAAAAATAATTTTTGGGAACAGAACTAATTAGAATTCTCCAACTACATTAGTGGACCAACGTCTTCCAATAAGGAAAGGGATGAAAAATATATACTGTAGATACACAATGGGGACTTAATAGAACTAGTTCCATCCAATAAGGCCTAAGAAGATATACAGAGAAGTCAAATTATTCCAGTTTTAGGGACCGTATTTTTGGTCCAAGTGCTGTCCGTCCAAAAAAATGGAAAGTACTTGGACCTATTATAAAATATTATAATAAGAAAATATATATATATATATATATATATATATATATAACCTGATCTGTCTTCTCCTGCGTTACGCAGATAGCATATTGATTTAAATGGGAGGTGTGTAATATTTGAATTCCCCAGTGGTGGCGCTGCAGTGACAGACACTCCTAGATTTAAGCACTGATTACAGAACGGTACATTTCCATCTGCTTATTGTCAGGAGATCATTGTCCAAAGAGAAATAGAGTACCTGTCATTTTACTTTTTTTCATGAATGCCAGTTCAGGTGACACTAAGAAACTTTGTAACATATCTCCTAAGAGAAATCTGCCTCTTTTTTCCACCAGAACCGATTTTTCACTCTCTAAGTTCTCAAATCATGGGTAAATAGTGACTTAAGTGAATACAGTTGTTCTTGTTACTGAGATATAAGATGACAGTTAGTGCTCATAAGGTTCTATGGGAACAGTTGATTTAGGAGAACTTGCACCAGGACGTCTGTGTCGGCCTCTACACTGTGTGCAGAAATATTAGGCAAGTTGTATTTGGATCACATGATACTTTTTATACATGTTGTCCTACTCCAAGCTGTTCAGGCTTAAGAGCCAACTACCCATAAAGAAAAAAATTCTACCAATCCAAAAATTAGTAAGCAGCAAGGTAAATATGGTACCAAAATAATTAAAATTTAGCTTTTAATAATAAGGTTTAAAAACCTTATAGACAAGAACAACAGGACAAACATAAATTGCAAAAACTACAACTGATACTATATATACACCTAGACTATATGTCTGTTCCTCATAGGTGTATCCAAAACTACTCAAATGCACTTCAGAGTCACCGGACTCATAGACGCTTACAATTTGAGCAATAGTAAAGCATTGACCTTTGGCCTCATGCAGCTATTCATCTATATTCTCAACAACCAGCACAGTCTAGGTATGACATAATACATGACAGCCATAAACATGAAAGGACATATGCTGAGGTATTGGAACAGTCTCACCCAGATAGTGTGCGTTGATTTCACCTGGTCTCTCACGGACGGTTCCACACAGATGCCTCAAATCGATCCCCAAAAAAATGTGGGGAAATGGGTATAACTCAGCCCCCGTACAATTAAGGACAAAGGCAAAATGGGTCAGAAGAGAGATTTGACGGGCTCTGAAAAGTCCAAAATTGTGAGATGTCTTGCAGAGGGATGCAGCAGTCTGGAAATTGCCAAACTTTTGAAGCGTGATCACTGAACAATCAAGCGTTTCATGGCAAATAGCCAACAGGGTCGCAAGAAGCGTGTTGGGAAAAAAAGGCGCAAAGTAACTGCCCATGAATTGAGGAAAATCAAGCGTGAAGCTGCCAAGATGCCATTTGCCACCAGTTTTTCCATATTTCAGAGCTGCAACGTTACTGGAGTAACAAAAAGCACAAGGTGTGTGATACTCAGGGACATGGCCAAGGTAAGGAAGGCTGAAAAATGACCACCTTTGAACAAGAAACATAAGACAAAACGTCAAGACTGGGCCAAGAAATATCTTAAGACTTTTCAAAGGTTTTATGGACTGATGAAATGAGAGTGACTCTTGATGGGCCAGATGGATGGGCCAGAGGCTGGATCAGTAAAGGGCAGAGAGCTCCACTCCGACTCAGACGCCAGCAAGGTGGAGGTGGGGTACTGGTATGGGCTGGTATCATCAAACATGAACTTGTGGGACCTTTTCGGGTTGAGGATGGAGTGAAGCTCAACTCCCAGACCTACTGCCAGTTTCTGGAAAACAACTTCTTCAAGCAGTGGTACAGGAAGAAGTCGGTATCGTTCAAGAAAAACATGATTTTCATGCAGGACAATGCTCCATCACATGCCTCCAACTACTCCACAGCGTGGCTGGCCAGTAAAGGGCTCAAAGAAGAACAAATAATGACATGGCCCCCTTGTTCCCCTGATCTGAACCCCATAGAGAACCTGTGGTCCCTCATAAAACTTGAGATCTACAGGGAGGGAAAACAGTCCACCTCTCGGAGCAGTGTCTGGAGGCTGTGGTGGCTGCTGCACGCAATGTTGGTCGTAAACAGATCAAGCATCTGACAGAATCTATGGATGGAGGCTGCTGAGCGTCATCATAAAGAAAGGTGGCTATATTGGTCAGTAATTTTGGGGGCGGGGGGGTTTGCATGTCAGAAATGTTTATTTCTACATTTTGTGCAGTATATTGGTTTACCTGGAGAAAATAAACAAGTGAGATGGGAACATATTTGGTTTTTATTAAGTTGCCTAATAATTCTGCACAGTAATAGTTACCTGCACAAACAGATATCCTCCTAAGATAGCCAAATCTAAAAAAAACAACCACTCCAACTTCCAAAAATATGAAGCTTTGATATTTATGAGTCTTTTGGGTTGATTGAGAACATAGTTGTGGATCAATAATAAAAATAATTTCTAAAATACAACTTGCCTAATAATTCTGCACACAGTGTATCTCCTCCCTCCTCCACACCCTTTCCATAGAATTTTAAAAGCACCAACTGTCACCCATGACTTGAGAATAAAAGATCAGTCTAGGAGGAGAAGGATTCAGATTTCTCTGATAAAATAGATTACAAAGTTACTTATTCTCATATGTAATATCGATTAATGAAATAAATAGTAAAACGACGGTTACTCTTTAAACCATAGGACATTTTAGGAAATACAATATCTGTAAGGGTTAAACAGATTATATAGAATTCAATCTATTTTATGCTAAACACTGAACACTGAAACTAGAAATGACATTAAGAAACTTAAAAGACAGGATTATTGAAAAACAGCAATTTGCATGTTTTAGCTGAGGGTGAGGGATAAAATCAGGCTGAAAATGAATCGGGAGGAAAGAGCCGAATGAATCAATTGAGGGTTGGTGAACTGGAAGCAATTTATCATGTCTGAGTTCTAGATCCTTTCCCATCTTTACATTGTAAAAGAATGAATTTGTTTCATTTCTGACCTTGTCGGTGGCCTTGCGTAGGGATGGTGCGGCGTTTGTGTTTATACGGAGGCAATAAACCGCAGTAAGATACTTTATAGAAGGCAAGAATTGATATAAAACCATGTAATAGGAACACTTACAGCAGGTCACTTCAGTATTTGGTTGTAATTTCTCCTCTATATATTTTCATGAGCAGAAAACGCAGTGTCAAACAGTTCCAGTAAAGTGAATGGGTTGTACTTTTTTTTTTTCAAACTGTGGAAACTGACCTGCAATGTGATTTTAAAATCCACAACAAGCATAAAATATGCGTTATAATACTAGAATGAGATAAGGAAAATCTGCGGATAAAAATACAAAATGCATGTAACATCCTTTACTTACCTTTCGCACTGCAAAACTCTCACTGTCTCTCATTCCTTCTCGACTAGACTACTGCAATTCTCTACTGATCGGTCTGCCTCTTACTAAATTGTCTCCTCTCCAAAATCAGTCCTGAATGCAGCAGCTAGGGTCTTATTTCTGTCCAGCTGCTTCACCGATGCTTCTACCCTGTGCCAGTCATTGCACTGGTTACCCATCCACTACAGAGTTCAATATAAACTTATCTCTCTCACCCACAAAGCTCTGCACAGTTCAGCACCACCCTACATCTCCTCCCTCATCTCTGTCTACCACCCTACTTGTGCTCTCTGTTCCAATAATGACCTAAGTCTGATTTCCTCTATAATCCAAGCCTCACACTACCGTCTCCAAGACTTCTCTCGTGATGTGCCAGTTCTCAGTAATGCACTACCCGGAGAATACAATCTGGTTAATTGCCAGCATCCACAGTTTTAAAGCTGTCACTTAGCCTCATGTATCTGCTGTAGGTGGACACTTTAACCTTCGTCAGGCTGCATAATTTTACAACGTTAACAGGCTGCAGAGGTACAATTGTACCTTCATATATATTTTATTGAAATTTGGCCAATATATTCTGGACCAAAACTGCAGAGATGTCACGAAATTTCAGCCCTCTACGGCTTTTCGAAAAAAAAAAGTTATTGCAATTTTAAAACGGAATAGTTACAATTGTACCTACTCAGCCGGACGAAGGTTAACATTCCTATAGCCTCCTACTTATCAGTTGGAGGCCAAAAGACTGTTCAAATGGCCTCAACCTGACAAGTATACATTGAAATACCATTTATCTTCATACACATAGGGTAAACCCCCCCCAAAACTAATACCATGCAATAAAAATTAGTTTTTTACAATGGGGCCCCATGGTGGATGGAAGTCTCAGCTCCCATAGAGACTGTGTTTCCTTCATATTTAACCTTGATGTGGTCTGTGGTCATAAAACATCTGAGAGGAGGTCATAAAACATCTAAGTGGAGGTCAGAAAACATCAGAGAGGAGGTCAGAAAAATACAGAGTTAGGCCACCTTCACACCTCCATTTTTTATGTCCGTATGCAGTCCGTTTTTTCAGGACTGCAAATATAGACATGTACATGTCAGGTTTTTCACAAGGACAGGAGTTTGATTTTTTGGTGGGGTTCCCCATAACCTCACCAGTAAAGGATAAGCAAACAGCTGTGAGCTGTTATTAATGGCTTGGGAACCTTTTGGGATATTGTCACTTTTTCCAGATGAGTAACATCAGCCCTCAGCCATCAGCTTTCCCTCTGCTGGTTATGAAAATTAGGCAGGAGCCAACTGCTTTTTTTATACTAAATTCTTAATTTTGTAGAACAAGTACACAGTGGGTGCTAATGATTACAATTCCCATCATTGTTGCCTGGTCCCGCTAATCTCAGGGGGACCAGGCGACAATAATAAGACCTGCCTTCAACAGCCGGTGCCTGGGATCAGCGTGAACTGTACTGCTTCTCCCAGGCACTGGTACATGTCACACGGATGGCACATGGAGGTGTCACAGACACTCGCACAACAAACAAATACAGGGACGTCACACGGATGTCACCCATGTACATACAGATGGCCCAGACTCAGACGAAGGATTTCACCATGAATGGAATAACGGATGTTATTCTGGATTATCTCAATGAGAATAACTGTTTAACTCCATATCAGCATGGGTTTATGAGAAATCGCTCCTGTCAAACCAATCTAATCAGTTTTTATGAAGAGGTAAGCTATAGGCTGGACCACGGTGAGTCATTGGACGTGGTATATCTCGATTTTTCCAAAGCGTTTGATACCGTGCCGCACAAGAGGTTGGTACACAAAATGAGAATGCTTGGTCTGGGGGAAAATGTGTGTAAATGGGTTAGTAACTGGCTTAGTGATAGAAAGCAGAGGGTGGTTATAAATGGTATAGTCTCTAACTGGGTCGCTGTGACCAGTGGGGTACCGCAGGGGTCAGTATTGGGACCTGTTCTCTTCAACATATTCATTAATGATCTGGTAGAAGGTTTACACAGTAAAATATCGATATTTGCAGATGATACAAAACTATGTAAAGCAGTTAATACAAGAGAAGATAGTATTCTGCTACAGATGGATCTGGATAAGTTGGAAACTTGGGCTGAAAGGTGGCAGATGAGGTTTAACAATGATAAATGTAAGGTTATACACATGGGAAGAGGGAATCAATATCACCATTACACACTGAATGGGAAACCACTGGGTAAATCTGACAGGGAGAAGGACTTGGGGATCCTAGTTAATGATAAACTTACCTGGAGCAGCCAGTGCCAGGCAGCAGCTGCCAAGGCAAACAGGATCATGGGGTGCATTAAAAGAGGTCTGGATACACATGATGAGAGCATTATACTGCCTCTGTACAAATCCCTAGTTAGACCGCACATGGAGTACTGTGTCCAGTTTTGGGCACCGGTGCTCAGGAAGGATATAATGGAACTAGAGAGAGTACAAAGGAGGGCAACAAAATTTAATAAAGGGGATGGGAGAACTACAATACCCAGATAGATTAGCGAAATTAGGATTATTTAGTCTAGAAAAAAGACGACTGAGGGGCGATCTAATAACCATGTATAAGTATATAAGGGGACAATACAAATATCTCGCTGAGGATCTGTTTATACCAAGGAAGGTGACGGGCACAAGGGGGCATTCTTTGCGTCTGGAGGAGAGAAGGTTTTTCCACCAACATAGAAGAGGATTCTTTACTGTTAGGGCAGTGAGAATCTGGAATTGCTTGCCTGAGGAGGTGGTGATGGCGAACTCAGTCGAGGGGTTCAAGAGAGGCCTGGATGTCTTCCTGGAGCAGAACAATATTGTATCATACAATTATTAGGTTCTGTAGAAGGACGTAGATCTGGGTATTTATTATGATGGAATATAGGCTGAACTGGATGGACAAATGTCTTTTTTCGGCCTTACTAACTATGTTACCAGAACTAGTGTTTCCTGAACGTGTGAAGGAGGCCTTAGAAACGTTCCCATCAGACCAGCAGAATGAGCTTATTGATGAATTCTCAGTTATCCCATCCTGCATTGCAAATGTCTACAGTACCTCAGGAATTTATAGGACTAGTACTAGGCTCAGATGTTGAGATGCCATGAGCACTTAGGTTAAGTTCCAGCAATAAGTTTTTGTTGAGTTTTTTTACATACCAAAAAGAGACAAAAATTACAATGAAGAAACACAAGTTACATAATATACTTAATAGGTTCCGAAATTCTTCAACATGATAAACTCACCAAATACTCATTGTGGGAACGTAACCTTGGGTTCCCTTCACTCAGATTTTTTTTTTTTTGCAGCGTTTTTATGACATGATTTTTGTATTTTCCTTTTGTTTATTTTCTGTACAATTTTTCTTACATGTTTTTCTGCAAAGAAATTTGTTGGAAAATGTAAGACAAAAATGGCACACCTAGACCTACTGTATCTAACGGGTTTAATAGTTTACAAAAAAAACCTAAAAAAAAGCAGAATTTTTGTAAAAAAAAACCAATGTATGAAACACATTTTAAGGCCTCTTTCACACGTCCAGATAACTCCGGTACCGGAGAAATCGGTACCGGAATTATCCGTGTCCCTGTGCTCACG
Source organism: Ranitomeya imitator (assembly GCF_032444005.1). Taxonomy (NCBI): domain Eukaryota; kingdom Metazoa; phylum Chordata; class Amphibia; order Anura; family Dendrobatidae; genus Ranitomeya; species Ranitomeya imitator. The sequence goes on from NC_091284.1 coordinate 798,626,325, forward strand.
TAGCACATTAGTGTGGCACACGTGCAGCAGCCGTGTGCCGCCCGTGTGCCGACTGAGGACCACACGGACTGTGCAGGAGACAGCGCTACAGTTAAGCGCTGTCCCCTGCGTGCGGTGCTGAAGCCGGTATTCATCCCTTCTTCCCAGCAGCGTTCGCTGGAGAGAAGGAATGAAAATCCTTTTTTTTTTCTTTTTCCTTAAAAATAAAGTTTGTGCGTCCCCTCCCGCCTCCCATGCACTGTGCGCCCCCCCCTCCCCGCTTGCCAGGAAATACTCACCGACACCCAGCTCCAGCAATGTCTCCTCTCAGCGCCGGCAGCAGGCCCTGTGTGAGCGGTCACGTGGTCCCGCTCATTACAGTAAGGAGACATGCGCATATTCCTCACTGTAATCTGTAATGAGCGGGACCACATGACTGCTCACACAGGGCCTGCTGCCGATGCTGAGAGGAGACATCGCTGGAGTTGGGTGTCGGTGAGCATTTCCTGGCAAGCGGGGGCGCACAGGGGATGGGAGGCGGGAGGGGACGCACAAACTTTATTTTTAAGGGAAAAGAAAAAAAAAAGAATTTTCATTCCTTCTCTCATGCGAACGCTGCTGGGAAGAAGGGATGAATACCGGCTTCAGCACCGCACGCGGGGGGGACAGCGCTTACTGTAGCGCTGTCTCTCCTGCGGGTGGTACGTGCACACGGAGGAGAGTGCACACTGTTCTCCGTGTGCACGTGTGTGGGACGCTTTGCGGACCGTGCTGCCAGAGAAAAACGGACATGTCTCTGTGTTTTCAACAAGGACACACGATCCGTGAAAACACGGAGACATGTGGATAGACCCATTCATTTGAATGGGTCTACGTGTGTCAGTGTCTCCGGTACGTGAGAAAACTGTCACTACACGTACCGGAGACACTGACATGTGAAAGAGGCCTAAAGGGAATCTGCCAGTTGATTCATCCTGCTTGAAATATGGGCAGCAGGAATTGGAGTCCAGCTGTGTTAATTTAGCTATGTACAGTTGTGCACAAAAGTTTGCATACCCCGGCAGAATTTTTGCTTTCTTGGCCTTTTTTCAGAGAATGATAACACCAAAACTTTTTCTCCACTCATGGTTAGTGGTTGGGTGAAGCCATTTATTGTCAAACTACTGTGTTTTCTCTTTTTAAATCATAATGACAACCCAAAACATCCAAATGACCATAATCAAAATAATCAAAAATTCACAAACCTTGGTAATTTTGGCCTCATAACATGCACAGAAGTTGACACAAATGGGTTTGAATGGCTACTAAAGGTAACATCCTCACCTGTTACCTGTTTGCCTGTAATCAGTATGTGTGTCACGATACGTATTGCGTATTGGGGTCGGTAAGCAGACGGCACAACAAATTCAACGCAAGAATCCACCAAATTGACTCCAGCTCCACTATCCACAAGCACTGGTATTGGAGCGCCCCCAGACGCAGGTCCGCGGGTTACTCGGTACCGGACCTCTCTGTCTCGGTGCTGGGGTTGTCACGGTGACTGGACCCGGTCCGTGATTCTGCTAAGGGGTGTCCAATGAGAGGGGTGATGATAGTTTGTCAAGGTTTCGTGACGCCACCTGTGGTGTTCGGTCAGGGTGACCGACGGTGCTTAGGGGTCCGCTGGGGTGATGGAATGGCAGCTGGATGGTATACCTTCCCACAGGTGAAGTATATCCCCAGGGCTTCCCAGTAGTGTAGGTGGCGATGGTGTGAGGCGCAGTTAATAACGAAGACACAGGGTTGCAGTCTCTTTACCTTTTACTGAAGACTTCGGGATCCGCAATCCAGAGCACTGTTAACAGGGCTGTCTGAGACCGGCCGGTCCGAAGGCACATCCAGAGTTCCCTTTGCAGGTGGAAATCAGTGCCTACCACTAGCGCCTGTGTGTTGTAGTTCTTCCCTGCTGAGCATTCGGGATAGCCCTCACAACTTCTGTTCTCATTCTCTTTCTCTCTCTCTCTCTTCGTCCCCCAAGTTATCTGGATAGGACGCACCCGTATGACGGGAAGGCTCGGAGCTATTCTGGGACCCTAGAGACGCCCCTCTCCACGCTTGCCCCCTATGTCTGCTTAGGTGATGTATGGTAGACAGCCAACCTATAATTAACTGTCCTGCGGTATTTGAAGTAAGGCCTAGAGTCAGTTACTTCCTCGGTGTTCCAGTCACCAGCTACCACAAGCAGGGCAAACATTGATGAAATTACCTGTCTGCCCAAAGTAGAAACATGCCCCCATATCATGTGAACCACAGGCAACCGTTTGAGATGAGACTCCTCCAGCCTTCATAGGTTCGCCCGTCTGCATCGATGTGTCCTCCTCCCTAGAAAGGGCAACCGAGGGCAGATTTGGTGTATGTCTTTCCCTGAGGCGTCTATCCACCCGAACAGCAAGGGCCATGGCGCCTTCCAACAACCCAGGAGTAGCATACTCCACCAGAGTATCTTGCAGCCTAGGTGACAGACTTTGACAGAAATGGCTCCTAAGGGCAGGGTCATTCCACAGCATGTCAGTGGCCCACCTCCTGAACTCTGAGCAGTAATAATAATAATAATTTTATTTATATAGCGCTAACATATTCCGCAACGCTTTACATTATAGAGGGGACTTGTACAGACAATAGACATTACAGCATAACAATAATCACAGATCAAAACAGATACCAAGAGGAGTGAGGGCCCTGCTTGCAAGCTTACAAACTATGAGGAAAAAGGGGAGACACGACAGGTGGATGGTAAGAATTGCTTTCGTTGTTTGGACCAGCCATGGTGTAAGGATCGGGTGTTCATGTAATTCTACATGAACCAGTTAACAGCCTAAATATGTAACAGTAAAGACACAGAGGGGGCTATTAAATGCATAAAGTGTATGAGAACATGATGCGAGGAACCTGATTATGGTTTAAGTTTTTTGAATGGGCAACAGGGATAGTTAGGTTAATGCGTTGAGGCGGTAAGCCAGTATGAACAAATGCGTTTTTAGGGCACGCTTAAAACTGTGGGGATTGGAGATTAATCGTATTAACCTGGGTAGTGCATTCCAAAGAATTGGCGCAGCATGTGAAAAGTCTTGGAGACGGGAGTGGGAGGTTCTGATTATTGAGGATGTTGACCTCAGGTCATTAGCAGAATGGAGAGCACAGGTAGGGTGGTAGACTGATACCAGGGAGGAGATGTAGGGTGGTGCTGAGCCATGGAGTGCTTTGTGCATGAGGGTAATTGGATTTGTCCTGGATTCTGGAGTGGATGAGTAACCAGTGTAATGACTGGCACAGGGTAGAGGCATCGGTGTAACGGTTGGTGAGGAATATAATCCTGGCAGCAGTATTCAGGACAGATTGGAGGGAGGAGAGTTTGGTGAGATTAGAAGAGAGTTACAATAGTCCAGACAAGAATGAATAGGAGAAACAGTAAGAGTTTTTGCAGATTCAAAAGTAAGAAAAGGGTGAATTCTAGAAATGTTTTTGAGATGCAGATAAGAAGAGCGAGCCAGTGATCCGATGTGGGGAGTGAATGAAAGCTCGGAATCAAGTATGACCCCCAGGCAGCGAGCATGTTGCTTGGGAGTAATGGTGGAACCACACACGGAGATGGCAATGTCAGGCAAAGGTAGGTTAACAGAGGGAGAAAACATGAGGAGTTCAGTTTTGACAGGCTCAGTTTCAGATAGAGGGAGGGCATGATGTTAGAGACAGCGGTAAGACAATCACTGATGTTTTCTAAAAAGGCAGGCATGATATCAGGAGAAGAAGTGTATAATTGGGTGTCATCAGCCTAGAGATGGTACTGGAAACCAAATCTACTGATTGTTTGTCCAATAGGGGCAGTATACAAAGAGAAGAGGAGGGGGCCTAGGACTGATCCTTGAGGAACCCCAACAGTAAGGGGAAGGTGAGAGGAGGAGGAACCAGCAAAAGATACAGTGAAAGAGCGGTCAGAGAGATAGGAGGAGAACCAGGAGAGAATGGTGTCCTTGAAGCCGATGGAGTGTAGCATAGTATGGAGGAGCTGATGATCCACAGTGTCAAATGCTGCGGAAGGATCCAAGAGAATTAGCATGGAGTAGTGAACATTAGATTTAGCTGTTAGTAGGTCATTAGAGACTTTAGTGAGGGCAGTTTCAGTAGAGTGTAAAGAGCGGAAACCAGATTGAGGAGGGTGGAGAAGAGAGTTATCTGAGAGATAGCAGATAAGACGTGAGTGGAGCAGGTGTTCAAGGAGTTTGGAGATGAAGGGAAGATTAGAGACAGGTCTATAGTTAGTGACACGGTTTTGTTCGAGAGATGTTTTTTAAGTAATGGATGTATGTTGGCATGCCTAAATGAGGAGGGAAAGATACCGGAAGAGAGAGAGGTGGAATATTTTTGATAGATGAGAGGTAACAGCGGGGGAAAGGGACTGGAGGAGAAATGATGGAATGGGGTCACTGGCGCAAGTGGTCGGGCGAGATGATGCAAGGAGCCTGATCACTTCTTCTTCTGTAACTGGTTCAAAGTCAGAGAGTGAGCTAGATGCAGTGGGGGAGGGAGAACAGTGCATGGTATGAGGGGATTGAGAGATAATTTCCTGTCGGATATGGTCAATTTTTTCTTTATCAATATACAAAAACCCAGACTCATGGTAACAGGTGACCCAGGAATAAATCCCGGCCCCTCTAGCTACAACTCCCAAAACATGATATACACAAAACAGGAGGAAAACAGGGAGTGTTTAAAAATAGTGCATAATTTTATTACAAAAATACATTAAACCACATACATATAATAAAAACGACAAATACAGATACCAAAAAAGGGGGACCTCATACACCCAGGACCGGAATAATATAGAAACAGATAGTACTGTATGGCGGTATACTCCACAGAGTGGAGAAGAATACCCTCAAAAGGAAAGAAAAACCCCCACCACAGACCGTATCAACTACCCATATAGGTCAATAGACAGTCACATTTAAATAGGTATGGGTATGGGCAGAGAGACAATCCGGGAAAGGGGGAGGGTTTCATAATGTGAGGAGAATGGAAAGGCAAAAGTAACCAGCTCAAATGAGCGTTAAAGCAAACCCCACCAGATAGCACCACTCACAACCGGTTCTTACCCCAGGTGCTGAAGACCCCAAGAATCGGGCAATGCCCCCGACGCGCGTTTCGCTATGTGTCCGCTGCTTTTTCAAGGGGGAGTGTCCCTTTGTACCGGGTCAGGACCTTATATCCAGTAATACCCCGGTCACATGACCACCATGTGACCGGAAGAGGATCAGCGGCTGAAACTAAGCGGCGCATGCGCCCGTGGCCAGCCCCCCCGCAGCCACCAGATCCGGCCAAGTGCCTGCAGCCAGACGAGCAGGCGCACGGCAGATGGTGGTCATGTGACCGGGGTATTACTGGATATAAGGTCCTGACCCGGTACAAAGGGACACTCCCCCTTGAAAAAGCAGCGGACACATGGTGGTCATGTGACCGGGGTATTACTGGATATAAGGTCCTGACCCGGTACAAAGGGACACTCCCCCTTGAAAAAGCAGCGGACACATAGCGAAACGCGCGTCGGGGGCATTGCCCGATTCTTGGGGTCTTCAGCACCTGGGGTAAGAACCGGTTGTGAGTGGTGCTATCTGGTGGGGTTTGCTTTAACGCTCATTTGAGCTGGTTACTTTTGCCTTTCCATTCTCCTCACATTATGAAACCCTCCCCCTTTCCCGGATTGTCTCTCTGCCCATACCCATACCTATTTAAATGTGACTGTCTATTGACCTATATGGGTAGTTGATACGGTCTGTGGTGGGGGTTTTTCTTTCCTTTTGAGGGTATTCTTCTCCACTCTGTGGAGTATACCGCCATACAGTACTATCTGTTTCTATATTATTCCGGTCCTGGGTGTATGAGGTCCCCCTTTTTTGGTATCTGTATTTGTCGTTTTTATTATATGTATGTGGTTTAATGTATTTTTGTAATAAAATTATGCACTATTTTTAAACACTCCCTGTTTTCCTCCTGTTTTGTGTATATCAATTTTTTCTTTGAAGTAGTTGGCCAGATCGTCAACGATCAGTGGTTGGGGCCTGCACTCTTGGGTTGAGTAGGGAATGAAAAGTGTCAAAGAGAAGTTTAGGGTTATTGGACAGTGAGGTGATGAGGGTGTTGAAATAGGTTTGTTTGGAGAGGCGAAGGGCAGAGTTGTATGTTTTCAGCATAAACTTATAGATGAAATCTTTGGGCAGTACTCCTCAGATGGCCGGCCCTCAAGACTCTGCCAGGGAGACGCCATCAGGATCCCCATACACCAGTGCCAATGCTGCGAAAAACTCATCCACCGACCGCAAATATGATGAATCGGTCACCAGGGAGAAGACCCAGGATTGTGTATCACCCTTGAGAAGGGAAACAATTATCCCCACACACTGTTCCTTACTCCCTGAAGAATGAGGGCGAAGCCTGAAATATAATTTACAGGCCTCCTGAAAAACTAAAAATGTATGTCTCCCTCCAGACCAGAGAACCTGTCAGGGAGAGGTATCTTGGGTCCCGGTTGAGCCTGCACATGAGCTGAGACCCAGAACCCCGACAACTGCTGAAACTGCTGCACCACCTGAGACCGCAGCTCCTTAAGCTCATCAGTGAGGGTCTGGATCAGTTGGGTGAAGGTCTGCAATTGAGCCATGGTTCACAGGAAAAATGTAACTGTTGGTGATAATGTCACGATATGTATTGCAACCCAATGGGGGTCAGTAAGCGGATGGCACAACAAATTCACATTGGGAAGGAAAAGGGAAGAAGGCCCTAACAATAGGGAAATGAAGGAAGGGACGTCCCTGAGCTCAAGCCTAAGCCTGTCTCTGCACTCCCCTAATGCCCTAAGTGGGTCCTTCCCCCCACCATCATGAGGATACCTCATCCCTAACTGTCAACTAACTGTGCCCTGGTTAGTGCACTCGCCGACAAGGAGCACTAGCCTCACCTCTGCAGATATTACCACAAGGGGAAAGTGACAAACAAGAAAGGGGCGAGGAAATAAACACTTAGCTTTCTCTGCTGCAAAGCACCACACAGCAGAATAAAGGCACCAGGACAATGAACCCAGCAGAAGCACCACTGCACCCAGAGTGCTCCTCACTCAGGTTTGGTCACTGAAGATTGCTCTATCACCAAGAGCCAGCTGATGCATCAGATGACCATATAAAGGATGGTGGGAGTGTTCACCACCCACATTAGCTGACCCAGCAACACTGCAGTTACACCAGATTGCCATTGGGGGGAAACTGACATTAACCCTCTATTGACTGAAAGGAAAAAAGCTACATTTAAACAAAGTGGAACCAGAGCTGCCACAAATTCAAAAATAGATTGTGATAGTGTGTGCATAAAAGCTGAGTGATTTTCTGGGATCCAGACATCTTTCATCCAGCAACTGATGTTTCTGGATTGTGAGTCATAGGAAAAGCAAAAGAATTGTTAATGGATCTACAGGAAAAGGTAGTTGAACTGTATAAAACAGGAAAGGGATACAAAAAGATATCCAAGGAATTGATAATGCCGGTCAACAGCATTTAAACTGTAATTAACAAATGGAAAATCAGGGCTCTGTAAATACAAAACCACTGTCAGGTAGATCAACATAAATTTCGTCCACAACTGCCAGGAAATTTGTTTGGGCTGCAAAGAAAAATGCACAAATAACATCAGCTGAAATACCGGACTGTCTGAAAAATAATGGTGTGGCTGTTTCAAGATGCACAATAAGGAGGCACTTCAAGAAAAATGGGCTGCATGTTCGAGACACTTACAATATGCAAAACAGCACAGAGAAAAGCCTCCAAACTTCTGGAACAAGGCAATTTGGAGTGATGACACCAAAATTGAACTTTTTGGCCACAACCATAAACGTCTTGGGGATGTGTGAGCTACAAAGGCACAGGAAACTTGGTCAAAGTTGAAGGAAAAATGAATGCACCACATTATCAGCAAATACGGGAAGCAAATTTGCAATCATCAGCCCGGAAACTGCGCATGGGACATACTTGGATGTTCCAACATGACAACGATCCAAAACACAAGGCCAAGTCGACCTGTCATAGGCTACAGCAGAACAAAGTGAAGCTTCTGGAGTGGCCATCTCAGTCTCCTGACCTCAATATCATTGAGCCACTCTGGGGAGATATCAAGCGCTCAGTTCATTCTAGACAGCCCAGGAATTTACAGGAACTGGAGGCTTTTCGCCAAGAAGACTGGTCAGCTTTACCAACTGAAAAAAATAAAGAACCTCATCTGCAACTACCACAAAATACTTCAAGCTGTCATTAATGTTACAGGGGGCAATACACGGTATTAAGAAATGGGGTATGTAAACTTTTGATCAGGGTCATTTGGATGTTTTGTGTTGTCATTATGATTTAAAAAGAGAAAACACAGTAGTTTGACAATAAATGGCTTCACCCAACCACTAACCATGAGTGGAGAAAAAGTTTTGGTGCTATCATTCATATTCTCTGAAAAAAGGCCAAGAAAGCAAACTAATGTATGTATGTAAACTTTTGAGCACAACTGTATGCTTTACTCTGAAATGCTGGGAGAGATGAGAGAAAATGTATTTTGAAAAGTCAGACTATGTGCTGTATTTTCTGTAAAATACCGCGGCATCTAAAAGTAAAGCGTTCTTAGCTACACTAATGCAGACTCTGGTTCATACTCCCATGGTTCAGGAAGAATGAATCAGATAACAGGTTCCCTTGTATTAACACTTGTAGTAATTATTTTCATAGCGACTTTTAGTGGAATACCTAGAGAGCAGAAAATAATTGGAGATTAATAGGAATCTGTCACCAGGTTATTGTTACCTAATCTGAGAGCAGCAGAATTTAGAGATAGAGACCCTCATTCCAGCACTGTGCATATGCCCGCCATTTTCTTCCATGAAGATGATACGGAGGGCTGGGGACAGAGACGGAGGGTCCAGGGATGGCGGATGTACCGGGGGGGGCTCAGGGCACCCCATTTCTCTCTCCTCTGGTATGCTAGATCATATCAGAGGAGAGAGAAATGAATTGAAAATCTGACTTTTTTTTGCGATTGCCATTATTCGGTCAATAACGGCGATCACAAAACTGGGACTGGTAAAAAAAACAGGCCGAATCATGTTCTCCGGTGTCTCAGCTACCCCCGGAAGCTGAGACCCTGGAGATTTTCTGACGCTGAGGACTCTATACCCTTTTTTCTCAGCACCGTTAATAGGCAGCGCTGAGGAATAAGTGCTCTTAACTGCCGCCGCTAATAAGTGTATCGGCGGTCGTTAAGGGGTGAAGGCCTCTTTAGTGAGAGGTATCCATTTCTGGACTACATCAGATTCCCAGGTCTACAGCGGACCTTCATGGGATTTTTTTTTTTATAAAATTGTTGAACGAGGGATTGTGTGGGGAAGTCTTTATTCAAATAAAGTATTTTTTTTTTGCAAGAGTTTTTAGTGTTGATTACTGGGTCAGTAATGGGGGTGTCTGATAGACATTTTTGCATTACTAACCCAAGGGCTTGATGCCAGCTGTGATTTTTGACAAATCACAATTGACTTCAATCACAACTACCATCAGCCCGTCCCTACCATAGAGACTGTAGCTGACAGAGAAGTTGGCCCAGTTTTCCATGAACCCCAACCCTTCCTTAACGCACCAATTTCTAAGCCACTTATTTATATCCCTAAGTTCCTGCTTTCCTTCTAGTGACGCTTGTGGCACTGGCAGTATTTCTGAAAACACCACATTGAGGGTCCTGGCCTTCAGCTTCTCTCCTAGTTCCCAGTAATCATTTTTAAGGAACTTCCACTTGCCACCTAACTTTGACATTGATACTGATGTGTACCATGATCGCTGGGTTTTTCCCAGCCCCTTCCAGCAATCTGTCTATCCTGTTAGCAATATGCTGAACCCAAACACACGGCAAGCAAAACACTGTTTGGAATTTGTGTTCTTGCAAGGAGATGACTCTGTCTGTCCTTTTACTTATAGAGTCCCCTACCACCAACATCTGCCGGGCCTTTGTTGTACTCCTGTCTCCCTCCTTCCTAAAACAGCCATTTTCCTGGTTTCTAGGAGCTTTAGTGATCCCAGTCCTGGGCTTGCTGTAGTGATTCTAGTCCTGGGCCTGCTGTAGTGATCTTATTCTTGTGCCTGCTGTAGTGATCCCAGTCCTGGGCTTGCTGTAGTGATCCTAGTCCTGGGCCTGCTGTAGTGATCCTAGTCCTGGGCCTGCGGTAGTGATCCTAGTCCTTGGCCTACTGTAGTGATCCTAATCCTTGGCCTGCTATAATGATCCCAGTCCTTGGCCTGCTGTAGTGATCCAATCCTGGGCCTGCTGTAGTGATCCTAGTCGTGGGCCTGCTGTAGTGATCCTAGTCCTGGGCCTGCTGTAGTAATCCTAGTCCTGGGCCTGCGGTAGTGATCCTAGTCCTTGGCCTACTGTAGTGATCCTAATCCTTGGCCTGCTATAATGATCCCAGTCCTTGGCCTGCTGTAGTGATCCAATCCTGGGCCTGCTGTAGTGATCCTAGTCGTGGGCCTGCTGTAGTGATCCTAGTCCTGGGCCAACTGTAGTTATCCTAGTTCTGGGCCTGCTATGGTGATCTCAGTCTTGGGCCTGCTGTAGTGATCCTAGTCCTGGGCCTGCTGCAGTGATCTTAGTCCTGGGCCTGCTGTAGTGATCCTAGTCCTGGGCCTGCTGCAGTGATCTTAGTCCTGGGCCTGCTGTAGTGATCCTAGTCCTGGGCCTGCTGCAGTGATCTTAGTCCTGGACCAGCTGTAGTGATAATAGTCCTGGGCCTGCTGTAGTGATCCTAGTCCTGGGCATTCTGCGTGATCTTAGTCCTGGGCCTGCTGTAGTGATCCTAGTCCAGAGCCTGCTGCAGTGATCCCAGCCCTGGGCCTGCTGTAGTGATCCTAGCCCTGGGCCAGCTGTAGTTATCCTAATTCTGGGCCTGCTGTGGTGATCCCAGTCCTGGGCCTGCTGTAGTGATCTTTGTCCTGGGCCTAGCTTGTGCCAAATAAGGTTTACAATTCCAGTCACTTTTCTCCCTACACCTTCTTCTAACTGTTACCCAGCTACATACTTCTGTGTCCTGATCTTCCCCACCTCCACCCTCCTCCATATCACTGGTCCCAGCCATCACAAGCTCAGTGAGCTCTAAAATCCTCCCCAGTTTTGCAATGCTCCTGAGTGTTGCAGGCTGCACATTCAGATCCATTACCTGGGCTTCCAAACATGTAACTTGCTGACATCGAGTGCAGATATATTCACCCTCAAATGGCTGTTTAAGGCATAAATACATCGTACATCTCACAAGATGCACACCTGTTAACATTGTCCATGGAGCACATGTTCAATGGAGATAAAATTAGAGAAACGATGGAAAACAAGTAAGGAAAACACCAAACTATGATATTGTGTTTAACTATGCACTTATCTGCAACCCCACATGTATAATGCAGCCCCCACTTGCTCAGCTGCCCACACTTAGAGTCCCTGGAATTCGTAGTTCTCCAGCCAGCATATATGTTTGCTTTTTTTTAACTTTTTTTCTTTTTTTTAAGCTTTTTAACCAGCCTAGGACTTAAACATCCGATTCTCTGATAGATCATATTGAACATAGTGTCGGATGAGATAAATAACACAATGTATTAACCGGGCTACTGAACTGTTTTGTAGAAGATAGAAATACAGAAACTGTACAATTGTGTCGGAATCTGTCACTTCAGCCGCAGGAGTATAATATGAATAGTAATTACAATGATACAAAACTAGGTACATAAGCTTTTTCCTCCAACGCTTGTCCATACAATAAGCCCAATGCTATGCATGAATAGACATCATTGTGTACAGCCACTAATGGGAGTGCGGTCTACCTCATATTTGTGATATTGCATTTTTCAAGAACAGTAAGGACAATGATCTTTTCCTGAACAGATAAAACATAATTAGTCACTGACAACGCACCTGAGTCGGATGACAGTTACAGTAAACTGTAAAGTATAGATTATAGAAAATATATAGAAGCAATAGTTTCTAGTCTTTGTATTCCAGATGGTGATAGATAACTAAAGTGTTTTGTATAGTTCTATACCTCAAGCATAAAGTTTTCAATAACTTTTTAGGATGGTGGACAACCCCTTTGTAATTTACAGGTTTTCTAACATAAACAAATCCCTTCTTATTTTTTTGGTTCCTTCATTTTTCTTTTTTTTAATGCTGCCGCTACTCTGAGCTGCTAGGATTGATCTCAGAATCAGCCTCCTTCACCCTCTGGAAGCTGACACTGTAGTCATTATCTGCTTTACTTCCCATGCAGAAGGAGTCGACTCAGCTACCATAGTTCTGCAGGTTCTGCTCCTTTCCTGGCAAGCAGGACTGTGACGGATCACACAGGGGAAGGGGTGTGTCGACTTCACTCACCTCTGGGGAGGGGAGAGAATGACCCAGCAGGGATCGGCTCTCTGGTGCCACCACTCACCCCAGGTCAGTCAGAGAACTGCCTGAGAGAAAATAGTTGCCGGAGCTCCCAGTGAGGGGGGATATATATCACCAGTCCAGGCTGGGGATATATATGTAAACCTCCCTGCTATCACTGTCAGAGTTCCTCACTAACACAGTATGGTATGCTGCCACCAGTTCCTCATTTGATATAAGCCTCATCCAACAACAGGCTTATATCATGTCAGAAACCCACCCCGGGTAATGTATAATAACCAACTGGATGTGGGGATTCGTGAATCGAGATAAAAGAGCAGCCCAAGATTAATGTTGTATTTAATCGCCGAAAGGTGCACTACAAAGATACATGTATATATATAATAACAAATATACAAGTATACAGTCAGGAGTGTAGTACAAGGGTAGGGTATAGATAGGTTGCGATCACCATGTTATGTAGCATGTGACCACAAGGAGGCACTGATGGATCACAAGTCCAAATCTTTGTTACGTGATTCCCTGGCCACATGAGGTAACGGGCCTCCTGCCAGTAGAAAAACTGAGTCCAAAATGAGGAGCTGCCTATTATCCCTTAGGCTGCTCCCTCCCATACACTGCGACAACCCCTGGGCTGGGCAGTTTCCCTCCTCCCATATCTGAGAGCATGGTTTTCTGGCTGGAACTGTGGAGGCCAATAACTTTCCTCCCGAAGCTCTAAATGGAACGGCGGCAGCACCATTGGGTTCTGCTGAATTTTATCTGCGCTGGGAGACCAAATATGGCTACCTTATTTAATTCCTGGTAGCTATCCTTTATAGCTCAATAACACTGCGTTCTGGTGGTGGCTGCCTGCAATGGGCCTATGGGGAAAGGAATGCAGATTCTGATTATGTGCTCGGCTAGGCTCGGAGATATTGCATTCTTATTATAGGTCATTTTCTAGATTCAATATCTCAGAGCCTTGTGCTGGTTTAGCCTGGGATCTGTGGTGCCAGAATGGCAGCCGGTGTCAAGCATAGAAAGCCAGTTTTGCACAAGTGTTCACACCCCTGTGATAATTGCTGGGGACACAGGGTCTATGCCCTTTGGCCCCCCTGGAGAGAGCTTTAAAGGCCTGTTTGCTAGAGCTAATTAAAAAAACATTGGTCTGGGGGAATAAATGCCAAAGGTGGAGGTCGAGTTTGAAGCAAGCATTTAGGGAATTCCATCAGAAATCAAAATGATATCAATTAGATATCATTTTCCCATATCTCACAAGGACAAAAGGCTATTTTTATTGGCTGGTCTGCAGTAAACAGGGGATTACTATGCAGATAAACAACTCACTAGTGAGCATGTGTCATCACCAACAGTCTGCTCATTAGGTGGACGCGCACATTGCTGTATACTTTGCACACCTGGTAAGGTGATATTATGTAAGAAAGTGTCAGAAATTTTTACTGGATCTGATTTTTTAAATAGCAAGTGAATGGCAAATGTTGTTAGTACTTTGTGATTTGTATAAAAAATATGATATTTAATGTTGGGGCAACCCAGGTTCCTTGGTTACTCTCATTTTGTGGGATTTCATTTAAATTTGACTCAGGCTGTTTTACGACTACTCCTGTGCCCACTCTTACCACTATCTGTCTATCATGTTGTGAAAATTCAGCCAACCCTAGATTGGTACAAACATTCTTTTGTTTCAATTCTCCTGCCGCACTTCAAAAACATCATCGGCACATTGGCATTTGCTACTGTATAAGAGAATATGCTAAGCCAAGACCTTGAGACTCCTTGTGCACAACCCATACAATATCTAAGGGTATTTTCAGGATACAGCATAGTTTATAATTCTTCTTTTCCTCCTTCTTCCCATTTTATAGTCAACATACACATTAAATTGGAGTTGGCCAAATCTGCTAATTTTACATATGATTTTCAATATGAACGATGCCATGATACGACCATTCATGCCGAAAGGCAGGACACAGTCAGCTACTGTGAGCGCTGTTCACTGCGAGTGGCCCCATGAACTCTTTTGACCTCAAGGAGATCACAGCAAGCACCGTGAGAATTTTACAGTGTTTGCAGTGATCTCATTGAGGTCACCCCAGTTCATCGCCCCAGATCACAGTGAAGTGAGCCTGAGAATGCATCTTCAGTGACCGGCGGTAACCTGTATGACGTCACCGCTTGTCACTGAAGCTGCACTCGCAGAAGCTCATTGTATCCTGCTTTTCAGCTTGAACGGTCACATCATGGCTTGTTCATGTTGAAAATCAGATGTCGGAGGGATGGATTACGGTGTGGGACAGTTTGGATTATTTTAACATCACAAAATGAGGGATATGGCTGTTTATAATTTGTATTTTTTATTAAGGACATGAGCATCAGAGGATTATCTTCACGTCTGACAGATGAGGGATATGACTACCAAAAACGAACCTTCAGAAAGAAAACCCAAGAAATGAAACAAGAATATAAAAATATATATTTTATTGAATGGATACAAATATGGAGTAAAAACAGGGCAGTAGCCACCAGTGCAGCAGCAATGGTGGGACTCACTCAGGGACAACCTCATAAACGTGCATAGCAACAGTAATGTGAAAATAGCAGATATAATGGTATCCAGCTGTACATAAAATGTAGATAGATACACGTGGAATATGCAATGTAATAAAAAGTCAATAAAGATAAATAGTGCAATATAGATGCTAGTATACAATTACGATCCACAGTGTAAATATCAGAATAAATACACTAAAATAAACGGCTGACACACCACATATGTAAACATAGCACTAGTGAAAGGTATAGTTACCATGAGGAAGACCCCGGGGACCCACCACACCCGACGCGCGTTTCGACCCCTGGACGAAGCATTTCATTGTGAAACGCGCGTCGGGTGTGGTGGGTCCCCGGGGTCTTCCTCATGGTAACTATACCTTTCACTAGTGCTGTGTTTACATATGTGGTGTGTCAGCCGTTTATTTTAGTGTATTTATTCTGATATTTACACTGTGGATCGTAATTGTATACTAGCATCTATATTGCACTATTTATCTTTATTGACTTTTTATTACATTGCATATTCCACGTGTATCTATCTACATTTTATGTACAGTTGGATACCATTATATCTGCTATTTTCACATTACTGTTGCTATGCACGTTTATGAGGTTGTCCCTGAGTGAGTCCCACCATTGCTGCTGCACTGGTGGCTACGGCGCTGTTTTTATTCCATATTTGTATCCATTCAATAAAATATATATTTTTATATTCTTGTTTCATTTTTTGGGTTTTCTTTGTGAAGGTTCGTTTTTGGTAGTTGTATTTTGGTTCCTTCATGACCCTGGTAGGGATATTATTTGGTGTTTTTTAGATGAGGGATATGGTTGCTTATTATTTTTGTTTTTTACAGGGAACATATGCTTCAATGGATTAGGTGTAAAGGTGTGTATAACTGTTCTTTATTTTTTTAAAAATGTGTAAAGCAGAGTGTTTTGTTTTATTTCAAATAAAGGATTTTATTCTTGCTGTGTATTTATTTCAATACTTACTATGGGGTTAGTAATGGGGCATCTTACAGACTCTTCTCGATTGCTAAGCCCTGGGCTTGATTTCACCTCACAATACAAAGGTGACATTAACCGCAACCCTTTTACCCTACTTGCCACGACCACAAGGAAAGTGGGAAGATTGAGGTTAAGCGCCAGATTTGGCTAATCTTTTGGATGCGCAATTTCTGGGGTGTCTGAGGGCTGATGTTGGTAGCCTTGGGGTGGGGGGGGGGGGGGCAATATCTCTGGCCCCGTCCCAGGCTATTAATATCAACCCAAAGCTGTCTGTTTAGTCTTTGCTGGTTTGAATTTATAGGTTGAACCTACATCATTTTTTTCCTGGGGTCCCCCTTAAATTTTGTTATTAATAGCCTGAGAACCTTTTGAAACATTACCCCTTTTCCCAGATTATTAATGTCACAGTTCCAGCCCTTAGTGTGTCTGGGATGCAGCTACTGACAGTACGGCTGTTCAATTTGGTTTTAGGGGTGTGCTGAAGCTGTCAGTACTTTGATTGACAGCTTGGCTATCCAATCTGGTACAGTGAAGGGCTACGCTGTCAGTGTGTTGATTGACAGCTCAACTATCCAATCTGAGACTGTGAGGTGTCAGCTGTCTCCATGTGTTCATTATTCCAATTAATTGCCATGCTTCTTAATTGAGCTGTGTCTCTCAGAACTCTGCCAGATGTGCATTCAGCTTTTGAGGTTTGTGCTGAGCCTTCCTGTGCCTTGAGTTTTGTTTGCTTGATCTGTTGCCTGACCTTGGACTTCGTTCTGACATCCACCTGTTTAACCCCTTCAGCTCTGATCCGTTATCCTCCCGGTACTCTGACTTCAGAACGATACCTGACTGAATGCGACTCCCATCATTGTTTCCTTATTGTGGTGATCTTGGCTTTTCCCAGGCATCGGTATGTGTCACACAGACTACACACGAATGCCACACTGACAGGGTCGGACTGGCCCACCGGAGAATCGGAGGATTCTCCGGTGGGCCCAGGCACTGACACCTGCTGGCATATTGGCCAGCAGCTGCCTAGGGCCCCCACTGCTCCAGGGCCCCTGCCCAGCCAGTGGAGTGTCGCTAATAGCAGCACACCCCGCTGTTATGGGGCCCCTGAATCAAGGGGGGCCCTTCTGGTGCCAGAGAGCAGCAGCTGGACAGGAGCCTGTCCCCGCTGCTAAAGAGAAATGAATATTCACGCTTCCCAACGCCCCCATGGGCATGGAGAGACATGAATACTGTTTCACTTTAATGGCGGGCAGTGTTAGCCACAGGCTGAGGCTAACACTGCCCGCCACTGCTGAATGTGGGGCCCTAGAGGTGGGCCCCTAAAGGGCGGTGATCCTTGATTGCGATCCCTGCAGCTTGGGACCAGAGCAGAGCTGCAGGGATCCATGCCGTCCTCCTTCCTGCCCAGCACTTCCTGTCTGACTCAGCGTGGCTGGATGACATCATCATTCAGCGCGGCTGTGCCAGAGAGAAAGTTGCCGGGATGTGCTGCAGCTGCTGGGAACGTGCGAAGTGGTGAGTGGGTGCTGTGAGTGTGTGTGTGTGCGTGTGTGTGCCTGCATATGTGCGGCTGTGTGTGTGTCTGTTCTGTGCGTGCATCTCTGCCTGCGTGTGTGCAGCTGTGTGTGTGTGTGCTGTGCGTGTGCCTGCGTGTGTGCGGCTGTGTTGTGTGTCTGTGTACGTCTCTGCCTGCGTGTGTGTCCCTGCCTCTGTGTGTGCAGCTGTGTGTGGGGGGAGGCAATGATGATGGTGGTGGGGGAAGCAATGATGATGGTGCTAGAGGCGATGATGGTGGTGGGGCAATGATGATGATGGTGGTGGGGGAAGCAATGATGATGATGGTGCTGGACGCAATGATAATGGTGGTGGGGCAATGATGATGATGGTGGTAGGGAAAGCAATGATGATGATGGTGCTGGAGGCAATGATGGTGGTGGTGGGGGCAATGATGATGATGGTGGTAGAAGAAGCAATGATGATGATGGTGCTGGAGGCAATGATGATGGTGGTGGGGGCAATGATGATGATGGTGGTAGGGGAAGCAATGATGATGATGGTGCTGGAGGCGATGATGGTGGTGGGGCAATGATGATGATGGTGCTGGAGGCAATGATGATGGTGGGGGGCAATGATGATATGGGTGGGGGCACTGATGATGATGTGGTGGGGGCAATGATGATGATGATGGTGTGGAGGCAATGATGGTGGTGGGGGAAGCAATGATGATGGTGGTAGGGGAGGCAATGATGATGATGGTGGGGGCAATGATAATGATGGTAGTGGAGGGGGCAATGATGATGATGGTGCTGGAGGCAATGATGATGGTGGTGGGGCAATGATGATGATGGTGGTAGAAGAAGCAATGATGGTGATGGTGCTGGAGGCAATGATGATGGTGGTGGGGGCAATGATGATGATGGTGGTAGAAGAAGCAATGATGATGGTGCTGGAGGCAATGATGATGGTGGTGGGGGCAATGATGATGATGGTGGTAGGGGAAGCAATGATGATGATGGTGCTGGAGGCGATGATGGTGGTGGGGCAATGATGATGATGGTGCTGGAGGCAATGATGATGGTGGGGGGCAATGATGGTATGGGTGGTGGCACTGATGATGATGGTGGTGGGGGCAATGATGATGATGATGGTGGGGGAGGCAATGATGGTGGTGGGGGAAGCAATGATGATGGTGGTGGGGGAGGCAATGATGATGATGGTGGGGGCAATGATAATGATGGTGGTGGAGGAAGCAATGATGATGATGGTGCTGGAGGCAATGATGATGGTGGTGGGGGCAATGATGATGATGGTGGTAGGAGAAGCAATGATGATGATGGTGCTGGAGGCAATGATGGCGGTGGGGCAATGATGATGATGGAGCTGGAGGCAATGATGATAGTGGGGGGCAATGATGATATGGGTGGGGGCAATGATGATGATGGTGGTGGGGGCAATGATGATGATGATGGTGGGGGAGGCAATGATGTGGTGGGGGAAGCAATGATGGTGGTGGGGAAGAAAGCAATGATGGTTGTGGTGTAAAGGACAAAGATGGTAGTGGTGGAAAGGACAATGGTGGTGGGGGATGAGGCAATGATGGAGGTGGTAATGAGTACAATGGTGGAGGGGGAGAATAATGGTGATGGTGGAGAGGGCTGCATTATACCCTTTCAGATGGGCTGCATTATACCCTATGAGGGGGCTACATTATAATTCTGTGGGGCTGCATTATTCTCTGAGGGGGCTACATCATACTATATGAGGGGAGCTGCATTATGCCCTATGAGGGGGCTACAGTATATTCTACGGGGCTGCCTTATGAGGGGGTTGCATTATACTCTGAGGGGCTACATTATATTATATGTGGGGGCTGCATTATTATCTCAGGTGGCTACATCATACTATATGAGGGGAGCTGCTTTATGCCCTATGAGGGGGCTACAGTATATTCTATGGGGGGGCTGCCTTATGAGGGGGTTGCATTATACTCTGAGGGGCTACATTATATTCTGTGGAGGGGCTGCATTATATTATATGTGGGGGCTGCATTATTTTCTCAGGTGGCTACATCATACTGTATGAGGAGAGCTGCATTATGCCCTATGAGGGGGCTACAGTATATTCTATGAGGGGCTGCCTTATGAGGGGGTTGCATTATACTCCGAGGGGCAACATTATATTCTGTGGAGGGGCTGCATTATGCCACATGAGGGAGCTACATTATATTGTATGGGGGGCTGTATTATACCTTATGAGGGGGTTGCATTATATTTTGTGGGGTGCTGTATTATACCCTATGAGGGGGGCTGCATTATATTCCATGAGAGAGGCTACATTATATTCTATGAGGGAGCTTCATTATATTCGGTGGGAGGCTACATTATATTCTATGAGGGGGGCTACATTATATTTTATGAGGGGGTTACCCCAACCCCTGCTACATAATTAAGACGTGTACTACCCTATATTATACCCTGATATTAGCATCTTTTACCACACAATTGGTGGTCTTGTATTTATTTCTATGTAGCTACATAGTGGGCCCCAAGAATGATTTTCTCTGGTGTGCCCAAGGTGCTCCAGTCCGACGCTGCACACAGATGTGACACACGAACACACGGAGAACAAACGGACACATAAATGTGACATGGATGTCACATATGTACATGCAGATGGCACATGAACATGGATCACGGATCTCACCAGTACTGGTTTTCCCTGTACAGGAATCATCAGGACATGTGAAGGAGGCCTAAATGACATTGAACATCAAGCAATGAGCTACCAATCAAGCTAAAGAGGCTTGTGCTGGGTGGGGAAACAAACTCGAAGGCAGAAGCATGAAAAGTGCTCTGTCATGCCCAGAGCACTTAATTGAAAATGAATTAACCCCTTAGAGACAGAACCAATTTGGTACTTAATGACCAAGCCAATTTTTACAATTCTGACCACTGTCATTTTATGAAGTTATAGCTCTAGAACACTTCCACTTATCCCACTGATTATGAGAATATTTTTTGTGACATATTGTACTTCATGTTAGTGGTAACATTTCTTCGATATATCTTGCATTTATTTATGAAAAAAACGAAATTTGGCAAAAATGCAGAAAATTTTGCAATTTTCACCCTTAAACGACAGAGTGGTGTCACATGAAATAGTTAATAAATAACATTTCCCACATATCTACTTTACATCAGCACAATTTTGGAAACATAATTTTTTTTTGTTAGGATGTTACGATGTTTAAAAGTTGACCAGCGATTTCTCATTTTTCCAACAAAATTTACAAAACCATTTTGTTAGGGACCACCTCACATTTGAAGTTAGTTTGGGGGGTCAATATAACAGAAAATACCCAAAAGTGACACCATTCTAAAAACTGCACCCCTCATGGTGCACAAAACCACATTTAAGAAGTTTATTAACCTTTCAGGTGCTTCACGAGAACTAAAGCAATGTGAAAGGAAAAAATGAACGTTTCACTTTTTCACCAAAAAATTACTTTGGAACCATTTTTTTTAATTTTCAAAAGGGTATCAGGAGAAAATAGACAACAAAATTTGTTTTGCAATTTCTCCTGAGTATGCCAATACCCCGTATGTTGGGGGAAGGCCACTTTTTGGGCACATGGCAGGGCTCAGGAAGGAGGGAGCACCGTTTGACTTTTTGAATGTAAAATTGACTGGTGGCGCCATGCCACGTTTGGAGACGCCCTTATGTATCTAAACAGTGGAACCCCTACAATTCTATCTCCAACCCTAACCCCAACACACCCATAACCCTAATCCCAACCTCAACCACAACCCTAACTCCAACACACCCCTAACCCTAATCTCAACCCTTACCATAACCCTAACCACAAACCTAACCCTAACACTAGGGTTGAGCGACTTTTACTTTTATAGGATCGGGTCGGGTTTCACGAAACCCGACTTTCTCAAGAGTCGGGTCGAGTGAAATCGGCCGATCCTATAGAAAAGTCGGGGTCGGGGTCGGCCGAAACATGAAACCCAATGCAGTGCAATGGGATACTATGGTTCCCTGGGTCTGAAGGAGATGAAACTCTCCTTCAGGCCCTGGGATCCATATTTAAGTGTAAAATAAAGAATTAAAATAAAAAATATTGCTATACTTACCCTCTGACGCGCCCTGGTACTAACCGGCAGCCTTCCTTCCTTAGAATCAGCGCGTGAAGGACCTTAGATGACGTCGCTGCTTGTGATTGGTCGCGCGACCGCCCATCGACCGCTCACGCGACCAATCACAAGCCGCGACGTCACCAAAGGTCTTTCAAGTGCTGATTCTTAGGAAGGAAGGCTGCCGGAACGAAGCAGGGCGCGTCCGAGGGAGAGTATATTCCTATTAGGTATATACTCACCCTCGGACGCGCCCTGCTTCTTTCCGGCAGCCTTCCTTCCTAAGAATCAGCGCTCGAAAGACCTTCGGTGACATCGCGGCTTGTGATTGGTCGCGTGAGTGGTCACATGGGCGGTCGCGCGACCAATTACAAGCTGCAACGTCATCTAAGATCCTTCACGCGCTGATTCTAAGGAAGGAAGGCTGCCGGTTAGTACCAGGGCGCGTCAGAGGGTAAGTATAGCAATATTTTTTATTTTAATTCTTTACTTTACACCTAAATATGGATTCTGATACCGATTTCCGATATTGCAAACATATCGGAACTCGGTATCGGAATTCCGATACCAGATTCAGAAGATCGCCGACCTCATGGCCGACCCCACACAGGGGTCGGGTCGGGTTTCATGAAACCCGACTTTGCCAAAAGTCGGCGACTTCTGAAAATGGCCGACCCGTTTCGCTCAACCCTACCTAACACACACCTAACACTAATCCCAACCCTAACCATAAACCCAACCATAACCACAAGCCTAACCCTAGCCCAACCCTATCTTTAGCTCAACCCTAACCCTAGCCCCAACCCTAACTTTATCCCAACCCTAACTTTAGACCATCTCTAACCCTAATGGAAAAATGGAAATAAATACTTTATTTTATTATTTTTACCTAACTAAGGGGGTGATAAAGGGGGGGGGGTGTTATTTACTATTTTTTATTTTGATCACTGTGATACCACAATATGGATGGAAAAATAAAAAATCTATGGCTTTGGGAAGAAGAGGAGCAAAAAAATGAAAATGCAAAAACTGAAAAACCCAAGGTTGTGATGGGTTTAAAACACCTTAGGAGATGACATCTCTGAAGAACTCCAAGACACTTATATGAGTGGACATGGAGACAGCAAAGAACCTTAGCCTTAGAGAGCAAAGCCTGGCCTCGCAGATGAAATAGGTGTGCAAAATCTACCTCCCAAGGTCTTGTTAAAAGTCCATCAAAATTTAAGACCACTATATGTACACCACTTACTGTAGCATATTTTAATAATGAAACTTATTACAATATTGAAATTAAAGTCTAAAATGTCAAGATGACTGGTAAATTGTTGGGTTCATCCCTAACAAATTCCTCAGTGTATTGTAAAAAGCTTTTCAAAAACTCGGCCTTTTGTTAAACATAAAATAAAATATATTTACTGTAGGTTTTGTGTGTGTCGGCTTCAGAGAGATGAACAGATTTCGTATTAATTATTTAGAAATCATTTATGAGATGGGATTTGCAATGCTCAGAGCAGTGAGTTGGAAAATAGCATCCGGCAGGTTCTCGTTGTTAACTTTTTGAAAGTGGAGGATATAAATGGAAATTCTTACTTTACAATCTTTGAAAAATACACTTTTTCAATAGAAATAGCATAAATGAACCCTCTGATGGATAATTGGGGGTTTTTCCTATAGGATTTCATTCATCTTCTCTGAGGAGATCACACTAATAAAATCGGGTCACTAAAGAGCTGAATGTAATGCTCAGAGTCGGTCATAGCATCGGAAACATTGCCTTTCATGTCATGTTGCTCTCTGCTGACACAACAAGATTTGAACTTTCCAATGTGGTGAAAATTGGCTATGGGATTTCCACCTGGTCTTAGCTAATTGGGAAAACAGAAACTTTTAACTTTCATGAAAATGCTAAGGTTCCCATATGGCCTGGTTTTCCCATGACAGTCCCCTTTTCAACTTCATATCTGACAAAATTTAGTAGTGATAGAGTCATCACATTAACATTGAGAGGCCAAATATAAAATAGCATTTAGATTAAATGTACACTATAGGTTGGATTTTAGGACTTAGCAAGTGTGTAGTCTAATGTGTGGTCTAATGGATAGTCCTATGCTTTAAAGTAGTCTCATCAAGGCAATAACTTTCATTATGTACAAATGGGGCATATGGTTATCATAAAGGTGGCCCCAAGCCAATCAATCACTTACAGTTGTGTGAAAAAGTATTTGCCCCCTTTTTGATTTCCTATTCTTTTTTGTCATGACTCTGTTGTCGAGTGTCCCAGGACCAGGGGCTGCTTCCCTGTCCCTAATGCTATGGGCACCCTAGCTCGCCCTGTTCCCCAGATTATTTTGGATGGTTAAGATGCCAGGGCCACGTACCTTGCCTTAAGGTACCGTCACATTAAGCAACGCTGCAGCGATATAGACAACGATGCCGATCACTGCAGCGTCGCTGTTTAGGTCGTTGTGTGGTCGCTGGAGAGCTGTCACACAGACAGCTCTCCAGCGACCAACGATGCCGAAGTCCCCGGGTAACCAGCGTAAACATCGGGTTACTAAGCACAGGGCCGCGCTTAGTAACCCGATGTTTACCCTGGTTACCATTGTAAAAGTTAAAAAAAACAAACAGTACATACTTACATTCCGGTGTCTGTCCCCCGGTGTCAGCTTCCTGCACTGTCTGTGTCAGCACCGGCCGGCCGTAAAGCAGAGCACAGCGGTGATGTCACCGCTGTGCTCTGCTTTACGGCCGGCCGGCGCTGACAGTGCAGGGAAGCTGAGGCCGGGGGACAGACACCGGAATGTAAGTATGTACTGTTTGTTTTTTTTAACTTTTACAATGGTAACCAGGGTAAACATCGGGTTACTAAGCGCGGCCCTGCATTCTCCTCCATCTTCCACACAATGCACCAACTTTATTCCCAGAGTTATAGGTTGCATTTTTTCCCCGACAACAGGTATCGCAGGGAGCATGGGGAGAAGTTGGAATTGCCTGTGCTTTCTTAGGGGAAGGTTCATATGGGTCCATACTGGTATACCTCTGACTCTAATACCCATTTGTTTTTACCTATATCAGTCCCAGGAGCCGCTCGTTTGGACAAAGCTCCCTGTTTCAGTACTCAGTACTAAGGTCCATGTGAAGAATATTGGAGACATAATTCCATGTCAATCATCTTTATATTATTGGGCATGGAATTATAAAACAATGCTGCAGCACATGCTTCGGCAACATGACACCTGGCCAGCTTCAAACAATGCTTCCCCCCCCCAGCTAGCTGCTATGCAACTGTGGCACCCCAGGTGTTCGGGTACCACAGTGGTGCTGCCTTCCTCTCGGGGAGGGTAATGCCATGTCTGGAGACAGGAATGATCCCTTTGGCAGGTAATCTTACATGCAGCACTTTCTGACTCCAGGCCTGAAGGGGGAGCGCTAAACCTGGTTTAAGGGGAACTTCACTATGTACATCGTGGTCTGGAGGAGGAGTTAGACAGTTTGTAACAGACAGTGGAGGAGCACAGAAGGACCTAAGAGCTAGAGGAGGGATGCAATTGGGCCTCTCTAACCTGAGCACAGAAACCGGGCACCGGGAGCCCGAGGCTTTTATGGAACTGCAAGTCTCACAGCAGAACCGTAGGGCAGGAAGCTAAAAGGGACTTGCCCACATAATACCTGAGGTGCCGCAACAATTAAAGCCCAGAGTCACCGTGTACAGAGACTCCAAGAGAATGGCTCAAGTTGCCCACCATGCAGAGACTGTCCCAGTACCTTGTCAGGACATTACAGGCAGCAAGGAACTAGTAATCAGCGCAAAGTGGAAGGCTCCCAAACTGACCTGGCAAATGGATTTTCTCTTGTCTTCAGGCTGCCTGGACTCCATCGACACCTGTTGCCGGTACCCTGGACTGAGGCTGACTACAACATCAGTAAACCAGGTAAATACTGCACCCCTGTGTCCTCCATTTATTTGCCAGCATTCACCAACCCTGCCAAAAACACCGGGAACCCTGGGGACCCTGCTTGTGGGAAGTGTCACCATCTTTGCTGCAGTAACATCGCCCTAGAGGACCCCTTTAAGCAGCATCGGTCCCCTCTGACTGAGAACCACAGGTGGCGTCACAAACACAAAATTTATTACAACTCGCTTAAAAAACCTTTCCCTTTTACTTGGGTGCCCAGGACCACGGACCGAGTCGTTGCCACTGTGACCACCCCTTTAATTGCGACCGGATCCGGTACCGAGTACCCCAGGCCTTGATGGGTGACTCAACCTTCTACAGAAAGACCCCTTGTGGATCCAAGCCATGCGGTCTGAGTCCTTTGCTTAGCCAGCTAGGAATTCATAAAGGAGTTATGGAAATACTATATGTCCTAGCTGTACATCGTATATATTTCCAAGATCCCCAGAACAGGGCAAGCACCTGCCAGGGTCTGAAGTCATTCTAACATGCATGGGAAGGGAGATGCATAGAACAGCCATTAGCAGCTAGATAGCAAAATTGTGTTTAGTTTCTATGCGTAGCAGGGACACAGTCAGATCAGATGGCACAAGAACCGCTGTCCTAGGACCAAGCAGAAAGCAGTTATGATCTTCCACAGGTTTTAGGAGATTTATCTCCCAACTTCCAGGGGAGGAAACTTAGGTTCGGCCCAGAGGCCAGGAGGGGGAATGACCTCAAGGGTTAAATGCTTGCGTGCAGCATATCTTATTGCTTTTTTTCTCTGGGAGGTCGCGAGGACACATCCTGTAAGATGAAGTCACACACAAAGGGGACCACAAGCCTCCCATGTGGCTGCCCCTCCCCCACAAGCCAGGCCGTTCATCTAACTGGTAAATGACTATATGTTCTGCTCATACCCTTTGTCCTACTGCTATTGTATTTGCATATCTGACCATTATATATGTATAACCTTTGTGTATATATAGTGTTTTGTCTAGTGTGCCCTTAAGGCGATTAAATATATAATTTAACCTTGGGCTACTCTCTTATCTCGATCCCTGAATCCACATGTCCGTTTCTCAGCCTCACATGCTACTGGAACTGGTTCCTGGACCAATATAACCCCGTTAACGGAGCAGGTGTATATCGAACGAGGAAATGTTGTATCCTCACCTTGCCCGTTGAGATAGTCTCGGCACAACTCACCCATTAGAAACAATGGTTATTATTTCCCAATTAGCAAAAAAAAAAAAGAACAAACCCACAGGGCATTGTAATAACTTCTATGTGACTTTGGCCTGGATATGTATTCCATTTTCTCAGCTAGCGACCCACACTGAGCGAAAAGAGTGCAATGCGTACTAGTTATTTCAGAGTCTGAAGATGAAGAAACTTTTAATACAACTTCTGCTTTACTTCACAAAAGCCGTTGTGTTAGAAGTTTACTGAAGCTTAAAATGTTAATTAGAAGAGACTAATACACAGCAGTCTCATCAAAGATCCTATGTGACCACATTAATTCTAGCAGCACATGTTTAATATACAGCACAGCTTATATCGCTGTTGTCCACCACTGATCTCACCCATGAAATCGAGGTTAGATGCAGGTACTGTGGTGGTGCTGTGTCTCCTTTTTCACGCTGTTAGGGTAATAGGATTTTGCAACATTAATTTTATAAGTTTGTAGACTTGGATATAATGCGTTTAGTTTTGAGCAGCGGAATATGCCATATAATCTTCTAAAGCTAGAGTTACATATTTTACTTTCCAAACTGCATACTAAAAAATTAACTGATAATGGTTAGGGAGCGAAGATCCTAAATGCATAACTTACCTGTGCTCATACGGTAAGGATACGGTACGGTACGGTACCTGTGCTCATGACATGCTAGCGATGAGCATTTCACAAAGCGGCAGTGTTCTACCCATCATCAACGCTCCCGCGGGATGCCGATGTGTTGCCAAGATAACCAGGGGTCTGCTGAAGACCGCCGTGTCTGTCATTCTAGTACTCCTGTGAAAACCAGCCCGTGGCCGACATGCATAATAGACCATGATTTCTGCTATATACTTCACAGTAATGCTTGACGTTGCTGTATATAGCACAAGCAATCATATAATCACAGCTTCATGTTCCCGTAGGAGACTAACAAACACTGTGAAAAGTAAGAAAAATAAATTAAAACGTGACAAAATTTAAAAACACATAAAGTTCAAATCACCCCCGATTTCCCCCAATAAAAATTAAGGAATAGAAAATGCACATATCTGGTACCACTGCGTTCATAAAAGTATGATTTATTAAAATTTTAAATAAATTAATCCGATCGGTAAATGGCATAGCGAGAAAAAGAATAAAAACGCCAGAATTACAGTTTTTCAAGCCACTGCATCAACAGAAAAAAATGTAATAACAGGATATCAAAACATCATGTCTACCACAAAATTATATAAATAAAGACATTGGCTCAGTGC
Source organism: Ranitomeya imitator (assembly GCF_032444005.1). Lineage (NCBI taxonomy): Eukaryota > Metazoa > Chordata > Amphibia > Anura > Dendrobatidae > Ranitomeya > Ranitomeya imitator. The sequence continues at coordinate 798,654,403 of NC_091284.1, forward strand.
TCAAAAAATAAGCCCTTATACAGGTCTATATCCCGAAAATTGAAAGCAGTACGGCTCTCAGAATGTGGCTTTCCCCATGACTCACAATCCAGAAATGTCAGTGGCTGGATGAAAGATGCAAGAGTCTGTCTGGATCCCAGAAACTCACTCAGCTTTTATGCACACACACTGATTACAAGCTGACAGGTCACAGGTGAGGATGTTACCTTTATTAGCCATTCAAACCCATTTGTGTCCATTTCTGTGCATGGTATCAGGCCAAAATCACCAGGGTATGTGATCTTTTTATCAAGGTAATTTAGATGTTTTGGGTTGTCATTATGATTTAAAAAGAGAAAACACAGTAGTTTGACAAGAAATGGCTTCACCCAACCATTAACCATGAGTGGGGACAAAGTTTTGGTGTTATCATTCATATTCTCTGAAAAAAGGCCAAGAAAGCAAAAATTCTGCAGGGGTATGTAAAGTTTTGAGCACAACTGTATTTCGATAGCCAGACACATTACATTTGTCATTCTGGCTTAAATTAGACCAGAATAAATCGATGTACCTTTTATTAAAGGGTTTGTCTGGTCCAATTAATTTACATCTATTAATGGAGAAACAAGTACAGATATGTCTCTAGCCAGCATTACTATTTTTCTATGCTTTGTGAATTTTTGTTTCTAAGTGATGATAAATATGTAGACACTACCGCTATACTATGCCCAACATTACCAACAAGGAGTGACCATATAGCAGTAGAAGCCACCACTATACAATGCTCAACATTGCACCATAGAGTGACTATACAGTATAAGAATAGATATCCTCTCTGCACTCTACCTAAAATTACCACCAAGTGGTGTTCATATAGCAGTATATACCACCATTATACAATGCCTAACATTACAACTATGGAGTGACCATATAGCAGTATATTCCACCATTATACAATGCCTATCATTGCCACCATGGAGTGAACATATAGCAGTAACTACCACCACTACACTACGCCCTACATTACCACTTTAGAGTAACCAGATAGCAGTATATACCACTACTATCCTACACCCAACATTACCACAATGGAGTAGCCATGTAACAGTAGATATCATCACTACACTACGCCCAACACATGGTGACCATATAGTAGTAGATATAATTTGAAACACTTGCAGTCTGTAGACTATAATGGAAGAGGCAGATGGCAGTATAACTTTGAAGATGATTGGATTCTCCAACTGGCTGGTGGCTCTCTCAACTTGAGCATTTATTTCTATGCAGCTGTGACGCTTGGGTAGGGACAGCTGACAGCCAGTCATTCGAGTTATATGTCCATCTGACTCTTCCCTAAAAGTGAATACAGTGCAGTTGAATCCGACGAATGACATTGAATTCTGTAATACCAATGCTGACGTCCCTGCATGGTCCCCTTCCAACTCCATGCAGGGATGCCGACATACCCACCTCCCCGGCCGCATAGCATGTTTCCCATCATGTTTCCCTGTTTCCTAATCCCCTGCTCCTGGGCACACTGCATAGACTTTCCGGCGGCGGACTCTCCCGTTCTTAAAAGGGTCCTTCCGTCCATGTAGTAAAGTGTGAACTTGAACCCCTGGTTCTTGTGCGGCCAGGTCATGAAAGCAGACCCCTGGTCCTTGTACGGCCAGGTCCCGAACCTGAACCTCTGGTCATTGTGCATCTAAGCCCTGAATCACTGGTCATTGTACAGTCATACACTGAACCAGAAGCTTCATTTGCGGTACCTGAATCCTGAAGCCACTCTGGCATGACCTGAACCAGTTCCCAAGACTCATGTGCTTTACTGTGTACCTATCTCAGTAACCTGTGAATCCGAGACCGCACCTTCGGTATCTAAACCTGTAACCATATATCCCAACATTTGAAGAACAGAAAGAGGGGCAAATCCTGCGATGCGCCTAGTGCACTGTGGCAAATTTTGGTCACGCCCCCGGTCACTCATCAATACATGCCCATTTACCATTTCCTTCTCACCTGACAGGAGGAGATGTTAGAGGGGTGGTGGCAGTGAGGGACATTCAGCAGACGCCTGAGACTGCAGGTCATAGACCCAAACCCTGGACTGTCCGCTGTATCCAGGGGATTCTGGCCCAGCATCCAGATCAGTGTCACCTGGTAGCTGGATTGAAGGCTGTGAATCTCTAACTTTCTGGCATCCCCGACACAGCTTTTGATTAGCCTGGGTAGGTATGTAGCTTCACTATACGACACCTGGTTTTTTGTGTCTGCAGGTCATGTTCACAGATTGCATAAATACTGGGTTTTTTTGTTTTCTGCTTGTTCAGTACAAATGACTTAAAAACAGTCTTTTCCCCCTTATTTGATGCGTTTTTGGTGCAGATGTGAATCCACTTATACCGCTGCTGCTAATGTTTTGGCATTGACGAATTGATGTTGTGGAGTCTGTAAGTCTAGAGCTGCGATGCGAACTGTGTGCTTCACTGCTGTCTTGGGTAAAAGCTCTCTTAAGGTTGTGTAAAAGTGTGTTTCGATACTCCACCATTTGCAGGTCCCTTTCCAGCACAGTATTTCCAACAGATTTTAAACTCTGCACCACCTCTGCAAACAACTGAATTTCAGCAACAGTAAATTCCAAGGTGAAATATGGCGTACTGTATCACGTTTGTCACGGAAGAAATAGTTGTTTGAGTGTGGATGAGGCCTGTATGACAAAGAAGATATGCTACAAATAATTTGAAAGTCAGAAGTCCCCTACTGTATGACACTAGGAACAGAAGAATTTTTTGGTGGCCTCTGAATCAGGCCTCTATAACACATTAGATGCTACAAACTGTTTTAAAGTCAGGTCCTCTACTGTATGACACTAGAAACAGAAGAATTTTTGGTGGCCTTTGTATCAAGCCTCTATAACACACTAGATGCTACAAACTATTTTAACCCCCAAGGGTGGTTTGCATGTTAATGACCGGGCCAATTTTTACAATTCTGACCACTGTCCCTTTATGAGGTTATAACACTGGAACGCTTGCATGGATCCCATTGAATCTGACATTGTTTTATCCTCACATATAGTACTCCATGGTAGTGGTAACATTTCCTTGACAATACTTGCGTTTATTTGTGAAAAAAATGAAAATCTGGCAAAATTTTTGAAAATTTCGCAATTTTCCAAATTTGAATTTTCATGCCCTTAAATTACAGGGATATGTCGCACAAAATACTTAATAAGTTTGTTAGGGTTAAAATTTGGCCAGCAATTTCTCATTTCTACAACACCATTTTTTTTAGAGACCACCTCACATTTGAAGACACTTTGAGGGGTCTATATGATAGAAAATACCCAAGTGTGAAACCATTCTAAAAACTGCACCCCTCACGGTGCTTAAAACCACATTCAAGGAGTTTATTAACCCTTCAGGTGTTTCACAGGAATTTTTTGGAATGTTTAAAAAAAAATTAACATTTAACGTTTTTTCACCAAAAAATTTAATTCAGATCCAATTTGTTTTATTTTACCAAGAGTAACAGGAGAAATTGGACCACAAAAGTTGTTATGCAATTTGTTCTGAGAAAGCTGATGCCCCATATGTGGGGGTAAACCACTATTTGGGTGCACGGCAGAGCTCAGAAGGGAAGGAGAACCATTTTACTTTTTCAACGCAGAATTGGATGGAATTGAGATTGGACGTCATGTTGTGTTTTCAGAGCCCCTGGTGTGCCTAAACAGTGGAAACCTCCCAATTCTAACTCCAACCCTAACCCCAACACACCCCTATGCCTAATCCCAACCCTAACCACACCTCTAACCTGAAAAGACCCCTAACCCTAATCCCAACACACCCCTAACCCCAGCACACCGCTAACCCTAATCCCAACCCTAACCATACCCCTAACCCCGACACACCCCTAACCTAACTGTAAACGTAATCTAAACCCTAACCCCAACCCTAACTTTTGCTCCAGCCCTAAATTTAGCCCCAAACCTAACCCTAACTTTAGCCCCAACCCTAAACCTAACCCTAATGGGAAAATGGAAATAAATACATTTTTTTAATTTTATTATTTTTCCCAAACTAAGGCGGTGATAAAGTGGGGTTCGATTTACTATTTATAGCAGGGTTTTATAGCGGGATTTTATGTTTGGCAGCTGTGACACACTAAAAGACGCTTTTTATTACGAAAAAATATTTTTTGCGTTACCACATTCTGAAAGCTATAATTTTTCCATATTTTGGTCCACAGAGTCATGTGAGGTCTTGTTTTTTGCGGGACGAGTTGACGTTTTTATTGCTATCATTTTTGGGCACATGACATTTTTTGAATGCTTTCTATTCAGATTTTTGTTAGGCAGAATGAACAAAACCAGCAATTCGTGAATTTCTTTTTTTGGGGGGGCGTTTATACCGTTCCGCATTTGGTAAAATTGATAAAGCAGTTTTATTCTTCGGGTCAGTACGATTACAGCGACACCTCATTTATATCATTTTTTTATGTTTTGGCGCTTTTATACAATAAAAACTATTTTATAGAAATAATAATTATTTTTGCATTGCTTTATTCTGAGGGCTATAACTTTTTTATTTTTTTGCTGATGATGCTGCATGGCAGCTCATTTTTTGCGGGACAAGATGATGTTTTCGGCAGTTCCTTGTTTATTCATATCCATCTTTTTGATCGCGTGTTATTCCACTTTTTGTTCGGCGGTATGATGATAAAGCATTGTTTTTTGCCTCGATTATTTTTTTTTTACGGTGTTCACTGTAGGGGTTAACCAGTGGGACAGTTTTATAAGTCAGGTCGTTACAGATGCAGCAATACTAAATATGTGTACTTTTAATTTTTTTTTTTATTTACATAAAGAAATGTATTGGAACAATATATATTTTTTTATTTATTTAGGATTTTGTTTTTTTTTTTAGTTTTTTTTTACTTTTTAACTTTGTCCCAGGGTGGGACATCATGGTATAGTGTCAGATCGCTGATCTAACACTTTGCAGAGCACTGTGTCAGATCAGTGATCTGACAGGCAGTGCTGGAGGCTTGCCGGCACCTGCTCTCAGCAGGCACTTGTAAGCCACCTTACTGCAGGACCCAGAAGGCCCCCTGCGGCCATCTTGGATCTGGGGCCTGCAGGGAGGAGGACGGAGGAGACGCTCGGAACAACGCGATCACATCGCGTTGTTCCAATGGTCTCAGGAAAGCATGCAGGGAGCCCCCTTCCTGCACAATGCTTCCCTATGCTGCCGGAACACTGCGATCATGTTGACTGTAGTGTTCTGGGGAATAATGTGCGGAGAGTGGTCCGTGACCGCTCCTGGCACACAGTGCCGGATGTTAAATGTAATAATCAGCTGACACCCAACTGCGATCGGCTGCGCTTCCCCGTGAGCGCAGCCGATCGCCTATGATGTACTATCCCATCCCTGGGAATTAAGTCCCAGGTCACCTCAACGGGATAGTACGCCTAATGGCAGAAAGTGTTAAGGACCGGCGGAACGCACCAAGTATAGATAATAAGAAACTAGTCCGAGGTCCACCGTGCAGGTAAAAGACCCTGCTGCTAGTAAGACGGACTATATGGCGGTATACACATGGGAAGAAGGAATCAATATCACCATTACACACTGAATGGGAAACCACTGGGTAAATCTGACAGGGAGAAGGACTTGGGGATCCTAGTTAATGATAAACTTACCTGGAGCAGCCAGTGCCAGGCAGCAGCTGCCAAGGCAAACAGGATCATGGGGTGCATTAAAAGAGGTTTGGATACACATGATGAGAGCATTATACTGCCTCTGTACAAATCCCTAGTTAGACCGCACATGGAGTACTGTGTCCAGTTTTGGTCACCGGTGCTCAGGAAGGATATAATGGAACTAGAGAGAGTACAAAGGAGGGCAACAAAATTAATAAAGGGGATGGGAGAACTACAATACCCAGATAGATTAGCGAAATTAGGATTATTTAGTCTAGAAAAAAGACGACTGAGGGGCGATCTAATAACCATGTATAAGTATATAAGGGGACAATACAAATATCTCGCTGAGGATCTGTTTATACCAAGGAAGGTGACGGGCACAAGGGGGCATTCTTTGCGTCTGGAGGAGAGAAGGTTTTTCCACCAACATAGAAGAGGATTCTTTACTGTTAGGGCAGTGAGAATCTGGAATTGCTTGCCTGAGGAGGTGGTGATGGCGAACTCAGTCGAGGGGTTCAAGAGAGGCCTGGATGTCTTCCTGGAGCAGAATAATATTGTATCATACAATTAGGTTCTGTGGAAGGACGTAGATCTGGGGATTTGTTATGATGGAATATAGGCTGAACTGGATGGACAAATGTCTTTTTTCGGCCTTACTAACTATGTTACTATGTTACTATGTTACTAAGTATACACACATGGGTTAACTTCATCCTGCGTGAAGGAAGCGATCCTGTTGCGTCACAGGACCGCAGTACCGCACATAAAGCGCGAGCAAGAAGTCAGCGGACTCAACCCCTACACAGGATTGATGTCTGATTAGACACTTGCTGGCACAACACCGCAACTGGGTGTGTCAGAGGAACATAAATAATAATATAAAAGCACTAGAGTGCATGCGGTGCCGCACTGACGGACGCCACTAACCACCCAGGCTTGGGTCAGGAAAGCGCAGAGGAAGTGCACGGCGCCGTACAGGCGGACACAGCAACTGGTAGCTGTAATGTGTGTTTCGTGCTGTTGGATAAGTCGGGCGCTAGATAGCAAACATACACCTTCCGCGAACAGACATTCAATAGGGAGGGTTATTTAAAGAGCGACTTTCACTCACAACACACACACATATTTACAAGACAATACTAGCGCATGGCCGTGCGATCATGCGCAGTTTATATAGTAGCAGCACAGGAAGCAGCTCCAGAAGTTTTGCCCTTTCAGGACCTGCCAAAAGGACCAATGGGATGTGCTGCAATACCTGAGCATGTGACCCTCGATCTCCAACGGGAGATCCTGCCCTGGGCATGCTCAGACAGAGAAAAGCAGGACTTAGATCCAGAAACGTCCACTCGCCGCTGCCCAGCACTGGCTTCAATGGCAGAAGCAGGAAAAGCAGCAGTAACTCTTCGCACAGAGTCAGACTGAGCGAGACGCTGGGATCGACGTCCCTGCTGAGCAGACTCCACCGCGGCTGGAGAAGAATGGGAGACCGCAGCGGAGACGGATCGAGATTCCCCCAGTGCAGCAGAGGAAACTCGACTCCTAACAGAAAGGCATTAAAGTTGGTCCCGTACTGTATGACACTAGAAACAAAAGAATTTTTGGTGGCCTTTGGATCAGGCCACTATAACACACTAGATGCTGCAAACTAATTTAAAGTCAGGTCCCCTACAGTATGACACTAGTTTAGCAACAGAAAAAAATTTTGGTCATGTGCATGAGATCTGCAGACAGCTTAATTTCAACGCAACAAAATGACAAAGTGTGATACGGCGGGCTGCCTATCTTTTTTCAACTGAAAAATCATAACTATTTTTTAATGTGCGTTAGGTCTGCACATAGCTTCATATCACCACAGTACTAAATGACAAGGTGGGATACAGCAGGCTGTATCACATTTAGCTAGTGAAAAAAATATTAGTTAGAATGCTCATACATGGATCACGATAGAAGCTGTGCACAACACACTTGTAGGACACGTGCCCTGCTGGCTTTATCTGTGGATCTCAGTAATGGTCAAAAAAAATGCTGGAAGGTCAATTTCACACTGGACACTAGCTACCTACACTATATGACTGATATACAACTGCCTAGATAACTAGCTAAAATCTTGCTGCTAACAGCCTCTCTGTGCTGTCACAGTGTCAAAATGGCACTAAAACAAGATGTCCTCTCTTTATATGACAAGGGACATGTGATTTTAGCAGCCAATGACACAAGTAGAGGTGTCAGGATATTGTGGAAGTTTCCCTCGCCCTGCGCTGCAATGTACACACATAAAGTTAGGAAAAAAAGTTTACAAGAATGCCGCACCTCTGAGCTCTACAAATCTCCTCCCCTCTTCAAACACATGCAAAACGCTCAGGTTATACCACCATTATTATTGCAAAAGTGCTGAAAATGCTTTTGTGGCAGCGCAAATATTTTCCAACACATTTTACCGAATGTTACTGATTGTTACCAATCTTATAAAATTTTGCTTGTGTTTCCGATCACGAATCCAAATGTGCCATATTCGTGCCAAATTTATATTTTACAATCGTTTTCGGAACAAATTCGCTCAGCACCAGTCAAGATAACCAAATTCTCCTATCTACATAATTATAAGCTGTGTCCCATTGGTAGAGCTGGAGACACAAATTCGAGTCCTGGGTAGACATGAACACAGGAGAAGAAACAGTGAATATAAAATTTAATTTATGCAGTGAGTAGAGAGAATCAGCCCCTCCCTTGAGGAGGAGGAGCTAAAGAGAGATGAAGCTGTCAGAGAGAGGTGAGTATCAGAAGTCGGGTCAAAAGCTCTGATGTGTCCTGAGATGACGGGACGCAGGTCTGAGACCTCAAATCGGGCCAGTCCCACTGACAGATGGGAGCTATGCTGTAAGCGTTCCATCAGAACTAGAACCTGTCAAAACCCGATCCGGGATCCGAATTCAACCCTGTCTGCTACTCCGTGTCAGTATCAGTTCTGCCTGAGTATCTAGAACCTGTGCAGTCTGAACTGAGTCCATATCTAGTCCTGCCAAGTCACTCCCTGACAACGTACCTGACCCTTGGGGTGAGCAGCTGCAGTACTGAGGCCTACCTAGGGGTGGTACCTGGCAGCTACCTGCAGCTGAAGCCTACACCACCATTGGGAGTTTTAGTAAACATCAGGTATTCGCTTAGCTATGCTCCTTCCTAGGTAAGTGTGAGCAGGTGGACCAGCTACCATGTTCCCCCCTGAAGACATCAATGCTTCTATGGTATAGATTATGTAGAATGTAAATATTGTTTCGCTCCTGATATGTTTTCTTAAGGTAACAACTGTTAATTTATCTGTGTGCTGCAGTGCTAACCAACAGTCACAGGATGTCTTACTGGACTGTCTTCGTTTTCACTGTTGTATAGAATGTAGGTGAAAAGTTAAATCTGCCCAGTAACATAAACAGCAGGCAAAAAGACAGTGTGAAGGTGAACTTGAAATACAGCCCATAGTGAGAGGGGGTTCTGTGGAATCTGGGAAAAGGGGATCTATGTTAGGCAGTCAAGAAAAGGAAAAGAAAGAGGCAAGATAGGTTTTTCCTAGTGTGGAACTAGAAGGCTCATGAGGAAAAGGACAAAAGGACCTAGTTACAGAGGGGGCAGGATGACACAGACAAGTGAGGAACCCTGCAAGAGAGAGGCTTGGAAGTCCAGGAAGCATTCTGTCCAGCGAGAAGGGGATCTTCGAACAAGGTAGTGCACTGCTGTGGGTACTGAAGGTACTGTCCAGTGAGAAAGCGACGTTGGGACTAGGTATCGCCCTGCTGTGGATACTGAAACAATCAGTAGGTTTCTAAGAACGGCCCCTAGGAGTGATATAAGCAAGGACACAGGGTATCAAGGCCTAGCGATACACAGGGACCTGTATGATCTCTCATCATTACTATGCAGTACCTGTTGCCAGAAAGAAATTGCAAATTGTTACTCTGAGAATTTGGTCAGCTGGTGATGTGCCTGCGCTCAAGGGATTATTTTTATCCGATTTTATATCAGAAGATAAAAACATCCTCACTTCTTATTTAGCTTCCTTAGATGTTCTTCATACACCAAATGACACCAGGACGTGAGAGAAGGAGGGAGGTCCCACCTCTGAGGATATTTGGGTTATTTCTCCCGTCCTCAATCTATGTCCTGGACCTCAGGCCAAGAAATGACCACACTTGTCGAATTATTAATATACCAGCCTGGTATGGCTGCATGGGGTTCTGCAGTTGTAGGATTTTCAGCTGATCTGGCACGATGGGGAGTTTCTGACGCAGGGGTCTGGGTACCTGTGCTGACTTGAACAGGTGTCTTGGGCAATTCTGTTGCCCGTAACATGGGTTGTGGCGGTGGCAATGGGTGTCATCGCTGTTCTTGATGCTCCCATTCGAAGTTGACCTCCTCCCACAAAATGACCTCTTCAGCGGTAGCATGCCGTGTGACACCGACTGCATACCAACCTTTGTGACACCAGACATTACAGAACTTTATTCTTTCCCTCTTGTAAAGACTATACAGATGGTACAGAAGAGTCTCACACTTCACCATTGCTTTGTTGACATAGACTTCATCTCCCATACACTGCTCCTCTATGAAGCCATATCCATTTACTTGATTGAAATCTACGACCATCCCCTCTGTGCACTGCTCCTTGAACTGGGCCCGTTTAGGATCTGAAAGCCATTCAATGGCCAACATGTTGGCCTGCATTTTTTCCTCCACAACATTTGGAAGCTCCCGTGGCCAGCAGGAGCCAGCAGAGGATGGCCTCTTGGGGATTGGGGGGCCCATCTCCCTTGGTCCCAGTTGAACATGTTGGGCTAAGCCAGTGGCCAGGGAATGGGAGCAGACTGAGGGATAGGAGTAGGCTGGGGAAGGGGCGCAGGCAGGAATATGGCCTCTTGTTCTTCCTCCATCTCCACTTTCTCGCTCTCTTGAGGGAAGATGCATGGCCCAAGGGGAGTGTACCGACCTTCTGGGATGATGTTCTCCAAAGCCGACATTTACAGTTTTCCGTCCATCTGGCTCCAGTACATCAGGTGTATTTCGTGCTGGATGAGGCCCAGCTCTGGACACGGAGTGGCCTTCTTGTGAGCTGCATCCACCATGGGTATCTCCTCCAGCTCACGGAGGATCTTTCCCACAGTGCCCCCGAGGTGGTGATCTGTATCATCACTTTATCGGAAGAACTGTCCATTCCTCCGGCCACTTGGAATACATGTATGGTATAGCTCACTTTTGTCAGCACCACTTGCCACATGTCCGGCCAGAAGAAATGCTGGAAGGAAAATGGCGCCAGCAAGTCACTTTTGGTGTGTTTCTCACCCGATAGGCTTCTCCCTTCCATCGGTTGCACTAATGATGCGACCGATACCTCTGCTGTCACTCCTCTTGACTCTGCCTCTAGACATGCTCTCTGATCACATCATCTCTTACCAGGTGAGGTGTCTCTCTTCCTGATTCACGCCTTCTTCTGTGCTGCTCCACCTATTCTGGTATGGATCCTGGATCCAGAACACCTCATGAAGGCTGATTCTTCGTTGGCCGGGCACACTGTTTTCGCACATTGGGACACTGACCACTCCCATGATGGGCCAGATCTACATTCTTCAGACCCCCCATAGTTGCCATCTTTGTATTCATGTTGCTGTCTGCCATCTTGTAAATCAGGTCACCATCCACCATTTTGGAGTTCAAGTCTCTGTCCACCATCTTATTCGCCTTTAAGGTAATTAACACTTTACTTTCTTGTGTCTTCCTTTTCCTTGTTTTCTTTGGTTCACCCATGTTCTTTATTTTCTTCATCTTCCAAGGCCTGACCCTTTTCGCAGCGCCACTGTAAGCGAGGCCGGGGCATGCGTGTTTGTATCTGCTATGGGCCGGAACCGAGTTCTGATTGCCCCGCTACCCATCTTCTAAATAGATGTCTGAGTGGAGTGTGTGGTATGGTGGAGTATGTTCTTTACTCACTTTTACTTCAGGAGCCCTTGTTATCTCCCCATCCATGGGACGAGTGTCAGGTACAAGACAGAAGACCTTGGTCCAGATTAACAGGTTCGACTACTGTGCAATTCCTTTACACATGTCTGCAGCATACAGATTAACACAAAGTCTCTTTTTAGTGTTGGTTTTGTGATCCATCAGTCCTTGTCCCCATCCTGTCCTGAGACCCACCATCTTCACCTCATTATGCGACCCAACTGATATCTTCCTCATCAGGGAGACAGAGGCATGAATTTCTACACCTCTTCAGAACCTTAGGTTCAACACTGTCCTAGCGTCCAGACATGACTGAACCTGTGTCCTCATTCTTCTAGGAAACTAATTTTGACCGTACTTGTTCTCTTCTGCTACAGTTTAGCTGCACTAGAACCTTCTAACTCTCCTATGTGTAGCCTTACTTTTCAATCTATCCAAACTTGCACTTGATGAGTCCTAGACTCTGACTAGACTGTGTGACAGCACTTACTTCACTGACTGTAACCTGGAAACATTTTCTATAAAACTGCTCTTACTCCTCCCAAGTGGTGGGCTAATTCCAATGTTAACTATCTAGTGTCCTATGGAGTGCAATGCAAACAGTATCTCTATCTGCTGTAGGATTCCCCTAGTGGACAGACCTCCTGCATTCCCAGGGATGGCCTTACAGGCGAAGCCTGCAGGAAAACCAAAGTACAACACCGGCCATAAGAATAAAACACAACACACTTTTAGCCCATAAACTAATAAACACACTAACAACACACTTAGTAAAACACAATTAACCCACAAAAAACACAATTAACACTTTTATGATCTTGTTGACTAGGCATCTTCTTTAGCCCACCACCCTCCTTCATAAGTCCAGCCCTGTGGCATAGTAGGTCCACAAACAACGTGTGCCACCTGCGGGCGTGACATATTCTACTGTTGTTCTACTGAATACTCATCTAATCCCATTCCCAAAGTAAATAGAGATTGTCAGAATAGTATATTTACAGTCTGTGTAAGGACCGCAATGCCCAAACTGACCGCAGGTTTCCTGCCTGAACTCACAGCCTATAATAAAAGACCTAAAAAAGCAGCATAAGGAGTCAAAACCTTTGTTTTGAACCATATTCACATGTTGGGCCAGGTGCATCTGGAAACACTCAATAAGTTTGCTGACAAACCCTCAGGACAAGCTTTGTATAGACATAGACTTTAGTAAGAAATATTGGGAGATTTCTGTGACAGCCAGCAGAATTATGAATGCTGTTATGTAGTATAATCCAAATCCTGGTTTAGGATCAACACAAAACAGTTAATATAATGTATTTTCATAGTTAGGTACTCAACTGTTTATGTGGAGTAATTTTATATATCACAGATTTACGAAGGAAAATGATGATTACAGATGAATTACATTACATACATGGTTTGATTCTGGTCTTTTACCATTGCAAGCTAAAACTTTTTACTTGAAATATAAGATGGACAGAGATGTGCTATCACATTGTTCTTGGACGTCCCTTAGGATTTATCATGGTATTATCAGGGCTCTGCAGACGGGATTGCTTATTTGAAGGGTGAAAATCTGAAGATTGGTCTGTGAAATATAAAATATCCTTTATTTTAGCTGCCATCACATTTTTATAATGATTGCACTCCTGTGTGGAAATCTCATTTGTATGATTCAAAAATTCATTGGCCTAATTAGGCTGAAATGAATGTTGAATGAGAATATGGATTGATTTGAAAAAGGCATGAGCCAAGTCATTTCATTGAAAAATTACCGAGCGCAATATGGTGTGATCATAGCTCAAAGGAGTTTCCCAGGGTCAGAATATTGATGACCTATACTTAGCATAGAGTATCAAAATCCAGTTAGTGGAAGTCTTCTAACCGTGATCAGCAGCACTATGATGCTTGTTACTCGAACCGAACAATTCCTTATTCTCAGATACTCATTGCTAGTAATGAGTATAATGGGAGTCAGTGGGAATTTAGAGCATTTTTCTGGCAGACCCTACAAGGAGGTCTGGGTGGCAGTGAAAATGTTGAGATGGATGGAAAAAGTTCTGACTGGAAAAAGAACAGCATGGAGAAGACACCTGTAAGCATCTCTGACTCCCATATCGCTGCTGATAACAATTGTTTCACACTTTTAGGGCTGACAATAAAACATTCAAAAGTGAAGAGAAATTGGAATTTATAGGAAAAAATGTTAAGAAACATTATTTCCTGTTTAATGACTTGAAATTTTTATTTAAAAAAATTGGAAATTTCAATATAATTTGTTAAGCAAGCAATAACTTCCAACAATTGGATGGAAGAGGTACTTGGATACACAGTAACATAACATAGTAACATAGTTACTGTGCAATTAATACTCAAGTCAATTAATAACTTTATAAAGCAGCAACGATGCGAGGGACCCGTCATGAACCCCCAACATAGATCTTAGACGGGCTACAAGGCGTGTATCCAGACCCGGAATTCTGCCACGCCAAACGGGTTTTTCTTCAGGTCTCTGTAAAACAAGGCAACTTTCACAGCAATATTCACAGCAATGTTAGAAACAGTCTCTTTAAAGCTTCTTTGCAAGACCAGTAGGAAGCACCTAAAGAGGTGCAAACTATTTACAAGAAAGTTTTTTGAATCATTCACTATCCATGATCCTACAGTTAAGGGTAATCTGGCCAGGTTAAGGGGAATGTTCCAACTTAAATAACAAAGATATAATCCAACAGGGTTAATTTAACTTTCAACAGTTATATTCAAATTAGTGCAGTTTCAATTCTTTTTCCAAGGTAGCACCTGGCGCTGGCTACTTCCTGGTCTGGGAAGATCCTGTGTTAAGGTTACGCCTGCTGCCAAGTAAACATCATCTGTTTGATCCTCATGTACAGTCAAATCATGTCCTGCAATAAGGGTTTGCATAGCCTGGGTGTGCGTAATAATTGGTGAGGTTGCCACGGCTGTTTCAGTGGTGGTTACTGTCCACACTGTTGTTTTAGTGATGGCTTTAGAGGCTGGTGTCACAGTAGAAGTAGTAGTGGTGGTGGCTAATTTGGCACTAGGTGGTGCTGTTGATGTTTTTGGTCTGATTTCCTTTATTTTTGGAACAGTGTCTCTGAGTTTCCTGACGTTTAAGGCGTACCACACTTTGTTACCAAAATGCCTGGTGTAAGTCACTGCGTCGCCAGGATACAGATCCCTGTCCTTCTCTGAGATGGGATTCTATGTCTCTCCTATTGACAAATACCTCAGCGTACAGGCCAGGCTCCTTATGAAACCCCCAGCCTCTTTTTAGCTAGAAGGCCACTACAGTGCCCTGCCTCAGTGGGGCCTGGTATATTTGTTTGTCCTTGTGGGCTTGAGCCTTAGCGCATAGATCCCTTTCATCAAAGGCTTTGCGCCCAGCCTGGTACTCCTTGTCCTTTTCCTCCCACTTATAGGCGAGCTGCTGTTGGTACTCCTCCCAGCTAAGGGCTTCCATGACCTCTCCTTCTTTCCTTTCCATCCCAGGGAACCCCATAAGATCTGTCCCAGGGTTCACCCAGTGCTATACAGTCTTTTCAGCGTATGTTTCACTGGGCATACTGGTAGGCTGGATTGGGGCTCTCATGTGGCTCTCCATCCCCATGGTCTGGTCTCATTCTCCCAGGATTTGAATCCATTTGTATCCATAGCATGGTGGTGCAGCTAGCTGGCCTACTAGAAGTTCCTCGGCTACCGGGGCAGGGGCAGTTTCCTTACCTGCCGCTGCAATGTCTCTGGTGTCATTCTCCTCTGCTGGAATCAGGGACCACCGGATGGGACGCTGCTCCTGCAGTTTCACTCCCAGCACTGCATTCCACTTGGTCTCAGCACTCCGCTGCATCCACAGGAGTTTGTCGCTCAGCTCCTCCACTTCTTGCAGGAACTCTGGGACTGCTGGTGACAGCTCGCCGCAGCTTCCATCCTAGTGGCTGGGGGAGTCCTCGGCTTCCACCCCACGCTCCTGGTCTGGGCTGCTCACCATGTTGTCCTCCACGTTCCTTGCTGCGTCCTCGTCTGGTTCCCACTCTCTCCTGCGGGGCGGAGCTTCTTTTTCCTCTTTCTCCCGCCATTCAGGATCAGGAGGCGGATCTCAATTGCTGATGGGCATGTTCGCATGGTGCAGAAGTATTTGGAGTGGGTGGCAATTATTTTTGCGCCGTGCAACTAGTCCCCGCCCACGATGGCGCACTTTTCGTTTCAAGCGTTCATCGTGGCGCTATAATGGTGGCAGTTTGAGTGGCAATTCACAGCGTACAGCCTCTTAATAAATCACGGTTAGGCACAGTCTTTTAGGCGCACATGACCCTATTTCAGTGCACCACCAATGAAACAGACATTCTACTTTGCACTCTGCTTGTAATGTAGACTCCCCTCCTATATTTCTTCCCCTTTTTTCCTCTCTACTCTTCTCACAAAAGTGAGCAGAAGACACCAAAGATTAAGTGCACGGGGGGGGGGGGCAATTTGAGTGGGGATGGGGGATTTATTATGTGTGGTGAGAATTGGAGTGGAGATGGAGGGATTTATTGTGTGTGGGGACAATTTGAGTGAGGAAAGGGGGATTTATTTTGTGTGTGGGGAGAATTAGAGTGGGGATGGGGTTTTTTAATGTGTGTGGGGAGAATTAGAGTGGGGATGGGGTTTTTTAATGTGTGTGGGGAGAATTGGAGTGAGATTGGGGGTGTTTAATGTGTGAGGTGAGATTTGGAGTGGAGATGGGGTTATTTATTGTGTGTGGGGAGATTTGTAGTGGGGATGGGGGATTTAATGTGTGTGGGGAGATATGAGGACACAAAATGAAGAGCAAAGGGGGAGATGGGGAAACAGTACAGGGGAATGGGGGGCATGTATGAGGAAACAGTACTGGGGAATGGGGGGCATGTTCGAGGAAACATTACTGGGAAATGGGGGCATGTAAGAGGAAATGGTACTGGGAAATGGGGGGCATGTACGAGGAAACAGTAAGGGGGAATGGGGGCATGTATGAGGAAACAGTGCTGGGGAATGGGGGGCATGTATGAGGAACAGCATGGGCAATGGGGGGCATGTATGAGGAAACAGTAGTAGAATTGAAGAGAAAATCCAGCTCAGAAAGATAAAAAAATTCTTTATTCCAAAATTGTTAAAAATGGAAACACTACCCACGATGGCGACAGCTGACGGCTGCTCCTGGCGCACACGCAGATTGTAGTTGTAAAATGCCACCATCTTTAAGGAGACCATATTCCTTTGTAGTGGAAGACTAACGGTAGACAGTACAACGCGCACTCTTGTGAAGGTCAATTGTCTCTCGGTCTAGTCTTTCCCCGTACACCGAGGTTCCGCTTTCTGCCCTTGACGGGTAACATGGCTACTGCCACCAGATTCATCCAGCGGCTGAGGAACTGGGCTTCTGGGCAAAATCTTCAAGAGAAGTTACAGCTTCGTTATACAGAAATTGCAAGCAGGACTCAGCCTCTACCACATCTTCCAGTGGGTCCAAGTCACAAGTTTGCAAACAATTACTACTGCACCCGAGATGGGTGGAGAGAAAGTTTACCACCTACTATCATTATGCCATCACAAAAGGCTCTGGTGTCTGGAGAATCTTCATCCAGCTCTGTTGCAAAAGTATTAAAGAAGCCAGTAACACCAGGAACTTGTCCTCCTAAGCTGATGTTGACACGTGATGAGCCGTACCTGTGAATGGAGCTTGGATAAAGTAATTTCAACTATTGTATCATAGTAATGGAAATAAAAGAAATGCACGCATATCTTTAAATCTTGTAAGTTGATTAACTGCTTCTGCCCCCTCAATATTTGTCATGTTGGTAAGTGCTTTGGAGGCTATTCTAATCATGTTATTAACCCCTTAATGACCAGGCCAAATTTTTTATATCTTATCATTGTCACTTTATGTAGAATACTTCAATAAATGTCATTTGATTTGGGGAAAAAAAAAAAAAAATGGAAACACTGCATGCCAAAATCAGCAAAAAGCAAATTTACAGAGGGACTTCCATGGAATAGGTGAAGGCGTTTCGAACACTCTCGGTGTTCTTAGTCCACAGCAAGTGATCCAGATTAAAAGTGTATAACAACATTCCTTGCCAGGTGAAGTAAGTATAGCAGGTGATCAAGAAAATGCTTATAACATAATTAGAAAGGTTCCACACATGATACAAAGTCTTTCAATCTATGAAGCAGAAGTTTAAATTACAAAGGAACATTCATGCACGTAGATATCGCAAAATACATAATGAAAAAATATATATATAAAAGAAATTTGATAAATAATGATTGAATGAAACAAACAAATAAAAATATAACCTGGACAGAAAATAATAATAATTACTAATGCAGCATAATTTCTTTTCTAAGGTTTAAGCCCATAAGTGTGCATGCGTTTAATAAATAAATCCAGAAAGCTTCTCTGTCTCGCAAATTTTTTTCCTTATCGCCTCCTCGTATGTCCTTATGGATTTATTCAATTGCATATATTTTTAAATAAGTAGTTTGTCTGTCATGTATATTAATTAAGTGATGTGATGCATTCGAAGTGTGATGTAGGGTGGGTTGCACTATGTCATTTAAATGCTCACGAAATCTATCTTTTAATTTTCTTATAGTAGAGCCTACATATAACAGATGACAATCAGTACATTCAATAATATAAACCACATGGTCTGAATTACAGTTTATGAAGCTTTTGATAGAAAAATTTCTTTGTTGATCAGAGCCAGAATATATTGCAGTTTTTTTTTGTATATGTGCAAGTTTTACAAGGATGCGTACCGCATTTAAAAAAAAACTTTTACAGACAGCCAATTAGAGGAATTTGTGGAAGTACTAGAATGCAGAAAATTAGGTGAAAGAATATTACCAAGTGTGGGAGAACGTCTAGAAACTATGCGAATCCCGTTTTGAAGAATTGCATCCATCGTTTGATCATCTCTCAAAATATTTAAATTGCATGTTATAATATCAGAAATAGATTTGAAATGTGCGCTATAAGTAAGCACTAACACTGGTCTATCAGTAGAAGTTTTATTCGAGCTATTTTCAATTCTTCGTGAATGAACAGACTGAATAAGATCTGATCTAGATCTGTCATCTGCTATTTTAAAAGCACGTTCCACAGACCAGTTTGGGTAATTTCTATTTGTGAGGCATTTTTTGATGACAGATTTTTCCTGTTTGAATACCAAATCATTGCTACAATTTCTCCTAGCTCTGAGCGCTTCCCCAACAGGTATGGAATGAATGGTATTGGAGGGGTGAAAACTTTGAGCATGAAGAATAGTATTTTGTTCCCCAAATACTGGGATTCACGCCATGTGGAAAATGTTCGTGTTGCAGCCATACATTACTCAAAAAAACACTCCAAACCACATTTACAGACTCAAGTGGCATTGTTCTGTCATCATTAAATAAGGCAGGCTCACGTAGCTATACAGGCAGCTAAACCGCTATACCGGAGTCCAATAAGGAGACTATGGTTGAGTCTGTGCTTTATTAAACGTAGTGGTATATTGATGCGGTGAAACTGTGAACAATGATATACATAGAATCAGTGCAGGGTATAGAACAAATACATACTACACATGATGTACATTACGCATAACATTTAGAAAGCTAGTAACTGAACTAGGAGTACAACTGGCTAGGCTAGGCTAATATAGAGCAGGAATTATCTAGAGAAAACATAAAGACATACCGGCAATGCAATCGCAAGGGGGATGAAGTACAGCCATGACCAAAATTTTTGAGAATGACACCAAAATTATATTTTCACATGATCTGCTGCCTTCTGGTTTTTATTAGTGTTTGTCTGATGTTTATATCACATACAGAAATATAATTGCAATCATATTATGAGTACCAATAGGTTATATTGACAGTTAGAATGAGTTAATGCAGCAAGTCAATATTTGCAGTGTTGACCCTTCTTCTTCAAGACCTCTGCAATTCTCCCTGGCATGTTCTCAATCAACTTCTGGACCAAATCCTGACTGATAGCAGTCCATTCTTGCATAATCAATGCTTGCATTTTGCCAGAATTTGTTGGTTTTTGTTTGTCCACCCGTCTCTTGATGATTGACCACAAGTTCTCAATGAGATTAAGATCTGGGGAGTTTCCAGGCCATGGACCCAAAATCTCTATGTTTTGTTCCATGAGCCATTTAGTTATCACCTTTGCTTTATGGCAAGGTGCTCCATCATGCTGGAAAAGGCATTGTTGGGCACCAAACTGCTCTTGGACGGTTGGGAGAAGTTGCTCTTGGAGGACATTCTGGTACCATTCTTTATTCATGGCTGTGTTTTTAGGCAAGACTGTGAGTGAGCCGATCCCCTTGGCTGAGAAGCAACCCCACACATGAATGGTTTCAGGATGCTTTACAGTTGGCATGAGACAAGACTGGTGGTAGTGCTCACCTCTTCTTCTCCGAATAAGCTGTTTTCCAGATGTCCCAAACAATCGAAAAGGGGATTCATCAGAGAAAATGACTTTGCCCCAGTCCTCAGCAGTCCACTCCCTGTACCTTTTGCAGAATATCAGTCGGTCCCTGATGTTTTTTCTGGAGAGAAGTGGCCTCTTTGCTGCCCTCCTTGAAACCAGGCCTTGCTCAAAGAGTCTCCACCTCACAGTGCGTGCAGAAGCACTCACACCAGCCTGCTGCCATTCCTGAGCAAGCTCGGCACTGCTGGTAGTCCGATCCCGCAGCTGAAACAGTTTTAAGATACGGTCCTGGCACTTGCTGGTCTTTCTTGGGCACCCTGGAGCCTTTTTGACAACAATGGAAGCTCTCTCCTTGAAGTTCCTGATGATGCGATAGATTGTTGACTGAGGTGCAATCTTTGTAGCTGTGATACTCTTCCCTGTTAGGCCATTTTTGTGCAGTGCAATGATGGCTGCACGTGTTTCTTTACAGATAACCATGGTTAACTGAAGAGAAACAATGATACCAAGCACCAGCCTCCTTTTAAAGTGTCCAGTGATGTCATTCTTACTTAATCATGACTGATTGATCGCCAGCCCTGTCCTCATCAACACCCACACCTGTCTTAATGGATCAATCACTAAAACGATGTTAGCTGCTCCTTTTAAGGCAGGACTGCAATGATGTTGAAATGTGTTTTGGGGGATAAAGTTAATTTTCTGGGCAAATATTGACTTTGCAAGTACAGTAATTGCTGTTAAGCTGATCACTCTGACATTCAGGAGTATATGCAAATTGCCATTAGAAAAAATGAAGCAGTAGACTTTGGAAAAATTAATATTTGTCTCATTCTCAAAACTTTTGGCCATGACTGTACAAGCGTGTTTCCTTGAAAGCAGACTGAAGGAAGTGAAGAGAAAATGGAGGGAGATGGAGGCTGAGCTACCATAATGCATTGCGAAAAGGGAGGAGAATCAGACATGGAAAATACAAAAACAGAAAATAGAACTGTCAACATGACTCTGACCGCTAGAGGGAGCCAAAGCAGTACAGAAAAATAAAGGTATGAATATATCAATAACTGTATACTAGAAAACTGAGAAACCTGCAAATTATGCAAACAGATAATCGGAGGTAACAAATTTGATGGCGGAGACAGAACAGGCATCAAAAAGTTCAACATCAAGAACAGCATATCTTGCAATACAATAGGGGTAATCTATACACTTACAGTGCTTACAAGTAGTATTCAACCCCCTGCAGATTTAGCAGGTTTAATAAGATGCAAATAAGTTAGAGCCTTCAAACTTCAAACAAGAGCAGGATTTATTAACAGATGCATAAATCTTACAAACCAAAAAGTTTTGTTGCTCAGTTAAATTTTTATAAATTTTAAACATAAAAGTGTGGGTCAATTATTATTCAACCCCTAGTTTTAATATTTTGTGGAATAACCTTTGTTTGCAATTACAGCTAATAATCGTCTTTTATAAGACCTGATCAGGCCGGCATAGGGCTCTGGAGTTATCTTGGCCCACTCCTCCATGCAGATCTTCTCCAAGTTATCTAGGTTCTTTGGGTGTCTCATGTGGACTTTAATCTTGAGCTCCTTCCACAAGTTTTCAATTGGGTTAAGGTCAGGAGACTGACTAGGCCACTGCAACACCTGGATTTTTTGCCTCTTGAACCAGGCCTTGGTTTTCTTCGCTGTGTGATTTGGGTCGTTGTCTTGTTGGAAGATGAAATGACGACCCATCCTAAGATCCTTGATGGAGGAGCGGAGCTTCTTGGCCAAAATCTCCAGGTAGGCCGTGCTATCCATCTTCCCATGGATGCGGACCAGATGGCCAGGCCCCTTGGCTGAGCAACAGCCCCACAGCATGATGCTGCCACCACCATGCTTGACTGTAGGGATGGTATTCTTGGGGTCGTATGCAGTGCCATCCAGTCTCCAAACGTCACGTGTGTGATTGGCACCAAAGATCTCGATCTTGGTCTCATCAGACCAGAGAACCTTGAACCAGTCAGTCTCAGAGTCCTCCAAGTGATCATGAGCAAACTGTAGACGAGCCTTGACATGACGCTTTGAAAGTAAAGGTACCTTACGGGCTCGTCTGGAACGGAGACCATTGTGGTGGAGTACGTTACTTATGGTATTGACTGAAACCAATGTCCCCACTGCCATGAGATCTTCCCGGAGCTCCTTCCTTGTTGTCCTTCGGTTAGCCTTGACTCTTCAGACAAGCCTGGCCTCGGCACGGGAGGAAACTTTCAAAGGCTGTCCAGGCCGTGGAAGGCTAACAGTAGTTCCATAAGCCTTCCACTTCCGGATGATGCTCCCAACAGTGGAGACAGGTAGGCCCAACTCCTTGGAAAGGGTTTTGTACCCCTTGCCAGCCTTGTGACCCTCCACGATCTTGTCTCTGATGGCCTTGGAATGCTCCTTTGTCTTTCCCATGTTGACCATGTATGAGTGCTGTTCACAAGTTTGGGGAGGGTCTTAAATAGTCAGAAAAGGCTGGAAAAAGAGATAATTAATCCAAACATGTGAAGCTCACTGTTCTTTGTGCCTGAACTACTTCTTAATACTTTAGGGGAACCAAACAGAATTCTGGTGGGTTGAGGGGTTGAATAATAAATGACCCTCTGAAAAGACTTTTCACAATTAAAAAAAAAAAATAAACAAAGAAATAACATTCTTTTTTGCTGCAGTGCATTTCACACTTCCATGCTGATCTACAGTCCAAATGTCACAATGCCAAGTTAATTCCAAATGTGTAAACCTGCTAAATCTGCAGGGGGTTGAATACTACTTGTAGGCACTGTAAGTGTCCTTGTAATAAAATCTATGTGGGCGAACTAAGAGGCCTTTAAAAGTCAGAATAAAAGAACATCTCGATAACATCCAGAAAGGCTTTAAAGGGTACCCCCTATCCCGCCATTTCTCTGACAAACACAATTGCTCATGCAAAAACATTGTTTTCTGCGGAATCCAAATAGTCCAGCAAAATCCTAGAGGCGGGGATTTTTTAAAACCAATGTCTAGGATTGAATCCAAATGGATTTTCACACTAGACAGTCTGGCCCCAAAAGGGCTCAACCAAGAAATAGAGCTGTATGCTTTTTAATTTAGAAGCCCCAGTGACTGAGCCCTCCGCACTCTAAGATCCATCTATCTCTAGTGAATACACCTACGCATTGCGGACCTGTAGTGGTCATCTATGAGGAGGACCAACATAGGGCCATAAATCACTGGCTCAATCTATGATATAATAGACATTAAAATGTACATTTTGTTATTTTATTACTTTATGAACCTTGGGCTCAACCAATAATTAGAGCTGTAGGGTTTTAAGATGTTTTAATGCAGAGTTGCACATCATTGGCTCAATTCATGATGTCTAGGAATATTAAAATCTTATTAAAATCTTATTATGCGTATTTAAAGGCACTTTTTTATTTATGGTTTTAATTTTGACCAGACACATTGAATGGGACATTTTAGGGTATATGTTACACTTATTTTAACATTAATTTTCTAATAAGAACATAGTTTTAATTCCTTTCCTTTAATTCTGCTAATCAAACCTGGCCATCAGTATTTAAACGGCTTCCAAGCCAATGTGTAAACACTAAGCCCAGTTCCCCGAACGTATATCTTCTTTTCCCTCAGTGCAGGTATCTATCTATTCACTCCTCTTTAGGTATTCAAATCCCTAGCGCAGGTGAAAAGTGTTTATCAGTATTATTCCTTTACTAGTATTACCTGCGGTTCGTTTACGATAGGTATGGCTTTGAATGGTTTTATAAGGTAATCCTCTGAGAACTAAATCCAAAAAATGTATGGAATAATTAAAAAATGAGTGAATTTAAGATTAAGCGGATCATCGATATACCTAGAAAACCATTTCATATGCTCAAAAAAAGGATTATCACTGCAAAACATGTATTGTTCCTCCCACCATGACTTCGCCAGATTGGCTACCGATGGTGAGAATTTGGCTCCCATAGAAACTCCATTATTCCGTAAAAAAAAATTTATTTTCAAATGTGAAATAATTATGTGACAACAAAAATGATAAAACTGAAATGATAAATGATTGCAAATCATGTGAATAAGGACTATCCTTTTTTAAATGATGATTAACTGCAAATAAAGCAATCTTATGTGGGATGGAGGTATAAAGCGCAACCACATCGCATGTAAGCCAACACCAAGAGGGATTCCATATCACATTATCCAGCATTTTAAGTACATCTCTGGAATCTTTCAAATGACCAGGGACCCGTTGTACTAGTGGCAGGGCCGGCGTTAGGGGCAGGCAGACCAGGCAGCTGCCTGGGGCCCCCGCTCCCCCAGGGGCCCCCAGCTAGCGGTAAGTCACGCAGCCACTATGGGGCCCCTGTGAGGCAGGGAGGCCCGCCTGCCACCAGCGCTGACTCCCCGGCCACATTGAAATATACCGGCGTCTGCGGTACAGTTCAATGCAATGATGGAGGAGAGGCTCCCTCTCCCATCATTCCCTGCTCTGCCTCTGACACTGTGGGTGTGCGCGCACTCACTGTGTCCCAGGCACTGCAGCAGCAGCCGCTGAGACAGGACCAGGGAGCACCACGGGCACAAGGGGAGGTGAGGAGCTTGTGTTTTTTTTCATTTTATTTACTGGACTGTGGGGCCATTCTCGGGAGGGGAGAGGATGGGAGGGAAGGGGGATGTGGGCAGTGCTATATGCTACTGTGTGGGCTGTGCTATATACTACTGTGTGGACTCTGCTGTATACTACTTTGTGGGCGGTGCTGTATACTATTGTGTGGGCTCTGCTGTATACTACGTTGTGGGCAGTGCTATATACTACTGAGTGGTCTCTGCTGTATACTACTGTATGGGCTCTGCTGTGTATGGGGCATGTATGAGGAAACAGTATGGGGGAATTGGGGCTTGTATGAGGAAACAGTACTGGGGAATGGGGGCATGTATGAGGAAACAGTACTGGGGAATGGGGGCATGTATGAGGAAACAGTATGGGGGAATGGGGGGCATGTATGAGGAAACATTACTGGGGAATGGGGGGCATGCACGAGGAAACAGTATGGGGAAAGGGGGGCATATATGGGGAAACATTATGGGGGAATGGGGGCAAGTATGAGGAAACTGTACTGGAGAATGGGGGGCATGTATGAGGAAACAGTACTGGGGATGGGGGGCATTTATGAGGAAACAGTATGGGGGAATGGGGGCATATATGAGGAAACAGTATGGGGGGATGGGTGCAGACATTATGGAGCGCGATCGGGGAAATGTAAGTGGACACAGTATGAGTAGCGATGTGAAAAATGTATGTGGTCAGAGTACGGGGGGAGAGGGTGATGGGATGTGTGCAGACACATTATGGGGACTCTGTTGAGTGGGCAGTAAAGGAAGTAAGAGGGTAAATATATGAGGAGACAGTATGGTGAACAGGATCGATGTGAAAAGAAACAGTATGAGGAGGGAGGGGAATAGTGTGAGGAGACAGTATGGGGGGAGAAAAGTGAGTGGGTGCAGAATAGAAACTGAGTATTGGTTTGTAGCTTGGGGGGACAGTGTAAGGGCACAGCCAGGAGGGGACAGTATACCAAGGAGGGGGAGTGTGATGAGAGAGTACAGTATAAATACTTGGCCCTATAGGAGGGACACAGTGTGAGAGGACAGTGTGAAGAGGGGGTCTGTATGGAAATGAGAGGTCAGTGTGAAGAGCATGTACCATACGAGGGACAATGTGGGGGTCTTATTTTGTGCAGACAATATAGTGAGGGGCAATTATTTATTCAGGAGCATTATAATGACACTTGTATCTTTAAGAGCATAAGAAGAGAGCATGTGGAGATTTTCTGCAAAAGAGCGGAGAAGATGGAAGTCTGCAGAGACAGCTGTGGATGAGAAAACTCATCATGGGGTCTGGACAAGATGAATAAAAGAAGGAGAACGACTCCAGAGATGACGTCATTTATAAGGTACCTGGATGTAAATGTTATTTGCGATACTGACTAACTCTCATGTTTTTATTTATGTTAGGAGCATTAAAGGGAATGTCCGGGTTTGTCATGAGTCTGCAGTCATTCTATGTGACTGCAGACTTTTGAATTCTCACGGTGTGCACTGCACTCTGTCATGCTGGCGATTTACATACATGCGGTCGCGTGCAGATTAGACATGTGTGGCCTCAATGAAAATGAACTGAGCGAGGCCAGGCAAGTGTAGTCGGAATGTGGTCAGAAGTAGGGTTGAGCAAAACGGGTCGGCCAGATTCAGAAGTCGCCATGATGTCGGCGATCTTCTGAACTGGAATCGGAATTCCGATACTGATTCCCGATATGTTTAAGATATCGGGAATCGGTATCGGAATTCATATTTATGTGTAAAATAAAGAATCAAAATAAAAAATATTGAAATACTTACTCTCGGACACGCCCTTGTTGTAACCGGGAGCCTTCCTTCCTAAGAATGAGCGCCTGAAGGGCCTTCGATGACGTCGCGGCTTGTGATTGGTCGCGTGAGCAGTCACATGGGCGTCACGCGACCAATCACAAGCCGCGACGTCCTTTAAGGTCCTTCAAGCGCATACTCACCCTCGGATGCGCCCTGGTTCTAACCCGCAGCCTTCCTTCCTAAGAATCAGCGCTTGAAGGACCTTAGAGGACGTCGCGGCTTGTGATTGGTCGCGTGACGCCCATGTGACTGCTCACGCGACCAATCACAAGCCGCAATGTCATCGAAGGCCCTTCAGGCGCTCATTCTTAGGAAGGAAGGCTCCCGGTTACAACAAGGGCGCGTCCGAGGGTAAGTATTTCAATATTTTTTATTTTGATTCTTTATTTTACACATTAATATGGATCCCAGGGCCCGAAGGAGAGTTTCCTCTCCTTCAGACCCTGGGAACCATTAGAATCCCAATGCACTGCATTGGGTTTCGTGTTTCGGCCGGCCCCCGACTTTTCTATAGGATCGGCCGATTTCACTCGACCCGACTTTTGAAAAAGTCGGGTTTCGTGAAATCCGACCCGATCCTATAAAAACAAAAGTCGTTCAACCCTAGTCAGAAGTATACAAATCACATGCTTGTGCTGACATGACTGTGAAGGTACAGATGAATGACCTCGGGGAGACCAAAACATCCAACACCGCGGAGACACCATCATGTGTTTCTCAACGCAGTGATCCAGAACACTGCCCCCATCCCTTTTGGAAATATGCAAATGCATGTAAAGTAAGCTGCGGAGACACCATCACGGGTTTCTCAACGCAAGCAATGAATAGCCAGGCCTTTCCCCGAGAAGGAACAACCACAGGAAGGGCAGCATCCAATAAAGGAAAACATCCAATAAAGGAAAACCACCTATGCCAAGCATGGTATCCATCCACAGACAGCTGTTTCGGGGTTTTTGCTCCTCATCAGTGTGGAGTAGGAAACTGGCTATTAGGAGCAGTGCCTAGTAAAAGGCTGGGAAGGTACAGATGAATGACCTCAGGGAGACCAAAACATCCAACACCGCGGAGACACCATCACGTGTTTCTCAACGCAGTGATCCAGAACACTGTCCCATTCCCTTATGGGAAATATGCAAATGCATGTAAAGTAAGCTGCGGAGACACCATCACGTGTTTCTCAATGCAAGCAATGAATAGCCAGGCCTTTCCCCGGGAAGGAACAACCACGGGAAGGGCAGCATCAAATAAAGGAAAACATCCAATAAAGGAAAACCACCTATGCCAAGCATGGTATCCATCCACAGACAGCTGTTTCGGGGTTTTTGCCCCTCATCAGTATGGAGTAGGAAACTGGCTATTAGGAGCCAGCTGTCTGTGGATGGATACCATGCTTGGCATAGGTGGTTTTCCTTTATTGGATGTTTTCCTTTATTTGATGCTGCCCTTCCCGTGGTTGTTCCTTCCCGGGGAAAGGCCTGGCTATTCATTGCTTGCGTTGAGAAACACGTGATGGTGTCTCCGCAGCTTACTTTACATGTGCTGACATGACTGTCCACCGGTCAGGGAGAATCCTAAAAGTGTGCAGTGCATGAGTTGTGAGAATTCAGAAGCTGCGATGTCAGGATTCAGCTCTGCAAGTTCCAGTAGTCGTCACATGGACACTTCACTCATATGTGACTTTCATACTTATGGTCCTGTGACAACGAGCTTCTCTTCTGCTTCTCTCAGTTTTTCACTGAACATTGAGAGCATTAGGGAGAGGAGCTCGTGGGCACATGACTAAGTGTGCAAATCGCATATGTCCTTGGTGGGGGGAAAGGGGGAGCGCAAAAATGAATTCTTGCCCCGGGTGCCACAAAACCTAGATACACCTCTGCCTGTATACTACTGCGAGCAGCGATTACCGGGTCTGGTAGAGTGCACAAGCAGTGAATCAGGGACTGAGGGTGTGCACAGAGAGAATGGAGACCTGTAGACTGCCCGTCCCAGTCTACGCCGTAGCCTGCAGCCTCATTATCATAGGAATATGTCAGTTAAATTGTTTTTCTAAAGCTTTATAGTGCAGTTTTAGGTCAGGGAGGGATGGTTAGGGATGAGCTAGGAAAGTGCAGGGACAGGTAGTGATGGCTACTTGTGGACATGTGCGGCACTTGCGGTGAGACAAAAAAATACTGCTAGCAGTGTTTTTTTCCATTGCCGCAAGTGCTACATTTGCCAGATTGCAGCAAAACCGCAAGTGTCGCACATGTCTGCAAATCCCATAGGGAATGAATGAGGCCAAATGCAGTGTTGCCATAAGTGATCCGTTACACGGCAGATGCAGAAAAACTGCCGGATCTGCTGCAAAAGGCTACTTTCACATCAGCAATGTATGGCAAAGTCACTGCCGATAGTGTCATACTCACCAATGGGTGAGGCAGCACTAAAAGTGCCTAGAGCAGCATAAACTCTAAATACGGCCCTGGTTGAAAGCAATGCTAAAGTTGAAAAACGCATCAAAAACGCTACGCGTGAACATAGCCCAAGTGGTGGAGGAGCATTTTTGTTTTTGGCTATTTATTTTGCCTTATATACAAGTCATTACCCTGGTAATGATTTACCTTAACATATTTCCCAAGAAAATCCATTTTGGTTTCGTTTTTGTATGTTTTGTATGTTTTATAAAAGTGGCGTAAGACTCTGACAACATTATTCACAGCAGTGACCTGGGAGTCAGCAATGCTTCCAAGAATCTTCCACATGCTGTTCCCATCAATTTCCACAGTTTCTAGTCCCTCTAAAGCACGGGTCCCCAACTCCAGTCCTCAAGGCCCACCAACAGGTCATGTTTTCAGGATTTCCTTTGCATTGCACAGGTGATGCAATTATTACCTGGGCAAGACTAAGGAAATCCTGAAAACATGACATGTTGGTGGGCCTTGAGGACTGGAGTTGAGGACCCCTGCTCTAAAGAACGCCAGGGGTACGCCATAGTGAAAATACTCGGGTCTCCCATAGACTTACATTGGGCTCATTGTTCTGGCCGAGTACCCGAGTATTCCAATTTGCTCGAACCGAGCAACGAGCACCCGAGCATTTTAGTGCTCGCCCATCACTAGTATCTATTTGAAATTGGGGACAATGTGGGATATTGGTGTAAATGCCATCGATTGCTACAGTATATCATCTGGTGATAACTGCCTTCGGTGAGCTTGCTGAATATTGAATGTCTCATCATTCCAGGAAGACCTTATGAATCATTATTTGTGGAATGTTAATATGGATTATGAGAGAGCTTCACTATGTTGTACAATCTTTTGTATATTCTATAAGTATTGTAATCCCTGTTTCTCCCACACTTACACATAGCCAACTAGATTATGGGGCCATTATCACTGTACTATTACCGATGTTTATGATGTGCACATGTGCCCGTCCCCGCCTGTCGTCCTTCCATTCCACGATGTCTCTGCGGTTGGTGCGCATGTCCGGATGCCATGGCGAAGCGTTCACACTACTGCACATGCGCTCGGTGCCTGATGCCAGTGGTAATGGCATTGTGACGCGGGCGGCAGGGTGTGCATCCATTGGACATCACTCCGGTCACATGTCTGGTTGCCGTGACTAAATAAGGTATAAGGTCCTGCTAGAGAAATGGAAAACCATCGCTCCATGATGAAGCGGTATACATGGACAAGTGAAACACACGTAAGGGACACAGGGAGTTCCTTTCCTGGTCTGACATCTTTTTTGGTGCTGTTTAGTGTTTATTGGTATGTTCTAACTGACCATTTTAACCATACATATTTATGGAGATTTTTCCACCACATGTTGGGGACTATGATGTTTAAGATATCTTCAAGAGTGTGAGATTGTCAGCAGGTACTGTACATACTACATACCTCTTCATAAGGACCTGTGCACTGCCTATGGCTTCTATGTGCTTATTCTTACATCATTTTTCTACTTGTAACTATATGTACTTGCAGCACCCTCAGGTAACCGGCTGCTGCAGTGATGTTGCCTTCCCTTTGGGGGAGGGTGATGTCAGGCTTGGAGGCAAATGGGATCCTATCTGTCAGGTAAGACACATCTGAATTTGGGCCAGGAGGTGGAAGCTCTGGACCCAGATTCGGGGGAGCTCCCTAACACTTTATGTATCCTGGTATCCTGGTCTGGAGGAGGAGCCAGTCAGTCTCAGGGAGTCTGAGAGAGAGAGTGGAGGGAGACAGTTGGTCTCCAGTAGCTGAAGGACGTCTGGAGCAGACGTGGGGGCCGAGCAGCCACGAGGGAGCTGCTACCCCTGGAAAGAGAAGCAAAAGGAGAGTTCAATTATGGAGGAACTTAAAGGAAAGAAGCATAGAGGAGGAAAGGGGCTCAGGAGGGGAACAGCGGAAGGGCACCCTCAGAGCCAGAGTGCAGAAGCCGGGTACCGGGAGCTTGAGATCGTGTTGTTCTCCAGGACACGCAACAGAATCAGAGGGGCATAGAACTATATGTCAATTGCCTGTAAAAAGCAGTTAAGCAGTAATTCTAAGAGCCGGGTCATCTAAGACATCCTATAAACAGGCTCAAACTGCCTATCGTACAGACATCTGTCTTAGGATAGGAGAGAGGAGACTTGCACCGAGCTTCAAGCAGCAGGGACCTAACTAACTAAATGGCGCTAGCAGGAAAGGCTTACGGACCTCACCTGGTAAACGGATTTCTTATTGCCTCCAAGCCGGCCGGACCACAGCTACCCTGTACTTAGTACCCTGGACTGAGGACTACTACCATCAGTAAACCAGGTAAAGACTTGCAAACCTGTGTCCTCATTCTTTGTGCATTTAACGGCTTACACCATCTTGCCGTACACCTGGGAAGCTTCACCTGTGGGAAGCTTTACCTTCTTGCTGCAACAACATCTCCCCAGAGGAACCCGTTAAGCAGCATCGGTCCCTACTGACCGAACACCGCAGGTGGTGTCACAAACATAGACATTACAAATCCCCTTAAAGACCTTTCCGTTTAATTGGACGCCCAGGGCCACGGACTGGGTCGCAGCCACAGTGACATCTTTTAAGGCTGCCGTCACACTAGCGGTATTTGGTCGGTATTTTACATCAGTATTTGTAAGCCAAAACCAGAAGTGGAACAAATAGAGGAAAAGTATAATAGAAACATATGCACCACTTCTGCATTTATCACCCACTCCTGGTTTTGGCTACAAATACTGATGTAAAATACTGACCAAATACTGCTAGAGTGACGGCAGCCTAAGAGCGACCGAACCCGGTACCGAGTACCCCGCTGCCCTCCCGGGGAGCGCCATACTAATAAAAAGTTTTCATTTGTGAAGCACTTTAGATTCCATCCATTCTCTTCCATATGAATATGTTTCCATAATTGTTCTCTTGTGTCTACAAGACTGGGGAGTTCCACCACTCCTCTTGGGCTATCTGCACAAAAGCTGTTCTACCCTGTATGCACACATGGATTTTTCCTCTCTGAACTCTGTTCACACAGGTAATATACAGATGATCAGGTTTTTAAATACATCAGATAGGGATTGCATACATTAGTTAGGACTGCTCTGATATGGGTATACCGTGAAGATTGGTAGAGCAGCTTAGTATACATTTTTTGCAAAAAACGTATCAACCAAATACCCTGTTTTTTACATCTTTTACTAGCACTTGCGGATTACTGCAATTTTTTTCAAACTGAGTGTTTTTGGTTTTACTATTCTCTTTTGTGTCTTCATGTTTCTATATGTAGTTGCTTTCTGGGTCAGTTGGTTGTCCATATATGACCATTTTGCCATGAATACCTTGTTCTTAGTGGCTTTTTGGTTTAATAACTGGAAATATTAGACCACAAATTGGGTGTCTCCTCTTAGCAAACCTTAAATGATAAATTAATAAAGGGGTCCTGTGTTTAGGACGTGTATTTATTATCTTCAACCACAAAATGGCTACTAATGGGCATTTCTTACTTTCAAGGACCCGACAGGTTTCAAAATTACAACTCATTGACTTTAGTGGCCACCATGTAATGACTCGTTCCACCTGTGGCAGCACTGTAAGAAATCTAAACTAAATATTATCGATGTTGGACTGGAAGTCAATAACATTGGGAGATCTTAAAATCATATTATCATTGGGGATCCTTTTGTTTAATTCTTCCTTTGAGTGTCATGCAAAAAGGCTTCTTCTTCACATTGTCCAAATATGAAAAAAGACGACTGAGGGGCGATCTAATAACCATGTATAAGTATATAAGGGGACAATACAAATATCTTGCTGAGGATCTGTTTATCCCAAGGAAGGAGACGTGCACAAGGGGGCATTCTTTGCGTCTGGAGGAGAGAAGGTTTTTCCACCAACATAGAAGAGGATTCTTTACTGTTAGGGCGGTGAGAATCTGGAATTGCTTGCCTGAGGAGGTGGTGATGGCGAACTCAGTCGAGGGGTTCAAGAGAGGCCTGGATGTCTTCCTGGAGCAGAACAATATTGTATCATACAATTATTAGGTTCTGTAGAAGGACGTAGATCTGGGGATTTATTATGATGGAATATAGGCTGAACTGGATGGACAAATGTCTTTTTTCGGCCTTACTAACTATGTTACTATGTTACCTCTTAAACGCCTGAATAATTACTCTGGTTTGTAAACTATGTACAGTATCTCTTGGCATTCATCTATGTAATTTTTCAGTTTTTTTTTTACTATATGTACATGTGAAATGACAAAAAAAAAATTGCTTCTGGAGTCACAACATTTCAGCTTTTCACAAAATGTTAGCTATCAAGAATATTTACAGAAAGACGTTTTTGCAGTCTAATTTTATGTTTCTGTATATCAGATTACCCGATTCAAAGGCATGAAGATTACTAGTCTGCTCGGATAAAGAGAGCATCATTCACTCCACATTCTTTCTACAAGTAATATTGCTGTTTTCACTGAAAATGTGACTGAGTGGAAGTCAAGGACTTGTGAAGCCAGGAAAGAATTTCTGAAAACAGCATAGAATGTTCTAACATACAAAAAAAGTCAAAATCCTATTTGGTTCCAATGCTTCCCATGCTGGTCTCTGCTCTCCTCCCGTAGCTGAACTTCCACCATCCAGAAAGTGTCCGCTCCAACCAATCTCTGATGGTGTAAATGCCACTGTTCTCCTGAATCCGCCATTGTTTTTCTTTTGTTCCTGCTCCTCTACATTCCAGACATATGGTCATCTCTTATTTGTATGTAAATTTAGTTTTGTTAGCCAAGGGGGCGTAACCATTAACTCTACCTTGTGCATGTCTTCTTAAGGATCACACTCCTTTAACTAACAAAATTAGATTTACGGTAATACGAATCTGAAAACTTGACCAGGTCGTATAAGTTAGTACCATATATTTATTTCTATGTGAATACTTTTGCTATGACTCCCTCTTTATTGTCTAAAGCAGGGATCCCCAACTTGTAGCTCGGGAGCCACATGTGGCTCATAGGACCATGACATATGGCTCGCGGCTATCTGCCACCTTGGTGCATTAGCACCAGGTCTAGCAAACAGCTAGTAAGGGCAGGTCTTCAGATGGTGACTTTTATGAGTAGCCTCAGACAGAAGAGCAGATCTGGATGTGTACATACTGGCTGTGCGATTGGAGAGATAAATTAAGCACTAAACTGGACATAGGATGATACTGCTAGATACAGGGGGTGTTTGAAGCTGGATGTGTTAGCGTGGTGGGAGAGCTTTAAGTAAGAATATTGAATGAGGATAAGGTGAGAAACCCTGGATGTAAGTATTCTACTCTGGTGTGATTTCTGTGGGAAAACTTTTGACTGCCATTATACCGATATGGAGGTTCTAGGTGTCATTACTGTTCGGGAGGGGTTCTCTGATTGTGGCTCGCAACCCTCTTTCAGAGCTGAATGTGATTCTCAAGGTAAGATGGGTTGGGGAACACTGGTCTAAAGGATGGCCATGTGCCCTGGCGACAAAATCAATAAAGCAAAAAATATTGGAATTAGGACTAAAACTAGTGTTAAGACTAAGGTTAGGGATAGTGTTAGGGATAGGGATAGTGTTAAGGATGGGATAGAGTTAGGGTTAGAGATAGAGTTAGGGATAGTGTTAGGGTTATGGATGGATAGTGTTAGGGTTACAGATTGTGTTAGGGTTAGGGAGAGAGTTAGGGTTAGGGATTGAGTTAGGGTTAGGCATAGTGTTAGGGTTAGAGATAGAGTTAGGGTTAGGGATAGAGTTAGGGTTAGGGATAGAGTTAGGGATAGTGTTAGGATTAGGGATAGCATTAGGGTTGGCGATAGTGTTAGGGATAGTGTTAGGGTTAGGGAGAGAGTTAGGAATAGAATTAGGGTTAGGCATAGTGTTAGGGTTAGAGATAGAGTTAGGGTTATGTATAGTCTTAGGGTTATGGATAGTGTTAGGGTTAGGGATAGGGTTAGGGATAGTGTAAGGGTTAGGGATAGTGTTAGGGTTAGGGATAGTGTTAGGGTTAGGGATAGTGTTAGGGATAGTATTAGGGTTGGAGATTGTGTTATGGTTAGGGATAGTGTTATAGTTAGGGATAGAGTCAGGGTTAGGGATAGAGTTAGGGATAGTGCACAGCGCAGTGCACATGCCCAGAGAAACAGC
The DNA here is from genome assembly GCF_032444005.1 of Ranitomeya imitator. NCBI lineage: Eukaryota > Metazoa > Chordata > Amphibia > Anura > Dendrobatidae > Ranitomeya > Ranitomeya imitator. Next base: position 798,689,592 of record NC_091284.1, read on the forward strand.
GAAGACGGACTGCAGAATTCAGCCAGCCATTATGGGAGGTGTAATAACACAATTAGTGGGATGACTAGTCTAGGGAAAAACAATACCCTCATGATTAGTCTCCCACTAAAGGTACCGTCACACTTAGCGACGCTGCAGCGATACCGACAACGATCCGGATCGCTGCAGCGTCGCTGTTTGGTCGCTGGAGAGCTGTCACACAGACCGCTCTCCAGCGACCAACGATGCCGGTAACCAGGGTAAACATCGGGTAACTAAGCGCAGGGCCGCGCTTAGTAACCCGATGTTTACCCTGGTTACCATCCTAAAAGTAAAAAAAAAAAAACACTACATACTTACCTACAGCCGTCTGTCCTCCAGCGCTGTGCTCTGCACTCCTCCTGTACTGTCTGTGTGAGCACAGCGGCCGGAAAGCAGAGCGGTGACGTCACCGCTCTGCTTTCCGGCTGACCGATGCTCACAGCCAGTACAGGAGGAGTGCAGAGCACAGCGCTGGAGGACAGACAGCTGTAGGTAAGTATGTAGTGTTTGTTTTTTTTTACTTTTAGGATGGTAACCAGGGTAAACATCGGGTTACTAAGTGCGGCCCTGCGCTTAATTACCCGATGTTTACCCTGGTTACCAGTGAAGACATCGCTGAATCGGTGTCACACACGCCGATTCAGCGATGTCTGCGGGGAGTCCAGCGACCAAATAAAGTTCTAGACTTTCTTCCCCGACCAGCAACAGCACAGCAGGGGCCTGATCGCTGCTGCCTGTCACACTGGACGATATCGCTAGCGAGGACGCTGCAACGTCACGGATCGCTAGCGATATCGTCTAGTGTGACGGTACCTTAAGTAGTATATTACCACCAAAGTAATAAAACATATTTTTTTAATATGCAGTAATCCATTAGACAATAAAAAGGGATAGTTAGAAAGGATAGTCACATAGCAATAAACACATGGTGGAGGTTTGAGAGGCCAGAGCAAGCTGTCAGATTTCATACAGTGCAAAAATGGAAAATGGAGCCATATCTCAGGAATAGAGAAGAGCAGGCGCAAACCCACCAAACAAGGGGAAAGAAGGTTCAAAAAGACAGTGGTGCTATTTAGAATAAGAAAAAAACGTAATTATATATATATATTTACATATGTAGCATGTGATGTGAAAGCTGCAAATCAGGGTAAGCTCGCCCAGCCTCACCAGAGATCATATCTGCCTCCTGTGGTTGATGCAATCTTCTACAAACAATAAAATGGGATCAGCTATTTTGGCAAGGTTCCTAAAAATTCAAATTGAATTTTATTTGCATCTAATCAATTCTATCACCTCTATTATTGATAATTTTGTTTTTGTCTCCGTGATATTATATACTAACTGTCTTCCACTTGAATGAAATGCATCGTTTTACAAATATTGATATGATATAGAAACCTCAGCTCAGCCTAATGACACCCGCAGGGTGATTATCTCGGGAGCTGATATACAATTTGTTGACCTAACAACATTTAATCAATTAATATAGTTGCTGCTTCATCATCTCTATGCGAATACTCTGGAGGAAACTTTGACTGGCAAAAAAAAGGCAGAAGGAGGTATAATTCATTTCTACATACATAAGCAAGAGTCTAAGTGATTTCCCAGATGTCTCCACTACTGGAACCAGTCAAACAAATATAATTATAGCCTGTAATAGGATGTATTACTTATCTGGTTACAGGAAGAACATCATAAGATCCAATTTATTATACTGAAGTACTGTCTACATAGCGAGGCTGAAGACAGTGCGCATCGAGTCTGAAGGTGGGAATTAAAAGAGACCGTTGGGCTTCTCTCTCCAAATCCTTTCATTATAAGGCTTGCCTCATTGTATTGTGATCATACGATCTTTTGCAACCAGCGATCAGATGAATCTTTTTGAGAAAACTGACGATACGTGTTAATTTTCCCTGCAGTGCCCCCACAGGGAAAATGAGGTATTACACAATTCCTCCGAAATGGGTTATTCATGTAATACATCTACATACAACTTTCTTGTGAATGAAGGATGCTTTTTGTAGATAAAAATAGAATAGAAGAGAGATATGAAAGGGGAACATTTTCTCAGAATCAGCTGAAAAAGTAAAAAAACAAAAAACTGAAAGCTGAATAATGTAGAGTCAGAGACCCTGATTACAGTGATCTGTCACTTACTGGTTTAAGTGTTGAATTGTTTATAAAAATCCCTGTTTTATCTCTTGAAGATCTCCAAGATCTCTAAATGCTGAGCTCTGTATATCCCTGCTCACACCACTGATTGACAGCTTTTTGTATACGCTGTGCATAGGCAGAAAGCTTCCAATCAGTGATGGGGCGGGGTTACACAGAGTTCATGAATATGGAAAACGACATGGCAGCAGGTTTATTAGTCGTATAGTGATAATCTACTAATGATAAAACAGAGGTTTTATCAAAACTACAGCAAGGAGCCCAGTCAGTGTCACATCACTGGCTTTGTGCCTCTACATTATGCTGGCAAGAATAGGAGGCAAAAACCTGGCGACAGATTCCCTTTAATACAAACAGGGATGCAGTACCTGTGCAGTGCTACATAGAAGTGAGTAATTTGGGAACAAAAAGGATTAGAAGAATCATACAAGAAGCCCAATAACAACTATACTTATCTGCAAGGTTTGTGTGGCGCCCCAGGCTCCTGGTCGTCACAGTAGCATTGCTTTCCTCACAGGGAAAGTGATGTTACGCTTGAAGGCTAGAAGGGATAACTGCAACCAGGTACCACAAACATGCAACACATTCACACTCCAGGCCACCAGGGGGAGCTTTTGATCCTACTTGCTAGGTGACTCCCCACATATATCTATAATATAACGCTGGGAGCGTCACTCTGTCTGAAGCCGGCGCAGTCTGGACCCCACAGAGTGACGCAGCCCAGGAGATCGCAGTATGTGTAAACACTGAACGCACACCGCGATCTGCAACGGAGAAGCAGGGACGCGCCAGGAGGTTAAGTATATTCACCTGTCCCGTTCCAGAGCTGCGTGCCGCTTCTTCCGGGTCCTCTGCCTGTGACGTTCAGTTCAGAGGGCGCGATGACGCGCTTAATGCGCGCCGCCCTCTGACTGAACAGTCACAGTCAGAGGACCCGGAAGAAGCGGCACACAGCGCTGGAACAGGACAGGGGACTATAGCAAGTGTCGGGGGCCTGAGCTAGCAGCGACTCTGGCACCTGACCCCCACAGCGCATCGGTGTCCCCGCCTTCTCAGGCCCCCCAGCACTCGGCGCCCAGCGACGATAAGTGAGTATGTTTTTTTTTTTTATATATCGCAGCAGCATACGGGGCATATACAATGGAGCATCTTATGAGGGCCATCAACCATAATGGAGCAGTGTACGGGGGCATATAATACCATGGAGCATCTTATGGGCGCCATCAACATTTATGGAGCAGTATGCGGGGCATACAATACAATGGAGCATCTTATGGGGGCCATCAGCCATAATGGAGCAGCATACAGGGCATATACAGTCATGGCCAAAAGTATTGACACCCCTGCAATTCTGTCAGATAATACTCATTTTCTTCCTGAAAATGATGGCAAACACAAATTCTTTGGTATTATTATCTTCATTTAATTTGTCTTAAATAAAAAAAACACAAAAGAGAATGAAGCAAAAAGCAAAACATTGATCATTTCACACAAAACTCCAAAAATGGGCCAAACAAAAGTATTGGCACCCTCAGCCTAATACTTGGTTGCACAACCTTTAGCCAAAATAACTGCGACCAACCGCTTCCGGTAACCATCAATGAGTTTCTTACAATGCTCTGCTGGAATTTTAGACCATTCTTCTTTGGCAAACTGCTCCAGGTCCCTGATATTTGAAGGGTGCCTTCTCCAAACTGCCATTTTTAGATCTCTCCACAGGTGTTCTATGGGATTCAGGTCTGGACTCATTGCTGGCCACCTTAGAAGTCTCCATTGCTTTCTCTCAAACCATTTTCTAGTGCTTTTTGAAGTGTGTTTTGGGTCATTGTCCTGCTGGAAGACCCATGACCTCTGAGGGAGACCCAGCTTTCTCACACTGGGCCCTACATTATGCTGCAAAATTTGTTGGTAGTCTTCAGACTTCATAATGCCATGCACACAGTCAAGCAGTCCAGTGCCAGAGGCAGCAAAGCAACCCCAAAACATCAGGGAACCTCCGCCATGTTTGACTGTAGGGACCGTGTTCTTTTCTTTGAATGCCTCTTTTTTCTCCTGTAAACTCTATGTTGATGCCTTTGCCCAAAAAGCTCTACTTTTGTCTCATCTGACCAGAGAACATTCTTCCAAAACGTTTTAGGCTTTTTCAGGTAAGTTTTGGCAAACTCCAGCCTGGCTTTTTAATGTCTCGGGGTAAGAAGTGGGGTCTTCCTGGGTCTCCTACCATACAGTCCCTTTTCATTCAGATGCCGACGGATAGTACGGGTTGACACTGTTGCACCCTCGGACTGCAGGGCAGCTTGAACTTGTTTAGATGTTAGTCGAGGTTCTTTATCCAACATCCGCACAATCTTGCGTTGAAATCTCTTGTCAATTTTTCTTTTCCGTCCACATCTAGGGAGGTTAGCCACAGTGCCATGGGCTTTAAACTTCTTGATGACACTGCACACGGTAGACACAGGAACATACAGGTCTTTGGAGATGGACTTGTAGCCTTGAGATTGCTCATGCTTCCTCACAATTTGGTTTCTCAAGTCCTCAGACAGTTCTTTGGTCTTCTTTCTTTTCTCCATGCTCAATGTGGTACACACAAGGACACAGGACAGAGGTTGAGTCAACGTTAATCCATGTCAACTGGCTGCAAGTGTGATTTAGTTATTGCCAACACCTGTTAGGTGCCACAGGTAAGTTACATGTGCTGTTAATTACACAAATAGAGAAGCATCACATGATTTTTCGAACAGTGCCAATACTTTTGTCTACCCCCTTTTTTATGTTTGGTGTGGAATTATATCCAATTTGGTTTTAGGACAATTCTTTTTGTGTTTTTTCATTCAAGACAAATTAAATGAAGATAATAATACCAAATAATTTGTGTTTGCAATCATTTTCAGGAAGAAAATTAGTATTAACTGACAGAATTGCAGGGGTGTCAATACTTTTGGCCATGACTGTACTATGGAGCATCTTATGGGGGCCATCAACCATAATGGAGCAGCATACGGGGCATATACTATGGAGCATCTTATGGTGGCCATCAACCATAATGGAGCAGCATACGGGGCATATACTATGGAGCATCTTATGGGGGCCATCAACCATAATGGTGCAGCATATGGGGCATATACTATGGAGCATCTTGTGGGGGCCATCAACCATAATGGAGCAGCATATGAGGCATGTCCTATGGAGCATCTTATGGGGGCCATCAACCATAATGGTGCAGCATATGGGGCATATACTATGGAGCATCTTGTGGGGGCCATCAACCATAATGGTGCAGCATATGGGGCATATACTATGGAGCATCTTATGGGGGCCATCAACCATAATGGTGCAGCATATGAGGCATATACTATGGAGCATCTTATGGGGGCCATCAACCATAATGCAGCAGCATATGAGGCATATACTATGGAGCATCTTATGGGGGCCATCAACCATAATGGTGCAGCATATAAGGCATATACTATGGAGCATCTTATGGGGGCCATCAACCATAATGCAGCAGCATATGAGGCATATACTATGGATCATCTTATGGGGCCATCAACCTTTATGGAGCAGCATATGAGACATATACTATGGAGCATCTTATGGGGGCCATCAATCTTTATGGAGCAGCGTATGGGGCATATGGATGGGAGCAGCAAATTACAGAACAGTGGCGCAGGATGGGAGCAGCACATGACAGGATGGGGGCGCAGGATGGGAGCAGCACATCACAAGATTAGGGCGCAGGATGGAAGCAACACATACCAGGATGGAGACCATATACCAATATAAATGCTCGCCACCCGGGCATAGAACGGGTTCAATAGCCAGTATATATATATATAACTGGTAGTCTGTAGGGAAACTCAGTGAGTTCCAGGCAGGTCCAGTCAGGAGACGGACTGGATCAGTCTGAGGCAGCAGAAGGTTTTATGGAGCTTTGTAGCCCCAGTGCAACAGCTCCTGGAAAGAGACATTGAGAAAGCCGAACTGATTGCAGTGAATGTGCAGGAGAGCAAAGCACAGTAGAAGATACCAGGGGAAGACCAGCCCTGAGCAGGCTGCCTCCTTCTGAGGCACAGAAATCGGTAGCCGGAACACCGAGGTTGTAAGGACCTCTATCACTTACATCAGAGACCAGCAGGACAGCTGAACTCTATGTTACCTGTCTGACCTTACACCCAGGAGGCACGGTGGCACCCCTCAGAGGTCAGGGCATGCTAGAGTCCCTATAAACAGCCTCAAGCCACCAGTCATACGGGTTATGTCCTATCCTACCCGGGGGACAGAGAGAGAGAGATAACATCTGTGAGGACTTTATGTGGAGCTTAAAGCCGTAAGGGACTACACCACCATGGCTCTAGAGGAAGGCTTTTGATTTCCACCTGGGTAAGGGCACTCCTAATTTGCCTTCAAGCCGGTCTGACCCTGCCTGCCCTGTCATCTGGTGCTCTGGACTGCGGATGCTGAAGTCTTCAGTAAACCAAGGTAAAGAGACTGCAAACCTGTGTCCTCATTCTTTACTGAACTCCTCACCATCTTCCATCTACACATCGGGAGCCCTGGGGACGTACTCCACCTAGGAGAATTTATACCATCTAGCTGCCATAACATCACCCCAGAGGACCCCTTAAAGCAACGTCGGTCCCCACTGACCGAATACCACAGGTGGCATCACAAACACAAACTTTATTCCCTTTAAAGACCTTTCCCTTTAACATGGGCGCCCAGGGCCACGGACCGGGTCGCAGCCACCGTGACATCCCCCTGTGAACCGCAGGACCCGGTAACGACTACCCCATGGCCCTGGCAGACGACTCACTCGATATATTTAAATTCTAGCATGTATAGAGTGCACAACTAAGAGGGAACACTGCTCATTAATAGAAATGATGGCTCCATTTTGGAACAAATACAATATAAGATAAGAAATAAGTTTTCATGGGGGAGAAAATCAAATTTAGAGTGTACAGGGAGAGCAGTTGACTATTTTTTTACCCTGTGACCCAGGGCTGTATTTGTCACTAGGCACTTGAGGGCAGGTGCCTGGGGCGGCAGGATGCGGGGGGGGGGGACCTGAGTAAGTTTTTTTTTTGTTTAATTATAAGGACCGGGGTCACCGCCAGCCGACCACCTACCTCCCTGCCTCCTTGAACTCATCATACTCACCCTCCTCGGCTCCAGCGGTGCCTGCAACTCCAATGGTCCAATGCAGCTCCGGGACCAAGATGCAGGGACATTCGGCGTGGTGCACAGGTGTGAGAAAGGTGAGTATGACAGGGGAGGAGGATGAGGGAGGACGGGGAAGATGGGGGCTGCAGAGGCACGCATACAAGATGGGAGAGGGGGGCTGCAGAGCCATGCATACAAGATGGGAGAGGGGGGCTGCAGAGGCACGCATACAAGATGGGAGAGGGGGACTGCAGAGGCACGCATACAAGATGGGAGAGGGGTGGGCTGCAGAGCTACGCATACAAGATGGGAGAGGGGGACTGCAGAGGCACGCATACAAGATGGGAGAGGGGTGGGCTGCAGAGCTACGCATACAAGATGGGAGAGGGGGACTGCAGAGGCACGCATACAAGATGGGAGAGGGGGGGCGGCAGAGCCATGCATGCAAAATGGGAGGGGGGGCTGCAGAGGCACGCATACAAGATGGGAGAGGGGGGCTGCAGAGCCACACATACAAGATGGGAGAGGGGGGCTGCAGAGCCATGCATACAAGATGGGAGAGGGGGGCTGCAGAGCCACACATACAAGATGGGAGAGGGGGGCTGCAGAGCCATGCATACAAGATGGGAGAGGGGGGCTGCAGAGTCATGCATACAAGATGGGAGAGGGGGGCTGCAAAGCCACGCATACAAGATGGGAGAGGGGGGCTGCAGAGCCACACATACAAGATGGGAGAGGGGGGCTGCAGAGCCATGCATACAAGATGGGAGAGGGGGGCTGCAGAGCCACACATACAAGATGGGAGAGGGGGGCTGCAGAGCCATGCATACAAGATGGGAGGGGGGCTGCAGAGCCACGCATACAAGATGGGAGAGGGGGGGCTGCAGAGGCACGCATACAAGATGGGAAAGGGGGCTGCAAGAGCCACGCATACAAGATGGGAGAGGGGGGCTGCAGAGCCATGCATACAAGAGGGGGAGGCTGCAGAGCCACGCATACAAGAAGGGAGAGGGGGGGCTGCAGAGCCACGCATACAAGATGGGAGAGGAGAGCTCCAGAGGCATGCATACAAGATGGAAGAGGGGGGCTGCAGAGCCATGCATACAAATGGGAGAGGGGAGGCTGCAGAGCCACGCATACAAGATGGGAGAGGGGAGCTCCAGAGGCATGCATACAAGATGGAAGAGGGGGGGCTGCAGAGCCACGCATACAAGATGGGAGAGGGGAGCTCCAGAGGCATGCATACAAGATGGAAGAGGGGGGCTGCAGAGCCACGCATACAAGATGGGAGAGGGGGAGCAGAGGCATTCATACAAGATGGGAGGGGGGGAAGCAGAGTCAGTGTCCGCCCCTGCCCAGTGATCAATTGTACTCGCATCTTACAGAAGTGAGTACAATTGAGGCTCTGACTGCCGGGTCAGAGCGATGTGAGCAGCGTGATCAGATCATGTGATCACTCTACCGACGTCGCTCACTTGCATTGCAGAGGCGAACACTGGTGGTAAGTGCTCCAGTGGAGCAGAAAACACCTAAGATTAAGTGCACGGGGGGGTACAATTGGAGTGGGGATGGAGGGATTTATTGAGTGTGGGGACAATTCGAGTGAGGATAGGGGGATTTATTATGTGTGCAGAGAATTGGACTGGGGATGGGGGGATTTAATGTGTGTGGGGAGATTTGTAGTGGGTATGGGGGGATTTAATATGTGCGGGAGATTTGAGGACACAAAATGAAGAGCAAAGGGGGAGATGGGGAAACAATACAGGGGAATGAGGCCATGTATGAGGAAACATTATGGGGGAATGAGGGGCATGTATGAGGAAACAGTACTGGGGAATGGGGGGCATGTATGAGAAAACAGTACTGGGGAATGGGGGGCATGTATGAGGAAACAGTATGGGGAAATGAGGGGCATGTATGAGGAAACAGTATGGGGGAATGGGGCCATGTATGAGAATACAGTACTGGGGAATGGAGGCATGTATGAGAAAACAGTACTGGGGAATGGGGGGCATGTATGAGGAAACAGTATGGGGGATGGGTGCAGACAGTATGAGGAGCAAACGAGGGAATGTATGTGGACACAGTATGAGTAGAGATGTGAAAAATGTATGTAGATAGAGTACGGGGAGAGTGGGTGATGGGATGTGTGCAGACACAGAATGGGAAGTCAGGTGAGCAGGCAGTGTAGAAAGTGAGTGGGTAAATATATGAGGAGACAGTATGGTGAACAGAAGGGATTTGAGAGGAGACAGTATAAGGAGGGAGGAGAATAGTGTGAGGAGACAGTATGGGGAGAGAAAAATGAGTGGGCACAGAATAGAAACTGAGTAGTGGGGGTGTAGCATGGAGGGACAGTGTAAGGGCACAGCCAGGAGCGGACAGTATACCTAGAAGGGGTAGTGTGATGACAGAGTACAGTATAAATACTGGGCCCTATGGGGGGACACAGTGTGAGGGGACAGTGTGACGAGGGGGCCAGTATGGCAAGGAGAGGTCGGTGTAAAGAGCATGAACCATAAGAGGGACACTGTGGGGGTCATATTTTGTGCAGACAATATAGTGAGGGGCAATTTTTATTCAGGAGCATTATAATGACACTTGTATCTTTAAGAGCATAAGGAGAGAGCATGTGGAGATTTTCTGCGAAACAGCGGAGAAGATGGAAGTCTGCAGAGACGGCTGTGGATGAGAAAACTCATCATGGGGTCTGGACAAGATGAAGAAAAGAAGGAGAACGACTCCAGAGATGACATCATCTATAAGGTACCTAGATGTAAATGTTATTTGTGATACTAACTCATGTTTTTATTTATGTTAGGAGCATTAAAGGGGATGTCCAGGTTTGTGATGTGTCTGCAGTCATTCTTCGTGACTACAGACTTCTAAGTTCTCACAGTGCGCACTGCACGCTGTCAGGATTCTCTCGTGCTGGTGATTTACATACATGCGGTCACGTGCTGACTAGACATGTGGCCTCACTCTATGAAAATGAACTGAGCGAGGCCGGGCACGTCTAGTCGGAATGTGGTCAGAAGTATACAAATCACATGCTTGTGCTGACATGACCGTCCACCGGCCAGGGAGAATCCTAAAAGTGTGCAGTGCATTAGTTGTGAGAATTCAGAAGCTGCGATGTCAGGATTCAGCTCTGCAGGTTCCAGTAGTCGTCACATGGACACTTCACTCATATGTGATTTTCATACTTCTGGTCCTGTGACATCGAGCTTCTCTTCTGCTTCTCAGTTTTTCACTGAACATTGAGAGCATTAGGGAGAGGAGCTCGTAGGCACATGACTAAGTGTGCAAATCGCATATGTCCTTGGCGGAGGGGAGTGCCAAAATGAATTCTTGCCCCTGGTGCCAGAAACCCTAGATACACCTATGCCGGTATGCTACTGCGAGCAGTGATTACCGGGTCTGGTAGAGGGAGGTCTGTGCACAGGCAGTGAGGCAGGGACTAAGGGTGTGCACAGAGAGAGAATGGAGACCCGGAGACTGCCCGTCCCTGTCTACCCCATAGCATGGAGCCCTCATTATCGTAGGAATATGTCAGGTAATAAATTGTTTTTCTAAAGCTTTATAGTGTAGTTTTGGGTCAGAGGGATGGTGAGGGATGAGCTAGCAAGGTGCAGGGACAGGTAGTGATGGCTACTTGCAGTTTTGCACTTGCGGTGAGACAAAAAAAACACACTGCTAGCAGCGTTTTTTTCTCTATTTCTGCAAGTACCGCATTTGCTGGATGGCGGCAAAACCGCAAGTGCCGCACATGTCCGTACGTCCCATAAGGAATGAATGAGGCCGAACGCAGTGTTGCCGTAAGTGATCCGTTACGCGGCAGATGCAAAAAAACTGCCAAATCTGCTGCAAAAGGCGACTTTCACATCAGCGATTTATGGCGAAGTCACTGCCAGTAGTGTCATACTCACCAATGGGGGAGGCGGCACTAAAAGTGCCTAGGGCAGCAGAAACTCTAAATACGGCCCTGCTGTAACCCCAATCTTTTTAGGGGATGAGTCTAGTTGGAATAGAATTATGAATTGGGACTAGTCCAGAGAAGGAGGATTTATATAGCAAGATCAGAGAGGACAGAGTGATGCACTGGAGACGGGTCCTGGGACAGCACGCCTAGCAGTTCAGCCCCCACTTCTGCCCCCAGTTTATAATCTGGGTCCTGGCTAGCACTCATTGTCAGAGACAGTTTATGCTGCATGACTGGAGGTTGTTGTTGGGTATCATTGGAGAAGGCATTTGATGGATTCACCTGTGACTGTTGCTAGGTTTGAGTGTGTGATAATTCCCTTTCTTCTCCTACTTTTGTTTAACCCCATCCTCCATTCCTGTGTTATATGTGTGAGTATATTTGTATCTTTGGTATTTTTCTTTACCCCTATTTGTATTACCTTGCTAGTCTGGTTGGTGTACTATGGTACACTACTACTCCCCTCTTCCTAGGATGGGGGAAGAGTACAGACTGAGGGTGGATTCAGGAGATAAGGCAAGGTATGTGGCCCCGGCGTCTTCACCATCAGAAGTGATCTGGGGAGCAGGGCGAACTAGGGCGCTCCTAGCGTTAGGGACAGGAAAGGAGCCCCTGGTTCCAGGACACCCCACAACAGAGTCGTGACAATGGCATTACAGTTACTTTCAGGCAATCCCTGCATATTTATTGGCTGTCTAAAATGCATCAAACATACGGAGTGGGGAGTCGAACTCCTGCTCGAGTATCAGAAAGATACTCGCCGAGTAATGAGCATGCCAATCATACTGATGCTTGAGCAAGTAATGAGCAGTGACGAGCACGCTCACTCATTACTAATCACTACATAATCCCGTTTACATGAAATCTGAATGACACTCCCCTACACAGAGTATATAAAGAGATACCTCCTCTTCATCCAGGAGTCAGGTTTAGGCTTCCAGTGGTGGCTACTACATCTCCCTGAGCCCTTTAACTGCAGGCTGATTTGCATTGCTAGACAAGGGACAGTAATTATTTAAAAAATGAACATTTCAAAGAAATGTTTTTCCTCCATTTGATTTGTAAAAAAAATAAAATGTATTTTAATTTCAGTTATTTGAGGTAGCTGGGGAAACATTCACTGGTCATGATTACATAATTTTTTACATAGACTAAAAGAGGCAGAGGAATATAAAGAATGCAAAATATCACAAGTGATGATTAGTTATGGTAGAGCATTTAAGGAAATCTAGCACCAGGTTTTACCTACTCCATCTGAGAGCAGCATAATATAGGGTCAGAGACCCTAATTCCTGCCATTTGTCACTAGACTGCTTGCTGCCGTTTCGATAAAATCCCTGTTTTACATTCTGTAGATGTAGCAGTTCTCTGAATGCTGAGCTCACAATAACTCCGCCCACACCACTAATTGGCAGCTTTCTGTGTACAAGCAGAAAGCAGCCAATCAATGGTGGGGGTGGAGTTATACAGAGCTCTTGACTATAGAGGACTTCATGTCAGCAGATTTACTAGTCCTGTAGTGATACAGGATAAAACAGTAATTTTATAAGAACTACAGCAAGCAGCCCAGTGACACATCACTGGAATCAGGGTCTCTGTCTACATAAAATGCTCCTCTCGAATTAGGTGGAAAAACATAATTTGCTGCCAGAAGACGATCAGGAACTGAGCCATACTCTTCAGTTGTCCTTTAGTGCCACAGAATGGATTTATTTATTAAACAGCACTTATTAGTATCCATATACAGCTCGCCGGAGGTTAAGGGCAAGACATGTTCTTTGTAACCACACTGACCCCGAGGATCACAGACAAAGAACACCCCTATATACCCGAGTATTCTTCAAGAGACTATATCATAAATTCTCTTCCACTGGCAACAGACTTGTCTGTAATCTCACGATCAGCAGAATAATCCTCTAAGGCCGTGTCTCCACAGTGATTATTTGGAGAGTTTCTGACGCTGCAGAATTGCTGTATTTCCTGTTTCAATTAGCTACGTGAGGTTACTTGTGGGATTTTTTTGTTGCATTTTTGAGTGTTTATTTTATGTGTTTGTCTCGCTTTTTTTAGTGTATATCGTGTTTTAAATAAAACTACTTTGCTTTGTAACCTTCCTGTCTGATGAGCCTTGATAAAGCTTTATTGATAATTTTGGATGGACTATATTCATCTTCACTATAGAAACGCGTTAAAACATATGTGCATTTCTTATATGTTGATTTTCTGCCTCTCATTAAAGTCTATGGGGAAAACCTGCAAATAAAACACATAGTAACCACAAGAGAAAGCGACGGCTGCAGATTTCAAAAATTCAATGCATGTCAAATTCTTTATTGTTAGAAAAAAGTCCCAGGGTTGTGAGATTTACATACGTCAGAAGCAAAAATATAGAATGATTAAGAAAGACGTCTGAAACCCGTTTGCATATTTTTTTAATGGTTTTATAGATAAAGTTGCAACTTCCTTTCTCTATTTTTGCACAATAAAGTTTGGCTTTTAATAGAAGATTTTGATGCTGGTTCGCTGTTTTTTTGCTTCTGACGAACTCTCGCCCCATTACAAGTCCCTGTGCATGGATCTTCTTGTGAGTGAACTGACTTTTTATTGCCTTTTTGATCATATAAATGTCATCCAATTTGCTGGACTATGCTGTAATATTTTTTTTGCATGAAAATTTCCAGCACAACTTAGTCACACTCAGATGCAGCAGCTGCTTGTGAGGGGTGAGGATAGCGAGGTGGTTATCATAGAATTGAATATATGCTGCACAGTCTTTCCTGGGGAGGGTGAGGATGGCTAGGTTTGTTTGTTTTTAAAAAGGCAAATGGGGGACCGGGGTTATAGCAATTTATATCAATTACTGATCGTGTGCAAATACCCTAAGGATTTAGGGCTCTTTTATATTTTGGCACAATATTTATTAACAGATGCCAGTTAGAGGATCCAAAACACAGAAGACGTGAAAGTGATTCAGTTATTTTATTTTACTGTTTGCTCCTCTCTGGTTTTTAGCTTACTGATGTAAATTACGGCTCCGAATACTCACAGTGTGAATGAGGCAAGGAAGCTGCATGTAATCCTGTACTATACTGTAAGTCCTTACTCCGAGGATATGTGCACACTCACAGGTGCTGCATCCGGCACATGTCCAGACGAAGGACATGAGGGTGATGTGTGATGGTCCCCGACTCCAAAATAAAATGAATCAAACAGAAGCACAAAATATAAACACATGGAGCATTGTAATTAGGTGTCAAACATAGTAACATAGTAACATAGTTAGTAAGGCCGAAAAAAGACATTTGTCCATCCAGTTCCCCCTATATTCCATCATAATAAATCCCCAGATCTACGTCCTTCTACAGAACCTAATAATTGTATGATACAATATTGTTCTGCTCCAGGAAGACATCCAGGCCTCTCTTGAACCCCTCGACTGAGTTCGCCATCACCACCTCCTCAGGCAAGCAATTCCAGATTCTCACTTCCCTAACAGTAAAGAATCCTCTTCTATGTTGGTGGAAAAACCTTCTCTCCTCCAGACGCAAAGAATGCCCCCTTGTGCCCGTCACCTTCCTTGGTATAAACAGATCCTCAGCGAGATATTTGTATTGTCCCCTTATATCCTTATACATGGTTATTAGATCGCCCCTCAGTCGTCTTTTTTCTAGACTAAATAATCCTAATTTCGCTAATCTATCTGGGTATTGTAGTTCTCCCATCCCCTTTATTAATTTTGTTGCCCTCCTTTGTACTCTCTCTAGTTCCATTATATCCTTCCTGAGCACCGGTGCCCAAAACTGGACACAGGACTCCATGTGCGGTCTAACTAGGGATTTGTACAGAGGCAGTATAATGCTCTCATCATGTGTATCCAGACCTCTTTTAATGCACCCCATGATCCTGTTTGCCTTGGCAGCTGCTGCCTGGCACTGGCTGCTCCAGGTAAGTTTATCATTAACTAGGATCCCCAAGTCCTTCTCCCTGTCAGATTTACCCAGTGGTTTCCCGTTCAGTGTGTAATGGTGATATTGATTCCTTCTTCCCATGTGTATAACCTTACATTTATCATTGTTAAACCTCATCTGCCACCTTTCAGCCCAAGTTTCCAACTTATCCAGATCCATCTGTAGCAGAATACTATCTTCTCTTGTATTAACTGCTTTACATAGTTTTGTATCATCTGCAAATATCGATATTTTACTGTGTAAACCTTCTACCAGATCATTAATGAATATGTTGAAGAGAACAGGTCCCAATACTGACCCCTGCGGTACCCCACTGGTCACAGCGACCCAGTTAGAGACTATACCATTTATAACCACCTTCTGCTTTCTATCACTAAGCCAGTTACTAACCCATTTACACACATTTTCCCCCAGACCAAGCATTCTCATTTTGTGTACCAACCTCTTGTGCGGCACGGTATCAAACGCTTTGGAAAAATCGAGATATACCACGTCCAATGTCATGCGAACCTTTTATAGCTGCATCATGTACAGGACCTTCCCAGAAGGACCAATGGGAGGCTGCCACAGAAGTTGAGCACCTACAGGACCTTCTTGGAGGACCAATGAGATCTGCTGCAGTATCTGAGCATGTGACCCTCGATCTCCAATCAGAGATCTTGCCCTGGGCATGCTCAGAAGGGAAAAAGCAGGACTTAGTCCCAAAAGTGTCTGCTCGCCGCTGCCCAGCACTGGCTTCAATGGCAGAAGATGGAAAAGCAGCAGTAACCCTTTGCACAGAATGAGACTGAGCAAGATGCTGGGACTAATGTCTCTGCTGAGCAGACTCCACTGCGGCAGAAGAAGAATGGGAGACTACAGCGGAGATGGCCCGAGGTTCCCCCTGTGCAGAGGCGGGAACTTGAACCCTAACATACCATTTCTACATTTTACCAGATTTACAGAGAACAACATAACAAATATAGACTATAAAAGTAATAAACCAGATGTGGAGAGATCTGGCTGCGATACCTGGCACCACATTGACCGCTAGAACTTGGTTGATCTAATTCCCAGGTGGATATACAGGATCATTTCTCCCTTACAGATCCAGGTCCAAGTCTCAAGTAGTTGGTTAAAAGGATTGTTCATTATGGATGACCCCTAATAGGATAAATACCCCTTCCGACCTTCCTAAAAAAAAATTATTAGTAGAATAGAATAAAAACAGAGCATTTTGGAAAAGGTCTCACATTTTTTCTATAGCACTGCGAATGTTTTGTTTTTATTGAATTCTATTAAAAAAAATGTTTCGAGATTTTTAAAAAAAATATCCCTATCTTTTCCTATTGCTAACAACAATCAGGAGTGAGGTTTTTTGGTCCAAGCTGAGGATTCGCTGGCTAGTTCAACATGGGTGAGCTGGATCACTCTCTCTTATTTATTGACTTGATCCATTACTTTTAGTTTCAGAACAGCCGTGGAGTTAAAATAATTTTTACTTAAAGGGAATCTGTCAGAAGTTTTTTGCTATTTCATCTGAGAGCAGCATAATATAGGAAATGAGACCTTGAATCCAACGATGTATCACTTAGTTTACTGGGTGCAGCTGACACAAAGATTTTAGATTTAGCAATGCAGCAGAGCTGAGAAAGCTGACCCCGCCCACACCACATCTAACCCCGCCCTCACACCAGGCTTACATGTGTGTAGCTATATACAGGTGCTTATCACAGAAGGGGCGGAGTCACGCCAGGGCTCACAGGGCCAGCTAGTCACAGGAATGGTAATCACAAGGCGATTAAAGCTTCATAGATATGTGACACATACTTGAGTTGAGAGTTTTAACCCCTGCCTCGTGTTGTCCTTAGTTTACATAGCAAAAAGTTTCTGACAGATTCCCTTTTATGCTTATGGCTCTGGGTCTGGCTTATGGGTCTCATTGCAAAAAAGGAGAAAACTGAGTGTATATGTTTCAAACAGGTTGAAAAATCTATATTTATTTAATTTAACAAACAATTCTAAAACATGTTAAAAAAAGGTGCCAAAAGAAGACTTTAGTGACATCCATCCATCCATCATATTCAGTAAATCATGTCCAAATCTTTTTAAATGCCTCAATAGTGGGGTAGAGAGAGTTATACCATAAAGGAACAATAAGTTTCCAAAATGTGCCTATATATAGTAAGAGTAAAGTATAGCTGTGTCGGTGCTCAAGTGAGGTTTCCCACACCAGTAAATATAGCAAATAAATAACTTGGCACTCAACTTGGTGGATAGTGGTAGTCAAGAAAATCAAAATTTATTACTTAGAGTAGCAGTCCAGCAAAATAGACGTTTCGGTCAAACATTAAGACCTTCTTCAGTAAACTGCATAAATATATGACAGAATATGACAATTACAATGTCGAAAAAAACATGAACAAAAATAATGTCACTGCCTGCTCCCTCCCCCTCGGATTTTCCCTTCCTTGCTCCCTACCCGGCTGCAATTTTGACATTTTGTTACATTCAGTTACCTGTCTTTTCCTCGTTTTGTATATTTATCCACACTCCCACTTACTGCTTTATTTCCAGTTATTATTACACATATTACATGTTATATTAGCCATCTACTATTACACTCTACCGGTAGGTTATCTTCTGTACTACATGTCCCAGCATGCCTAGCGCTTCATCCCTGTCATGCGCACATCATCTTACTTATGATGCGCCTAATGACTGTAGCCCCGCAAACTACAGCGTCTCTTCTCAGGACGCTATTCCGACTGCGGTCTATCCCGGGACTGCATGTTCCATAGTGCTCTGTGCCCACTTCCGGTCTGGCTTTAGCCTCGTAGACGTCATCCTAGTGATGATGCGCCCACCTACTTTAGCTCCACTTTCTACAGCGTCTCTTAGTATGACGCTGCATCGGTAGCTGCCGCCCTGGGACTACATGTTCCATAGTGCTCTGTGCCCACTTCCGGTCTGGCTTTAGCCTCGTAGACGTCATCCTAGTGATGATGCGCCCACCTACTTTAGCTCCACTTTCTACAGCGTCTCTTAGTATGACGCTGCATCGGTAGCTGCCGCCCCGGGACTACATGTTCCATAGTGCTCTGTGCCCACTTCCGGTCTGGCTTTAGCCTCGTAGACGTCATCCTAGTGATGATGCGCCCACCTACTTTAGCTCCACTTTCTACAGCGTCTCTTAGTATGACGCTGCATCGGTAGCTGCCGCCCCGGGACTACATGTTCCATAGTGCTCTGTGCCCACTTCCGGTCTGGCTTTAGCCTCGTAGACGTCATCCTAGTGATGATGCGCCCACCTACTTTAGCTCCACTTTCTACAGCGTCTCTTAGTATGACGCTGCATCGGTAGCTGCCGCCCCGGGACTACATGTTCCATAGTGCTCTGTACCCACTTCCGGTCCGGCTTTAGCCTCGTAGACGTCATCCTAGTGATGATGCGCCCACCTACTTTAGCTCCACTTTCTACAGCGTCTCTTAGTATGACGCTGCATCGGTAGCTGCCGCCCCGGGACTACATGTTCCATAGTGCTCTGTGCCCACTTCCGGTCCGGCTTTAGCCTCGTAGACGTCATCCTAGTGATGATGCGCCCACCTACTTTAGCTCCACTTTCTACAGCGTCTCTTAGTATGACGCTGCATCGGTAGCTGCCGCCCCGGGACTACATGTTCCATAGTGCTCTGTGCCCACTTCCGGTCCGGCTTTAGCCTCGTAGACGTCATCCTAGTGATGATGCGCCCACCTACTTTAGCTCCACTTTCTACAGCGTCTCTTAGTATGACGCTGCATCGGTAGCTGCCGCCCCGGGACTACATGTTCCATAGTGCTTTGCGCCCACTTCCGGTCTGGCTTTAGCCTCGTAGACGTCATCCTAGTGATGATGCGCCCACCTACTTTAGCTCCACTTTCTACAGCGTCTCTTAGTATGACGCTGCATCGGTAGCTGCCGCCCCGGGACTACATGTTCCATAGTGCTCTGTGCCCACTTCCGGTCCGGCTTTAGCCTCGTAGACGTCATCCTAGTGATGATGCGCCCACCTACTTTAGCTCCACTTTCTACAGCGTCTCTTAGTATGACGCTGCATCGGTAGCTGCCGCCCCGGGACTACATGTTCCATAGTGCTCTGTGCCCACTTCCGGTCCGGCTTTAGCCTCGTAGACGTCATCCTAGTGATGATGCGCCCACCTACTTTAGCTCCACTTTCTACAGCGTCTCTAAGTATGACGCTGCATCGGTAGCTGCCGCCCCGGGACTACATGTCCCATAGTGCTTTGCGCCCACTTCCGGTCTGGCTCTAGCCTCGTAGACATCATCCTAGTGATGACGCGCCCACCTGCTTTAGCTCCACAATCTACAGCGTCTCTCACTATGACGCTGCATTGGCTGATACCGCCCCGGGACCACATGTCCCATAGTGCTCTGCGCCGGTTTCCGGCCGGCCGAACTTCCGGTGGATAGTTCCGCCCCTCCGCTATGTAGCCCGGCTCCTTCTATTTTGGAACATTCAACCAGCGGTGGATACCGCGTTGATGTTCTCCTTCGGTCCACATCTTTTCCGTGAGTCTATTGTGCTACTCTAGTCCCCTGCCTGCCGGTGTCTATGGCTCGCTACTTACTGTTCACATGTTATAGGAGCTGCTTGATACCAGTATCGCTATATGGAATTCTTCCTGGATACTTTATATAATAGGTGAGCGGTTTTGTCCTTCCCCCCTTTTTTTATATGCTTCACTATAGAGCCTTATATTTTTTCTCTACTATATATTCCTTTAGAATATTCCCGCTCCCATTTTCTACTGTGTATCTCTACTGAGACCTCCTTTCCTATGGTGAGCATCATTGTATTCTGAATATAGTTCCCTGCCTCATAGGCCCGACTACAGTGTTTTCTTCTTACCCATAGTTATCCTCTGGACACCATCGTTTTTCTATGTGCGTGACATTACTTTCGTAGCCACATATCTCTCCTGATTTCCCAAGTAGGTGTGATCCCTACTCCTCTATCTATCTCTCTTGTGGTTTAGTCTCACTATTAATTGTCCATTATCCTACTTCTGCAGCTCCTTCTCCCGAGTTATCCTTTACAAATATTTCTTGTGGATGAGAACTGATATCCTCTTGTTCGGTTAGTACAACTTCTCCACATAATTTAGGTATTAGTATGGCACATTTCCTCATATATCGCTTTATTATTCTAGGCTATCCGCCGCCATCATTTAGGTCCTACTGGATTTAAACATAGGACCCCTCAATCATACACATATAAGTGCCGTTTACACTCCAACATTACAGCAGTCGGGTATGTAAAATTATGTCTTCCCTACCTCTCTTTCCTTCCCTCCCACCACATATTTTTGATTATGAGATTTACTTTTTATTTTTGTTCATGTTTTTTTCGACATTGTAATTGTCATATTCTGTCATATATTTATGCAGTTTACTGAAGAAGGTCTTAATGTTTGACCGAAACGTCTATTTTGCTGGACTGCTACTCTAAGTAATAAATTTTGATTTTCTTGACTACCACTATCCACCAAGTTGAGTGCCAAGTTATTTATTTGCTATATATAGTAAGAGTCTTCCAATAGTATCAGGAATATAGGACAGGCATCCAATATCTCATATGTGGAAAGCACGTTTTTGGTGCTTACTAAAGGGAAAACCAACCTTTAGAGTAAAGTTTAAATGACTACACAGAGTCAGTGCATAGCATTAAAGGAGGCAAGTATATAAGTATATGATGAGATGATGGAGTGGTCACATGGCCCCCAACGCGCGTTTCGCAAGTTTAGTCCATAGTGATTCCGCTTGAGAAAGCACGATAGACTAAACATGTCCAGTATCATCAGTTAGAATGTATCCAGCAGCAATCCATTAACAAAAAAGTTATGCAGATACAATGGTTTTGTCTGGAGCATTTTTTTTTTATAATGACATCTATAGTTAACGGGCTAGGTCAGCAGTCCGGACCCTAAGCACCGAAATCTCATTAGCAGAAAATGTCACAAGGTGATTAAAGAGTAACAACAAAGAGAATTTCTTCACCAAATAGATTAATGTAATCAATATTATATCGCCTTTACAGCCTGGTCTTTACTTTCTGACAGGATCTCTTTATCTGCATTTACCCTACCATCTGACCACAGCCAGTAAAGGGGTTTTTCACCCCAAAGGAAACTTTCAGCAAGCAGTACAGCTTCTGTAATAACTGACACAGTGCGCAGCACGGCCGCCATCAGGGCACTACTGCCATTACTGGCATATGGGGCCAGATGAGCAGAGAGGTCCGCAGCAGGCCCCTCTGTTCTGCTCACTGGGCCCGCAGTGGCAGGATCCTGCTGCTTCAGTTTCTGATCGCTCGTCCTCCAAAGCACGATCAGTTGAAATCTGTTGCCATGCAGGAGATTATTTCCTCATGGCAACAGTTCACAGCCACCAGCCAATCACAGGCCAGCAGCTGACGTCAGCACGCACGCCACCGACGTATGACATCACTGTCATACGCCGGAATGACGCTGCGCGCCTCAGCCGAGTCGTAGTTGAGGACACCGATGGAGTTTGACCAGGTAAGGAAAAACTTTTATTCTTTTTGAAAAGCTGCGGTATGGGACATATTATACCGGTATGGGGGTGCATTATACTACTATGGGGGGAGAGGAAAAGGGTATGCATTATACTATGGGGTGCATTATACTGCTATGGGGCTGCTGCATTATACTATGGGTGTGAATGTCATAGACTGCGAGAAAGAGAACTATGATGCCATGGACTATAGCCCCCAACCTGGACCTGCCCCATCCACCTCCCCTATGCCATGGACTATAGCCCCCACAATGGACCTGCCCCATCCACCTCCCCTATGTCATGGACTATAGCCCCCACCCTGGATCTGCCCCGATCCACCTTCCCTACAGCTCCTACCCAACATCCCCACAGTCCCTATCCCTATTGCCTTTATACACTTGCTTTGGCAAAACTGATGTGTATTTGGTCCTGCCAATAAAGCTTCTTTGAATCTTGAATCTTGAATCTTGTATAGCAGTATAATGCACCCATTATTATAATTATTATAATAAATAATAATAATAGGTCATTGTACTGCTATGGGGCTGCTGCATTACACTGCTATGCGGGCTGCTGCATTATACTCCTATGGGGCTGCTACATTATACTCCTATGGGGCTGCTGAATTATACTCCTATGGGGCTGCATTATATTACTAAAGGGTGCATTATACTGCTATGGGGCTGTATTATAGTACTACGTGGGTGCATTATAAAACTATGTTTGTGCATTATATTACTATGGGGGTGCATTATATTGCTATGGGGGTGCATTGTAGTACTATGGGGGTGCATTGTAGCACTATGGGGGTGCATTATAAAGCTATGTGGGTGCATTATAAAGCTATGTGGATGCATTGTATTACTATGTAGGTGCATTATACTATATATGGCTATGGGGTACATTATACTACTATGAGGGTGCATTATACTGCTTTATATGACGATGGGGTACATTATACTATTATGAATGACTATGGGGGCAATATGGGGAGATATGGGGGAAGTATGGAGAGACATGAGGCAGAATGGGAGGACACGTGGGGTCCAGAATATGGGATATTATTATTGTAGGGGCTAATTAAAGGATATGTCCTGTTACTGTGCAAGGCGACATGGTCGTTTTTTTAATTCATCTTGCATAGTGTAGAGCAGTGTTCCCCAGTTCCGGTCCTCAAGAGCCACCAACAGGTCATGTTTTCAGGATTTCCTTAGTATTGCACAGGTGATAATTGCATCACCTGGACAGGCAAGCATTCAATGACCTGTGCAATACTAAGGAAATCCTCAAAACATGACCTGTTGGTGGCTCTTGAGGACCAGAGTTGGGGAACACTGGTGTAGAGGTTGGGGAAAAATTGGGCAATGTGCTCTAGATAACTGTTATTTTCTGCAGAGACAAGTCCTGGCTGGAAGAAGTGATGGAGGTGTGCGCTGGATGAAGATGAAAAGTGAAGATGAAGGACTTCAACTAGCGACGTAACTGGTGACTCAGTGTGTTACCTGTACACTGACATTATATACTATATACAGAGCTTCTGTGTAAAATGTCACTGGTGAACACTGTATTATCTGTACACTGACACTATGTACAGAGCTCCTGTGTATAATGCCACTGGTAATCCCTGTATTACCTGTACACTGACACTATATACAGAGCTCCTGTGTATAATGTCACTGGTGATCACTGTATTACCTGCACACTATAAACAGTCATGGACAAAAGTATTAACACCCCTGCAATTCTGTCAGATAATGCTCAGTTTCTTCCTGAAAATGATTGCAATCACAAATTCTTTGGTATTATTATCTTCACTTAATTTGTCTTAAATGAAAAAACACAAAAGAGAATGAAGCAAAAAGCAAAACATTCATCATTTCACACAAAACTCTAAAAATGGGCCAGACAAAAGTATTGGCACCCTCAGCCTAATACTTGGTTGCACAACCTTTAGCCACAATAACTGCAACCAACCGCTTCCGGTAACCATCAATGAGTTTCTTACAATGCTCTGCTGGAATTTTAGACCATTCTTCTTTGGCAAACTGCTCCAGGTCCCTGATATTTGAAGGGTGCCTTCTCCAAACTGCCATTTTTAGATCTCTCCACAGGTGTTCTATGGGATTCAGGTCTGGACTCATTGCTGGCCAGCTTAGAAGTCTCCAGTGCTTTCTCTCAAACCATTTTCTAGTGTTTTTTGAAGTGTGTTTTGGGTCATCGTACTGCTGGAAGACCCATGACCTCTCAGTGAGACCCAGCTTTCTCACACTGGGCCCTACATTATGCTGCAAAATTTGTTGGTAGTCTTCAGACTTCATAATGCCATGCACACAGTCAAGCAGTCCAGTGCCAGAGGCAGCAAAGCAACCCCAAAACATCAGGGAACCTCCGCCATGTTTGACTGTAGGGACCGTGTTCTTTTCTTTGAATGCCTCTTTTTTTCTCCTGTAAACTCTATGTTGATGCCTTTGCCCAAAAAGTTTTCCTTTGTCTCATCTGACCAGAGAACATTCTTCCAAAACATTTTAGGCTTTTTCAGGTAAGTTTTGGCAAACTCCAGCCTGGCTTTTTTATGTCTCGGGGTAAGAAGTGGGGTCTTCCTGGGTCTCCTACCATACAGTCACTTTTCATTCAGACGCCAACGGATAGTACGGGTTGACACTGTTGTACCCTCGGACTGCAGGGCAGCTTAAACTTGTTTGGATGTTAGTCTAGGTTCTTTATCCAACATCCGCACAATCCTGCGTTGAAATCTATTGTCAATTTTTCTTTTCCATTAACATCTAGGGAGGTTAGCCACAGCGTCATGGGCTTTACACTTCTTGATGACACTGCGCACGGTAGACACAGGAACATTCAGATCTTTGGAGATGGACTTGTAGCCTTGAGATTGCTCATGCTTCCTCACAATTTGGTTTCTCAAGTCCTCAGACAGTTCTTTGGTCTTCTTTCTTTTCTCCATGCTCAATGTGGTACACAAGGTCACAGGACAGCAGTTGAGTCAGCTTTAATCCATTTGAACTGGCTGCAAGTGTGATTTAGTTATTGGCAACACCTGTTAGGTGCCACAGGTAAGTTACAGGTGCTGTTAATTACACTAATTAGAGAAGCATCACATGATTTTTCAAACAGTGCCAATACTTTTGTCCACCCCCTTTTTTATGTTTGGTGTGGAATTATATCCAATTTGGCTTTTTTTAACATAGTAACATAGTTAGTAAGGCCGAAAAAAGACATTTGTCCATCCAGTTCAGCCTATAAAGCCTGTGATCTGGACATGGTGTGGCTGTATTAGTTCCTTGTATGTAGTATTTTTCAGTCATTACGTGGTGGTAATATGTGGTCTGTTCGTGGTGTGGCGGTATTTGTTCCTTGTTTGCGATATTATTGGTCATTTTAAAAATAGAAAAATGAAAATATATATAAATTGTATTGGATATTTTAACAAATGTTTAGTAAGTTACAGTAGAGTAGAGCCCAGCCAAAAGAGTCTACCTTGTCATAGTGGCAGATTAAAAAATCTTTTGGCCACAACAAAAGCTGCTGGTTATGTATATGGTGATGGGAACTGTAAATGTGTGATTGGTGAGGATGTGGTGCAGAAGTGGGGGTTTTCCCAAAGAGGGCGGTGGGACTTGGGACAGTTCGAGGGGTGGAGGCGGGGCTGGGGAGGAGCCTGGGCAGACTCTCTAGGGGGCCCCAAAAATGTTGCCAGTATGGGGCCCCGAAATTCCTAGTGGCAGCCCTGGTGTGCAGTATACACAATGTCAGAATTTGGCTCTGCTTGTCGGTTGGAGCGGTCATCATGTCACTGCAGCAATGTGATTTGCGCTAAATTGTGGTCATGATCTGTTTGTCATGTGCTTTACTCAGCAGAACATTGAGAGAAGATGATGAGAATCTATTCAGTACAGAACTGTGGAAATCCCATACTTACACTTATATAACAAAGCTGTGGAAAAGCCGCTTTAACAGCTGCAGTCTGCCAGTGTATATGCACCTTTTTCCTGTTCAAGAAAATTGCTGTAGTAAGGACCGTATTTTTCGGACTATAAGACGCATCGGACCATAAGACGCACCCCAAATTTGGGGTGAAAATTGCAGAAAAAAAAGATTTTTTATAAGATGGGGGTCCGTCTTATTGTCCGAATTTACAGTATCTTACCTGAGGGCTGGCGGTGGCAGAGCAGGGTCACAGGAGGCAAGGTGTCGGCAGAGGTGGGGTGATGCTGGGATGAGGAGGTGCTGGGATGAGAAGGTGCTGGGATCAGGAGGTGCTGGGATCAGGAGGTGCTGGGATCAGGAGGTGCTGGGATGAGAAGGTGCTGGGATCAGGAGGTGCTGGGATCAGGAGGTGCTGGGATCAGGAGGTGCTGGGATCAGGAGGTGCTGGGATGAGAAGGTGCTGGGATCAGGAGGTGCTGGGATCAGGAGGTGCTGGGATCAGGAGGTGCTGGGATCAGGAGGTGCAGTGAGAGGGGTCCCAGGCTTACCGTGCAGGCAATGCAGGCTTACCGTGGCGGCAGAGGCCGCACCTCTGCCGCTGCACCTCTGCCACCGGACCTCTGCCGCTACGGTAAGCCTGCATTGCGACTATTAGACGCACCCCCCATTTTCCCTTTTTTGGAGGGGAAAAAGTGCGTCTTGTAGTCCGAAAAATACGGTATCTTGTAAAGATAACAGTCCATAGTCTGCAATGTGTACTGAAGATGAAATGGCGCCGGTATATCCACATGATAAGTAGTTGCTGCAGCCTTCTGTGCACCACATATGTTTCTTGGCAGGAAAAATTATTGGCAAGAAAATCACCTTGATATTGCTGCGTTTTTTATGAGAATTTTTCCCTTCTTTAGGATGGGTGAAAAACGATGCAAAAATGCTGAAAGACTAGACACTGCAGACATGAAACTGCTTCACATCTGCAAGGAAAAAAATAAGCTGCTTTGCCATGAAATTTCAGACATCTCATTTTTCTGGTACTACGAAACATAGCGTTTTTGGGATCATGGAGCTCTATATTACAAATATGTCCATCCCTTCAGCTGAAAAAAATTAACATTTTCATGGAGGGAAATTTATATTCTACATTATGTCAATTCAGTATTGTCTATTGTGAAGATACTTGGTGTGATCAACAAGGATATATTTATTAAATGTAGAGAAATCCAGGCAAAATGTAAGAATTTTTTCTTCGAATCTTGCCATATAGCAGTTTACATAAGAGGGGGGTCACATTCGAGCCCATTGCAGTCCCTTGGACTTTTAGGTAAAAGGAGCATATGAGTGATATCTCCATCTTCCTCTTTGTGTCCTTAGTCATCCTTTTGACCAGTTTCTGTGCAGCAGCTGTTTTATATGCTCATTATGTGTTGGTGTATCTCCCCTTTCCCTCACACCCCATTGTCATTGGATAAGACCCTATTGCGCTTTCTCTTTCCCAGTTTTTCTTTTTTCTGTAAGTAGAAAGGACGGGGTATCTTTAATCAAGGGATTAATAATCGTTTCAAGGAAAATTGATAACGGAGAAAGCAGTGAATCTGTGGAGGCAACTATTGGACGACCGGGTGGATCTTGAAGATTTTTATGGATTTTGGCAAAAATGTATGGCACAGTTATCCTCGGGTTCTTATTGTTCAGATGCTCAAATGTCTTTTGATCAATTGTACCTGTGGAGAGATGTCTTGTCAGAATGTCATGGATCTTTCTAGCTAGTTCAAAAGTTGGGTCTCGTGTGAGTTTTCTGCACAATGTGGTGCCTCCCCCAGCTGTCTGTATACATCAGTTAAATAATAGGCTGTATCCATCACTACAATTGTACCCCCTTCATCGGCGGGTTTGGTTATTATTTCTTTGGATGGGGTCATACTTGCGAGTGTGATGCGAGAAACTCGCACGAGTCTCTCGCATCAATACCCGGCACTGACGCCGGCACTCGGGAGCGGAGCGTTCAGCTGCATAGAAATAGATGCAGCCGCATGCTCTGGTCCTGAGTGCTGGCGGCAGTACCAAATATTGATGCAAGAGACCCGTGTGAGTTTCTCGCATCACACTCGCAAGTATGACCCCGGTCTTTGTCATCAAGTAAGTATCTTAGTTCCTGTCTGTCTACTGGTGAGAGTTTGTTTGGTGAAATGTACGCGACTTTGCTCCGAATCTAATTTCAAAGAATGATTGTCCCGGTCCACGAAGTCAATGGAGGTCTCCAAGGTGGAATCCCCTCGTAAGGGATGAAAATTACTTTTGAATCTGAAACCAAGTTCTGTAGCTGTAATACATGATGATGATGTTACAGTGGTAGGTGGAACGGGAGGGGAACCCACAAAAAAAGGTTTTAAGAAGACCTTTAGAACCATAATAATCCATCTCAGGTCCAAATAAACTGTTTGGGGTGGAGGGACAGTATGATAAATCCTTTTGTGATAGTACAATTTGGGCTACACTTAGAGATTTAAAGGAAATGACTACAAGAGAGGATGTACCTGTGAGCGTGTGATTCTCACGGTATCTTGTCCCCCTCTTGTATTGGCCTCATCTTCTTGAAATTGCATTGCAAAAAAAAAAGTGCAATTCCACAATTGTTTTTTTTTTTTTTCTTCCATGTTTACTAAGTGCTAAAACTGACCTGCCATTATGTTTCTCCAGGCGATTAAGAGTTCATAGAAACCAAACATGTATAGGTTCGATTTAAGTGGTGAAAAAAACCCAAAGTTTCTCAAAAAAGTCGCTATTTTTCGAGACCTGCAGCGTCTTCATTTTTCATAATCTGGGGCTGTGTGAAGGCTTATTTTTGCTTATTTTATTGATACTAATTTGGTGCACATATGATCTTTTGATCACCCATTATTGCATTTTAATGCAATGTTGTGGAGACCAAAATAACATACAGTGGGGAAAAAAGTATTTAGTCAGCCACCAATTGTGCAAGTCCTCCCACTTAAAAAGATGAGAGAGGCTTGTAATGGACTTCATAGGTAGACCACAACTATGAGAGTCAAAATGAGAAAACAAATCCAGAAAATTACCTACTCTGATTTGGCAAGATTTATTTTGCAAATTATGGTGGAAAATAAGTATATGGTCACCTAAAACATGCAAGATTTCTGGCTTCATTCATTCTGGATTCAGAGCTTCAGCCCTTATCTGTGTAACAAAAATGCTCACTTGTGCCGACCGCTACCTGGCAAAGACAACCACAATGGTCTCCTGCAGACCCAGGGTTGTCATGCCAACACATCGGCGACCCACTGTCAAGTGACATGGGCGGGATTAGTGACGCCTATCCAGCGTGAGCATATTAAATGCAGCTGTCAGAGATTAACAGTGACGTTTCACATGTTAACAGCCGCGGGTGGATCGCAATTCCACCCGCGGCTGTTAGTGGCACATGTCAGCTTATAAAATCAGCTGATATGTGCTGGAAAAGTTGCTGGTTCATCGCACCAAACAGAGGGAGTCGACCTTAGATGTAACTACACGTCTTAAGTTGGAAAGGGGTTAAGAGAAAAACATACATTAAAAGTCGCATAGCAGACTTGTGGGACAGGTAGGTCCCTGGCTGTTTCTCTGCACCTGTGGCCAGTGACTGAAAGTTCTATCCCTATACATGCACTCAGAGACCTGTCACTCCAGGGATGTGGTCGGAGAGAAGCCAG
This sequence comes from Ranitomeya imitator, assembly GCF_032444005.1. Classification (NCBI taxonomy): domain Eukaryota; kingdom Metazoa; phylum Chordata; class Amphibia; order Anura; family Dendrobatidae; genus Ranitomeya; species Ranitomeya imitator. The sequence goes on from NC_091284.1 coordinate 798,719,107, forward strand.
CAGCGACCCACGTGTCCGACGAGTCTTCTGTGCAGCAAAGTCACTGGTGGCTTTTACAATATGTTTTTCTCTGAAACACCAGAGCGTCACAGAGTCAAAAGTACAAGGCTGAAATCTTATAGCCGGTGCCTGATTCATGGTGTCGGGGATCGGGCAGCGTATATCAGTTGTCTGGTTCCCTTTGAGCAACAGTGGAAATGTGCTGGACAAGGAAATTTTGTCAAACTATTAAACTGAGGCTTTGTCACAGACCTGACCAAAAATGTAGGACAGAATAAGGCTTCTTTTACACATACCTGTTATGTAGGCAATCCAGTGACACAGTATGCCAGCAATCAGAGCACATACAGTGATCTGACAATACCCAAAAACAATAGAACGAGCTCTGAGACGTGGAATCTCTGTAGACCGCAATACCTGAACCTATCCTAAACACAACTAAAGGCAGCTGTGGATTGCGCCTAAAACTACCTATGCAACTCGGCACAGCCTGAGAAACTGACTAGCCTGAAGATAGAAATACAAGCCTGGCTTGCCTCAGAGAAATAGCCCAAAGGAAAAGGCAGCCCCCCACATATAATGACTGTTAGCAAGATGAAAAGACAAAACGTAGGGATGAAATAGATTCAGCAAAGTGAGGCCCGATATTCTAGATAGAGCGAGGATAGCAAAGAGAACTTTGCAGTCTACAAAAAACCCTAAAGCAAAAAACCACGCAAAGGGGGCAAAAAGACCCACCGCGCCAAACTAACGGCACGGCCCACCCTTTGCGTCTCAGAGCTTCCAGCAAAACGAAAAGACAAGCTGGACAGAAAAAATAGCAACAAAAGCAAAGAAGCACTTATCTAAGCAGAGCAGCAGGCCACAGGAAAGATCCAGAAGCTCAGATCCAACACTGGAACATAGACAAGGAGCAAGGAAGACAGAATCAGGTGGAGTTAAATAACAAAGCAGCCAACGAGCTCACCAGAACACCTGAGGGAGGAAGCTCAGAAGCTGCAGTACCACTTGTGACCACAGGAGTGAATTCAGCCACAGAATTCACAACAGTACCCCCCCCTTGAGGAGGGGTCACCGAACCCTCACCAGAGCCCCCAGGCCGACCAGGATGAGCCACATGAAAGGCACGAACAAGATCTGGAGCATGGACATCAGAGGCAAAAACCCAGGAATTATCTTCCTGAGCATAACCCTTCCATTTAACCAGATACTGGAGTTTCCGTCTAGAAACACGAGAATCCAAAATTTTCTCCACAATATACTCCAATTCCGCCTCCACCAAAACCGGGGCAGGAGGCTCAACAGATGGAACCATAGGTGCCACGTATCTCCGCAACAACGACCTATGGAATACATTATGTATGGAAAAGGAGTCTGGGAGGGTCAGACGAAAAGACACAGGATTGAGAATCTCAGAAATCCTATACGGACCAATAAAACGAGGTTTAAATTTAGGAGAGGAAACCTTCATAGGAACATGACGAGAAGATAACCAAACCAGATCCCCAACACGAAGTCGGGGACCCACACGGCGTCTGCGATTAGCGAAAAGTTGAGCCTTCTCCTGGGACAAGGTCAAATTGTCCACTACCTGAGTCCAGATCTGCTGCAACCTGTCCACCACAGAATCCACACCAGGACAATCCGAAGACTCAACCTGTCCTGAAGAGAAACGAGGATGGAACCCAGAATTGCAGAAAAATGGAGAGACCAAGGTAGCCGAGCTGGCCCGATTATTAAGGGCGAACTCAGCCAATGGCAAAAAGGACACCCAATCATCCTGGTCTGCAGAAACAAAACATCTCAGATATGTTTCCAAGGTCTGATTGGTTCGTTCGGTCTGGCCATTAGTCTGAGGATGGAAAGCCGAGGAAAAAGATAGGTCAATGCCCATCCTACCACAAAAGGCTCGCCAAAACCTTGAAACAAACTGGGAACCTCTGTCAGAAACAATATTCTCAGGAATGCCATGCAAACGAACCACATGCTGGAAGAACAAAGGCACCAAATCAGAGGAGGAAGGCAATTTAACCAAGGGCACCAGATGGACCATTTTAGAAAAGCGATCACAGACCACCCAAATGACTGACATCTTTTGAGAAACGGGAAGGTCAGAAATGAAATCCATCGAAATATGTGTCCAAGGCCTCTTTGGGACCGGCAAGGGCAAAAGCAACCCACTGGCACGTGAACAGCAGGGCTTAGCCCTAGCACAAATCCCACAGGACTGCACAAAGTACGTACATCCCGTGACAGAGATGGCCACCAGAAGGATCTAGCCACTAACTCTCTGGTACCAAAGATTCCAGGATGACCCGCCAAGACCGAACAATGAAGTTCAGAGATAACTTTACTAGTCCACCTATCAGGGACGAACAGTTTCTCCGCCGGACAACGATCAGGTTTATTCGCCTGAAATTTTTGCAACACTCGCTGCAAATCAGGAGAGATGGCAGACACAATGACTCCTTCCTTGACGATACTCGCCGGCTCAGATAAACTCGGAGAGTCGGGCACAAAACTCCTAGACAGAGCATCCGCCTTCACATTTTTAGAGCCCGGAAGGTACGAAATCACAAAATCGAAGCGGGCAAAAAATAACGACCAACGGGCCTGTCTAGGATTCAAGCGCTTGGCAGACTCGAGATAAGTCAAATTCTTATGATCAGTCAATACCACCACGCGATGCTTAGCTCCTTCAAGCCAATGACGCCACTCCTCGAATGCCCACTTCATGGCCAGCAACTCTCGATTGCCCACATCATAATTACGCTCAGCAGCCGAAAACTTCCTGGAAAAGAAAGCACATGGCTTCAACACGGAGCAACCAGAACATCTCTGTGACAAAACCGCCCCTGCTCCAATCTCAGAAGCATCAACCTCGACCTGGAACGGAAGAGAAACATCTGGTTGACACAACACAGGGGCAGAACAAAAACGACGCTTCAACTCCTGAAAAGCTTCCACAGCAGCAGAAGACCAATTAACCAAATCAGCACCCTTCTTGGTCAAATCAGTCAATGGTTTGGCAATGCTAGAAAAATTACAGATGAAGCGACGATAAAAATTAGCAAAGCCCAGGAACTTTTGCAGACTTTTCAGAGATGTCGGCTGAGTCCAATCCTGGATGGCTTGGACCTTAACCTGATCCATCTCGATAGTAGAAGGGGAAAAGATGAACCCCAAAAATGAAACTTTCTGCACACCGAAGAGACACTTTGATCCCTTCACAAACAAAGAATTAGCACGCAGGACCTGGAAAACCATTCTGACCTGCTTCACATGAGACTCCCAATCATCTGAGAAGATCAAAATGTCATCCAAGTAAACAATCAGGAATTTATCCAGATACTCACGGAAGATGTCATGCATAAAAGACTGAAACACAGATGGAGCATTGGCAAGTCCGAACGGCATCACTAGATACTCAAAATGACCCTCGGGCGTATTAAATGCAGTTTTCCATTCATCTCCTTGCCTGATTCTCACCAGATTATACGCACCACGAAGATCTATCTTAGTGAACCAACTAGCCCCCTTAATCCGAGCAAACAAGTCAGATAACAATGGCAAGGGATACTGAAATTTAACAGTGATCTTATTAAGAAGGCGGTAATCAATACACGGTCTCAGCGAACCATCCTTCTTGGCTACAAAAAAGAACCCTGCTCCCAGTGGTGATGACGATAGGCGAATATGTCCCTTCTCCAGGGATTCCTTCACATAACTGCGCATAGCGGCGTGTTCAGGCACGGATAAATTAAATAATCGACCTTTAGGGAATTTACTACCAGGAATCAAATTGATAGCACAATCACAATCCCTATGCGGAGGTAGGGCATCGGACTTGGGCTCTTCAAATACATCCTGATAATCAGACAAGAGCTCTGGGACCTCAGAAGGAGTGGATGACGAAATTGACAAAAATGGAACATCACCATGTACCCCCTGACAACCCCAGCTGGATACCGACATAGAGTTCCAATCCAAAACTGGATTATGGGTTTGCAGCCATGGCAACCCCAACACGACCACATCATGCAGATTATGTAGCACCAGAAAGCGAATAACTTCCTGATGTGCAGGAGCCATGCACATGGTCAGCTGGGCCCAGTACTGAGGTTTATTCTTGGCCAAAGGTGTAGCATCAATTCCTCTCAACGGAATAGGACACCGCAAAGGCTCCAAGAAAAACCCACAACGTTTAGCATAATCCAAATCCATCAGATTCAGGGCAGCGCCTGAATCCACAAACGCCATGACAGAATACGATGACAAAGAGCATATCAAGGTAATGGACAGAAGGAATTTGGACTGTACAGTACCAATGATGGCAGACCTATCGAACCGCTTAGTGCGCTTAGGACAAACAGAAATAGCATGAGTGGAATCACCACAGTAGAAACACAGCCCATTCAGACGTCTGTGTTCTTGCCGTTCAACTCTGGTCATAGTCCTATCGCACTGCATAGGTTCAGGTTTAATCTCAGGTAATACCGCCAAATGGTGCACAGATTTACGCTCGCGCAAGCGTCGACCGATCTGAATGGCCAAAGACATAGACTCATTCAAACCAGCAGGCATAGGAAAACCCACCATGACATCCTTAAGAGCCTCAGAGAGACCCTTTCTGAACAAAGCTGCCAGTGCAGATTCATTCCACAGAGTGAGTACTGACCACTTCCTAAATTTCTGACAATATACTTCTATATCATCCTGACCCTGGCACAAAGCCAGCAAATTTTTCTCAGCCTGATCCACTGAATTAGGCTCATCGTACAGTAATCCAAGCGCCAGGAAAAACGCATTGACATTACTCAATGCAGGGTCTCCTGGCGCAAGAGAAAATGCCCAGTCCTGAGGGTCGCCGCGCAAAAAAGAAATAATAATCAAAACCTGTTGAACAGGATTACCAGAAGAATGAGGTTTCAAGGCCAGAAATAGCTTACAATTATTTTTGAAACTAAGAAACTTAGTTCTATCACCAAAAAACAAATCAGGAATAGGAATTCTTGGTTCTAACATAGATTTCTGATCAATAGTATCTTGAATCCTTTGTACATTTGTAACGAGATTATCCATTGAAGAGCACAGACCCTGAATATCCATGTCCACACCTGTGTCCTGAAACACCCAAATGTCTAGGGGAAAAAAAAGACTGAACACAGAGCTGAGAAAAAAAAATGATGTCAGAACTTCTTTTTTCCCTCTATTGAGAATCATTAGTTTTGGCTCCTTGTACTGTTATGTAGGCAATCCAGTGACACAGTATGCCAGCAATCAGAGCACATACAGTGATCTGACAATACCCAAAAACAATAGAACGAGCTCTGAGACGTGGAATCTCTGTAGACTGCAATACCTGAACCTATCCTAAACACAACTAAAGGCAGCTGTGGATTGCGCCTAAAACTACCTATGCAACTCGGCACAGCCTGAGAAACTGACTAGCCTGAAGATAGAAATACAAGCCTGGCTTGCCTCAGAGAAATAGCCCAAAGGAAAAGGCAGCCCCCCACATATAATGACTGTTAGCAAGATGAAAAGACAAAACGTAGGGATGAAATAGATTCAGCAAAGTGAGGCCCGATATTCTAGATAGAGCGAGGATAGCAAAGAGAACTTTGCAGTCTACAAAAAACCCTAAAGCAAAAAACCACGCAAAGGGGGCAAAAAGACCCACCGCGCCGAACTAACGACACGGCGGTACACCCTTTGCGTCTCAGAGCTTCCAGCAAAACGAAAAGACAAGCTGGACAGAAAAAATAGCAACAAAAGCAAAGAAGCACTTATCTAAGCAGAGCAGCAGGCCACAGGAAAGATCCAGAAGCTCAGATCCAACACTGGAACATAGACAAGGAGCAAGGAAGACAGAATCAGGTGGAGTTAAATAACAAAGCAGCCAACGAGCTCACCAGAACACCTGAGGGAGGAAGCTCAGAAGCTGCAGTACCACTTGTGACCACAGGAGTGAATTCAGCCACAGAATTCACAACACATACCGTTGTTTTGCGGCCCCAATAGATTTCTATGGGGCAGCAAAAATGGGCCGCAATAATTTCACGGTGCCCCGTATGGCCGTGAGGGCCCTATTTGCGGCCATGAAAAAAGATGGAGCTTACAGACAACGGAAGTCTTTTTTCGTGGTGCACCATGACTTCCGTTTTTGTGAAACGCCGTTTTTTTCTCCCAATACTATTTCCATAGTATTGGAAACCTGAAAAACAGCGATCCGCAAGTTTTTTACGGTCCGTTATTGCGGCAGACCATGAAAATTGCGGCGATACGGCCCGCAAAAAAGACCCGTAATAACCGGCCGGAAAAACAAAATATGTGTAAAAGAAGCCTAACGCAGCGTTCTTCACTATTTTGTCCACTGAAATGTAAAGTCCAATGACGAAAACCCAACAGCTCCTGCTCCATTCTGTAGGGCACAACAGGTACCTATAGTGTATAATATGTAAGGGGTCCGACACTGCTGTTAGGTTATTATCCTCCTGTGAGGAACAATTGAATTAAAAATTGCAGTGTGAACACAGCCATACCATATCATTGGTGGTGAATCAGGTGTTGTGTGAAACCACAAAAAAACTCACCCATTTTTTATATCCATAAACTTGGCTGATTTTTTGTATTTTTGATTGAGAAAGGTGGCACTGGCAGCCCTAAACAGCAAGCGGGGGTGAGTAATATGTTAAGAGGTACTTTTTAAATTAACAGGTGGTAGAGGAGCTTGACTGGGATCTTGTAAGGGACTTGTGAAGCCTCACATCGCAGCAAGCACGCTCTGAGGATTCTTCAGTGCCGATCAGTCCTGTGATTGCAAGTATGTAATATGAATACTTCCAACCACATTCCGACTAGACGTGCGCTTCCTTTCGCTCAATATGCTAGTCTGAATGTGGCAGACAGTAAGCATATTGCCTACTTACAGTCACATGACTTCTCGGCACTGGAGAATCCTCAGAGTGTGCTGGATGCGATGTGAGGCTTCACAAGTCTGCAGTCACATAGTCACATAGAGCGACTGCAGACTTTTATGAAAAACTGGACAACCCCTTTAAAGATGATGTTTCACCATTTTTACATCCTGGACCGGATGCATCCTAGACACATCATGATAAAGATAAGTAAATAAGGCAGCACACTGCAGCGCTAAAACATTACTGCACTAGAAATATGAAAAATGAGAGCTTTTAGCGCATAAAAATGGCCAATTTTATGTGTACCTGGTAGCCCCTTTACGGCATCTCTCATATATATATAAGAGAATTTTAGTCTAAGAAGAGGTTTCACATATACCCATTCAGATGGAGACGTTTATTCTTAGCGAGGTAAGGCAAGCGTAGGACCTGGTATAAGAGAGATGCCGTAAAGGGGCTACCAGGTACACATAAAATTGGCCATTTTTATGCGCTAAAAGCTCTCATTTTTCATATTTCTAGTGCAGTAATGCAGTTCAAATTTCGTGTTTTCAAGTTTGCATGTTTTAGCGCTGCAGTGTGCTGCCCTATTTACTTAACTATATACGAGTTGGCAACTCTAGGTTCAGCACCTGTTCACACTGAGTCTATGTTTGGATGTGCAGGTCAGGTTTTTGAAATGTACATCATGATAAAGAGGCTCAAGATCTAAATAAAACATATGTATTTTTTTGATTTCTCTTCTCTTTTCTGCAGATGCTACCTTACATCTCAATCACCACACCTCCTCGTTTAGATGTCAATGATTTTTCATGTGCTCAAAATTTTAATCAGTGTTTCAGTTTTTACCATCTGTATTTCATTAGCGATTTTTACATAAGAAAAATTTAATTAAAGGTGTTGCCCCACTACTAGGACAACCACTTTTTCATCAAAATGTTTGGCGCCTATAAAATAATAATAACCTATACTCACCTCCTGTGCCGCTGCCGTTCTGCAGTGTCTGCACTCGCTAATTCTGGGACCCTAATGCGGTTGTTGTGACATGTGACACCAGCGCCCAATCAGCTCTGACATCACTGTCTCCGCCTTCAGACAAATTGAACAGGAAGAGGAAGTCCAGGCTGCAGCTGATCTTGGACTTCCTCTTCCTGCTCAATTTGACAGGAAGCGGAGACAGTACTGCCAGTGCAGGAACCCCGGAAGACAGAGCGCCGAAACAGCGGGAACAGCACTGCCACGGGAGGTGAGTATAGGCTTTATAATTTTATGGGGGCTAAGCGAGGTGTATGAGACATTGTCCATGTAGTGGACAACTTCTTTAATTACAAAGCTTTTCCCATATATAACAATATGAACTACAGACAGCAGGTGGATTTTGCACTGGTGCTCTCCGTGTGCTGTCCGTGATTATCACAGCAGGTCCATAGACATGTATAGGTGATTTTGTCTGTGACAAAAATCAAAGCTCTCAGATTTTTTTTGTTTTGAGACAGTCTGCAAAAAAAATGGGCATATGAATAGCACCATAGACTATAACGGAAATTAAATCATGAAAACCACAGATGTTCATGTGCGTGAGAAAGAGACGTTGTCACGGGGAGCCTAGGGAGGCTAAGGCTGGTTACCCGGGCCCCTGCGATATCCCTCAGACTAGGGGGAACCCTGTCTGTCCCTCTCCCAGAATTTACACTATAGGTGTGCTTGTCTGGGCCACCAGGCCTGGCCCTGACTCCTGTTTCAGCCCTATGCTGAAACCACCACCCGCCACCCAGTGAAGAGACCACACACCAACCCCCACAGAAAGCACAGACAGGGAAAACTTAAAATGCACCACGCCGCTGACCCACAGGAAAAACACAATTATGTGCACAGGGCAAAACTAATACAAATCAAGGAAGGAGAAAAATAACAATGGATCATACATCACCAGATACGATATTTCTACTCCAAGACCACCACTCCAGACCGGAATCACTAGGCATGAGGTACAAGCTATAATCAGCGACACCCAAAGTCCAGCACGACTTTTTAAAGGCCATGGGCGTGACCCAGCCTCCAACCCGTGTACCAGCCAGATTAACCCCAGGCAACCTGGATCAAGTCTAGCCGGTGCCACTGAGCGTATAGTGGACATATGTGGAATTACCGCTGTCTGTCGGATGCCCTGGTGTGAATAGCGTCCGACATGACAGATGTCTGACTGTCATTACATGTGCCAGGGGAAGAGAATTACGGCGCGCACCGGCTGCAGTCTCCTTGCATTGTTATAAAGGACCACCGATCAGCTATATACATGTCAGTCATCGTTTTATCTAGCCTATTCACACAGGAGGACCACATTTCTCTGTGCACACAGCGATTGTTAATATGTTCTGTGCACGCAGAATGTTATGTATTCAGGAGCACATGTCCTGTCTACCGGGAACAATGTACTACCAAGAACTATGATTTATAAGCCGGCTAAAAATCGTCGCACATGACGAATAATCATTTTGCTCTTACATCAGGTGATTACTGACCTCTTTAAATGAGCCAATTACTTAAGAAGGCATGCTCCTACAAACACACATTACTGTATACAATTATTGGCTCATCTAAAGTTATGAGAAGTGGGCCTGTGTTCTTAAAAATGCCAGGACTGAATATCAATCCCAGTCCGGCCAGTTAACCTATAGGTAAATGCTAAAAAGTTTAAGTTGAGATATATCATATATTTTAACCGTGTAAGTAAAAGCAAAAGTATGTTCACATGCAGTTTAATCTGAAACTGTGTGTAAAAAATTATGTTGGTTCCTCCTCCTATACACACTTTAAGTGGTTTGAATAGTCTTCATATTGCATACTGACAGTCATTTGCCGACTAGCTGCTCTTCTTAAAGGGAACCTGTCACCTCAAATTGGCAGGATATTAAAATGAGTTTTTACCAGTCCGATGAGCGGCGTATCCTCTTCATTTCTTCACCCCATCCGTCCCTGGTTTCCGCAATATTTCAGTGAATTAGAATATGTGAGCGCCATAGTTGGCGCATGCACAATGTAATCTTCGGTGGCGCATGCACAGTATGCTTTGCCCAACTGCGGGGAAAGCCGAAAAGGATTACTGCGCATGCGCCAGCGCATAATGGCCCGGAAGTATTTAGCTGTTTTGCCTACAGCGGAGGTGCCTACCCCTACACTGGCCTATATGTACCTACTTATCAGCCGAGGTTGACACCCTAATACCCTAATACCCTAATACCTGATAGGTAGGTACATATAGGCCAGTGTAGGGGTAGGCACCTCCCCTGGTAATTTCATCACTTGTGTGGTATGATGTGATTCGTTTTAGTATCTGTTTATTTGTGTTTTTTATATTTGTTTAATAAAGTTATGGTTTTTATACGAATAGAAGGGACAGCTGTGAACCACTGTAAAATAGACACCTGTCTACACACTCAATCACACTACAACCTCTACACCATGGCCAAGACAAAAGAGTTGTCACCAGGGACAAAATTGTACACCTGCACAAGGCTGGGACGGGCTGCAGGACAATAAGAAAGCAGCTTGGTGAGACGGCAACAACTGTTGGTACAATTATTACAAAATGGAAGTAACACAAGATGACTGTCAATCTTCCTCGGTCTGGAGCTTCATTCAAGTGCAGCGCCCCAGAGTCCTGGTTCGTTGCAGTAATGTTATTCTTCCACCAGGGGGGAGTGATATTACGTCTGAAGGCAATGAAGGAGATCTTCTGTCCAGGTATCATAGCCACACACACATTTTACATGCCAGTCCACCAGGGGGAGCAAAGGTTCTATCTATTAGGCCACTCCTCAAACAGGGTAAAACTGGTAGGTTGGTTAGAAAGTTAGTCAGAAAGTGGGGAGAAAGTGGGGAGAGAGTTCCTGGCTGGAGGCCGACAAGGAAAGATCTCCAGGCTGAGCTGGCTGGGGTGATCTCCAGTCAGATCCAGACTACGGTCTGAGGAAGACGAAGGTACACGGAGCTGCGCCTGCACCCCATGCAGCATCCTAGGAAAGGACACAAAAGGAATTGTGTTGTATTGAGTGAGCAACGAAGTCATAGCAACAGGAGTGAAACATCAGAGGGAGACCAGCTAGAGGCAGGCTGCCTCCTTCTGAAGTGCAGATCCGGTAGCCAGAACACCGAGGGAGTAAAGAGCTCTATGCCATTATTTCAGAGACTGGCAGGGCAGTTAATTCCACGTTGGCTGTCCGACCCATCATACACAGGAGGCTCGGTGGCAACTTGTGGGGGCCGGGGCGTCTCTAGGGTCCCTATAAAAAGCCTCAGGCCACCGGTCATACGTGTTTTGTTCTATCCGACCACGGGGAACAGTGGGAGGAGTAACAACAGTGAGGACCTTATTGGAGCTAATGCAAGTAGGGACCTACTGTATAACTGGGCGCTAGGGGAAGGCTACTGATTTCCATCTGGATAAGGGGACTCTGGATTTGCCTTCAGACCGGCCGGACTCTGCCTACCCTGTGGTCCCTACCCTGGACTGTGGATGCTGAACCTTCAGTAAAAGGTAAAGAGACTGCAACCCTGTGTCCTCGTTATTCACTGCGCCTTACACCATCCACCATCTACACTCTGGGAAGCCCTGGGGACATACTTCACCTGTGGGAAGGTATACCATCTAGCTGCCATAACATCACCCCAGCAGACCCTAAGCAGCATCGGTCACCCTGACCGAATACCACAGGTGGCGTCACGAACATTATTCTATAAACTTTTGTCCTTTTATTGGACGCCCCTCAAAGGGCCACGGACCGGGTCTAGCCACCGTGACATCCCCATTGACTGCAGAAGAAGGGCCCGGATCCGAGTACCCCATTGCCCTGACGTGGGGGCGATCCACAAGATCTCGCCTCATTGGGTGAGGATGAGAAAGATCAGGTATCCGTGCAGAACTACACGGGAGAACCTGGTCAATGACCTGAAGAAAGCTGGGACCACAATCTCAAACATTACCATTAGAAATACACTATGCCGTCATGGATTAATATCCTGCGGGGCATGCAAGGTTCCCCTTCTTGTGCCAGCACGCGTCCAGGCCCGTTTGAAGTTCACCTATGACCATTTTAATGATCCAAAGGAGTCAGATGAGACCGAAATAGTACTTTTTTGTATTAACTCCACTTGCCGTGTTTGGAGGAAAAAGAATGATTAGTATAACCCCAATACCATCTCAACCATAAAGCATAATGCGAAAACCTCATACTTTGGAGTGCTTTTCTGCAAAGTGGACAGAATGACTGGACCATATTAAAGAGAGGATGGATGGGGTCATGTATAATTTGACCAACAACCTCCTTCCCTCAGTAAGAACATTGAAGATGGGTCGTGGCTGGGTCCTCCAGCATGACAATGACCCGAAACACACAGCCAGGGCAAAAATGGAGTGACTCCGTAAGAAGCATTTTAAGGACCTGGAGTGGCCTAGCCAGTCTCAAGACCTGAACCCAATAGAAAATCTTTTGAGGGGGGCTGAAACTTAATGTTGCCCAGTGACAGCCACGAAACCTGAAAGATCTGGAGAGGTTGAAGTACAAAGTGGAAGTGCACCTGTGATAAAAGTTACAGACCTCTCCATTCTTTGTAGGTGGGAAAACTTGCAAAATAATCAGGAAATACTTATTTTCCCCACTGTAGTTGCCCCTCATTGTGTTCCCTGTCCAAAATATGACCTTCACCTTAGGCCTTTTATAGTACATGGCCCTCCACGCTGTCCTCTTTTTCATACTAGACTCCCTTTCACATGTGCTTATTCTTCCCAATTTCTATATTGTGCCCCCTCCTCAGACTCCCCCTCTACAGACTGTCTCTTGCAGATTGTTCCTTAGCAGTATCCTCAAACTACTCTTCTCTATGCTGTTCCACCTTTCTGCTCTGTGTCTCTGAGGCGCCCCTTCTCTTTTTCTTCTCCATACTGTCCACTCACACTCTCCCCCATACTGTCCCCTCATATTATTCCTTTCCTTACTGTCCCCTGACACTTTTTCCCACCTCACACATTTCTCCCCCATATTGTCCCTTCACACTTTCCCCCCATACTGATACCTCACAAGATTTCCCGACTCCCTACCCCCAAATGTGATACCTGTTTCTTTGGCTCCATTGGGGTGCCTACTTTACTGCAATACACAACATTTGTAGCACCAGAGTGATGTCTGCAATGTGATCAGCTGATCTGATCACGCTGCTGACGTTGCCCCAAACCAAAAAGTGCAAGCGGTCAAAGCTTCAATTGTACTTACACTTACACTTGCCGACTTTGAGTACAGCCAAATCCTACTCTGAGAGCCAGCAAGACACCTTGTACAGCTGCATTAGACGGCCTAATGATGCTGGAGCACCCCCAAGGGCTAGGGGATACTCGGTACGGGGTCCTTCGGTTCACAAGGGGGATGTCACGGTGGCTGACCCGGTCCGTGGCCCTCGGGAGGTACGTTGTAAAAGGGGAAAGGTATTTAAAGGGGAAATGTTCATGACACCACCTGTGGTATTAGGACAATTTGACCGACGCCGCTTTAAGGGGTCCGCTGGGGTGATGTTATGGCAGCTAGATGGTATACCTTCCAACAGGTAAAGTATGTCCCCAGGGCTTCCCAGTGTATAAGATAGTGGATGGTAAAAGTCGCGGTGAAGAACGAGGACACAAGGTTGCAGTCTCTTTACCTTTGTACTGAAGGCTTTAGCATCCACAGTCCAGAGCACCAGATCACAGGGCAGGCAGAGTCCTGCCGGTCTGGAGGCAAATCCAGAGTCCCCTTATTCAGGTGGAAATCAGTAGCCTTCCTCTAGTGCCGTGTGGTGTAGTACCTTACTGCTAAGCTTCTCATAAGGTCCTCACAACTGTTGTAGGTGTTCTAGATGTTGTGTCTTTCTCTGTCCCCCGGATGGATAGGACAAACCCGTATGACCGGTGGCATGAGGCTTTTTACAGGGACTCTATCATGCCCCAGCCTCTCGTGGGTGCCACCTTGCCTCCTGGGTATAGGGTGGATCAGTAATGTGCAATTAGCTGTCCTGCTGGTCTCTGAAGAAAAACATAGAGATCCTTACTCCCTCGGTGTTCCGGCTACTGGGATCCTGCGCCTCAGAAGGAGGCAGCCTGTGTAGGGTAGAACTCCTCCTGGTTTCCTCTTCTTTTGCTATGACTTCTTCACGCTCTGTACAAAACAGTTCTCTGTTCGTGTCTCTTTCTGGAAGCTGCCGCACGTGGGGCAGGCGCAGCTCCGTGGCCTTCTATCTGGGCCTCTGACAGGATCCCACCCCTGTCAGGGACCAACTACCTGAGCCGAAGCTCAGCCAGCAAATGCCTCAGCAAAGCTCAGCTAGCATCTGCCTAACTTCCTATCCAGACCACCAGTTTTACCTAATTGTCAAGAGTGCCCTAATAAATAGGAGCATAGCTCTCCCCGGTGGACTGGAGTATGAAATGTGTTGTATGTTTGTGTTACCTGGTAAAGACATCTCCTTTATTGCCTCCAAACGTAACATCACTCTCCCCTAGAGGAGAATGATATTACTGCAACGACCAGGACCCTGGGGCGCTACACTGCCCCCTGCTGGCAGTGACCGGGGCACGTGCCCCTCCTGCTGCCACCTAACACACCCCTAGCTTACTGGTCATTGTGTCCATTATGTGAAGGTATCATTTACAGAAAGAACAAGTAGTACAAGGCAAAAGTAATGTTTTTTTTCAATATGTATGTCTTACCGCGCAGTAACAAGCTTCCCGAGATCATACTATCTATTGGATAATACCGTGAGGTGAAGGACAGTGTCCGCAGAGGCTTACAGCGTTTTGATATAATTGGATACTTAGATTCGCTGTCGGGAAGGAGCTCATTGATTAACAAGTTTTTGCAGTCAGGTGTATCTGACTTGAGACATACAGAAGATATTTTAAGAAATTGCTTCTAGTAGAAGCTGAGCTTTCTGATGAAATTTCAGGGCAAATATACGATAATATGTTTGTGCAATAAAGAGAATACAAAGTTTCTGTTATAAGAAATGAAAGGAAAATGGTTATTGTTCCACAAAATAAATGAAAGTCATTCTGTAAGCCACTATGGAATTCACAGAGGCAAACGGCAGGAAAACGATTTACATGAGCCGCTAACTGATTAAACTTCCTTTAGAATTTGACTTATACTGACAATATATATATATATATATATATATATATATAGCAGCGGCACAGAGCTGCAGAGGTGCTTGAAAGTTTGTGAACCCTTCCGAATGTTCTATATTTTTGCATAAATTTCACCCAAATCTACATCAGATTTTTACATAATATGTCTGTGAGTGGAAAAAAGTGTGTGAACCTTTGTGCTCAGTATCCAGTGTAACCTACGTGTGCAGCAATAACTGAACCTAAATTTTCCAGTAATTGTTCATTAGTCCTGCACATCGGCTTGAAGGAATTTTAGCCCTTAAAACCAGCTTCAACGCTCTTGTTACATGTTGTTGTTTTTTTTTTTTCGAGTGCCATCCGATTATCGGAGGTATATTGTGCATGCTACAATTTTTTTCCTTGGACTACTCTGCCCCGAGGAAAAGATCGGACCTGTGAATAGCCCCATAGAATAACAGGGGCAGGTGCGCTATCCATCAAAACCAAGGATAGCACTCGACCGATTAAAACGGTCATCTGCGCGAGTCCTTAAAGTGAACCAGTCAGTAGGATTGTGCTCCGTAATCTACAGACACTGTCAGGTTGGCTCCATTATACTGATTAAAATGATACCTGGGGTGAAGAAATCCATCTTGTGGATCTTTGTGTAATCAGTGTTAGAAGTTTGCAGCTAATGAGATGCTTGTGCTTCGGGGCGGGACTGTAGGCGGAGTCTTATCATCCTGCTTTATGCTGCTCTAAGCCAGAGAAACCAAGGATAGACCTGCTCACAGGCCGCCCTGATGAACAAACATGTTCCTCATCATAGAGACAGACTATTAGTGCTTTGGAGACCCCTCTATTCTTGGTAACCAGCCATGATAAAGCTGAGGGTTGCAGCCCGCAACTATCAGTTTTGCCATGCTGGTTATCAAAAATAGAGGGAAACCCATGCTGTTTTTTTTATTATTTAAATATGGCGCAGGCGCCGATTGAGGAATACTCCCATCAGCTGCCGCATGCTCTCGCTGTTATTAGCAGCAGCAGGGGTAGGCTGATGGAAGTAGTACTCTCTCATCAGCCAACGCCTCTGTTTCCGGAGATAAACCTTTTTACCTCCTATCACAGCTATGGGCTTCACTCTGTCATCTGATCTTATCGCTGATCAGAGCCATTGTTTGCCGCGCTGTCATGTAAATGACAGCATGGCAAACGATGGAGGTTCTGGCCCTCCATTTATCTGAATTGCGTCTGGGTCCGGGTACTGTTCCCGAATGAGCACGGTTTCGCCCATCACTAGTCATTTTTAGCTTTAGCTCCTTTAGAGATTATTTCATCTTCAACTCGCTTAACTGTTCACAATAACAGTAAGTTTGGCCAGGGGTGCCCAAACTTTTACATGCCACTGTAGGTATTAAAAACAAACAGCAGTACTTTGAGCAAATAAAAAATACAAAGTTGTTTATTTTTTAATGCTGATACATTTGGAATAATGAAAATAATGGGTGCAAATGTGTTCGTGGCCTTTAGGTCTTGTAAGTTCTCTAAAATGTAACTTGAAGCAGAGCCAGAAAGCGAATTAGATCTTCAGTGCAGCGCTAGTAAATAAGCGAGGAAACTGTCTGCACTGGAGTCAGGGCATAAACAGCAGCCGAAGAGATAATGGTACTGTAATTAATGCTCCAATTACTAAGCTCCATGGCTGCCTCTACTCATAACATCATGAAATAATACAGTTATCGCTCCATAAATCACAAGTGGAATACACTGCCTCGCTGCATAAAGTTACTAGCGCGAAAACTTTTGGCAAAGGCTGTAGTCACACAAAATAAAATTACTGTGAGGATTAAGTAAAACTGCAATAAATAAAAGCACAAGATAAAGGGGTGCTCTCATCTGGGACATTGATGGCATGAGATATGCTATAACTATCTGTGGTGGGGTCCCCAATAACCAGAGGACTCGAATGGAGAGATGGCTGAGCACGCGCTGCTCTCTCCATTCATTACTAGGGGAGCTCTGTAGGTCCCTACCATTTATATCAGTGCTGACTTTTTATGAGGCCGAGTGGGTGCCTTATGGCACTTTCAGGCACAAGGACACAGGCACAGTTACTACCGTTGCATTATCGGTAGCTATAACTCTTAAAGGGCATCTGTCACCGAGTTTTTGCTACCATATCTGAGAGCAGCATAATGTAGGGACAGAGACCCTGATTCCAGCAATGTGTCACTTACTGGGCTACTTGCAGTTTTGATAAAATCTCTATTTTAGATTAGTAGAGACTAGTAAACCTGCTGCCATGTAGACTTCCATATTGCTGAGTTCTGTATAACCCCGCCCCCACCACTGATTGGCTCCCTTCTGCCTGTACACAGAAAGCTGCCAATCAGTGGTGTGGGTGGGGTTATACAGAGTCCAGTGTTCAGAGAACCGCGAGATCTGCAGCAGATAAAAAAAAATATTTTATCAAAACTACAGCAAGCAGCCCAGTAAGTGATACATCGCTGGAATCAGGGTCTCAGCTATTACATCATGGTGTAGCACAGACTTAGTGATTGACTCTCTTTAACTTTCGATCCGTTCTTGTCTTCCATAACTTTTCTCTTTTTTGGTTAAAAGGTTTGTATCGGGCATTGTTTTTTTACAGTACAGGTTGTAGTTTTTATCATTACCATTTTGGTGCCCCAAAAACTTTCTGATCTCTTTCTATTACATTTTTTGGGAGGCAATGTTTTCTATGTGAAACCTAATGGATAAATATTATGATGTTTTATTAATTTAGCCAGTTTTACCAAATAAGATCTCTTTTTTTTTATTACTAGTTTTTATTTTTTTGCTTTGGGAAAAAAAAGGCATGAGTTGTTATTTTATATCTTTTTTTAAAAATAAAATAAAATATTTCTTGATTTATATTTTGTATTATTTTTTCCCTAAGGGGATTGAACTTGGGATCACTTATTACCTGTCTAAAGTCTCTTAGAGCGAAGTCAGACGGCCGGCGGTGGTCCTGACCCGAACGTGACAGCTTTATGTATTTCTGTGCAGCTGTCACGCTCGAGTCGGGAGATCCGTTGACTAGCCTGTGCACTGCGCCATCAGCACCCTGCAATCATGTTTTGGGCCGGAAGGGGCAAGAGGCAGTGGACCAAATATTTTCCCACATTTCCAACTTCTCAAATGCGGTACCTAAGAAGTTAAACTGTTACTAGATCCAATTGTAGAAATTAGCCTAGGGTGCCAGCTGTAAAACACAGCTGGCCCCAGTGCTGTATGGTGCCGGTTCAGCTCTTCAGCCCCCTACATATATGCAGTGCATGCATCCACCATGCAAATGCAGAGGATATTGCAATTTTTAACCTACAGAAAACATGAGCCTCTACATTGGCCTGGGTTTCGCCGGGTGTTAGCTTTGGCACAGGCTCTTGGTGGTGGTGCAAGAGGCAGTGGAACGAACATTTTCCCACATTTCCAACTTCCCACATGCAGTATCTCAGGTGTTAAACTGTTACTAGCTCTGATCATCGAAATTAGACTCGGGTGTCAGCTGTAAAACACAGCTAGCCCCCGTGCTGTACGGTGCCGGTTCAGCTCTTCAGCCCCCTACATACATGCAGTGCACACATCCACCATGCATATGCAGAGGATATTGCTATTTTTAATCTACAGAATACATGGGCCTCTGCATTGACCTGGGTTTCGCCGGCTGTTAGCTTTGGCACGGGCTCTTGGTGGTGGTTAGATAAGGAGATCTGGGAGATATTACTTTATACCAATTGTTTATATTCCCTGCAGGTTCTAACATTGGACTGCAGACAGTATATGAGTTGTTGCTCTTTGAAACTCAAACAAACTACTAAAAAGTTCATAGTATTTATTTCATCTCCAAAAATCAGCAATTAGAGAATGGATTATTACTCGGCAAAAGCTTCAAAACTACATTTACCCCTTGCTGCAAAGTAGGTAGATTTACCAGGGAAGAGCTTCTTAAATGCTTTTTTCCCACCATAGAAAATAAATGAGTTGGTGATATCTAAGATCTCATGCACATAGAAGCATTAAAGGGATATTCTGCTAAACTGAAGTTATGACCGTTCCCCGGGATAGATGATACATTTTGAATTACTTGGGTCAGACTGCTGAGACCCATTTTCTCCATTTGAATCGAGTGTCACCCTGCTCCATTCGTTGGCACTGTCATATGGTTCCCACATAATTATAATAATTGATCCTGAGCTTCCCATAACACAGGTCTGCCCAAAAAAATTTTTCAAGAGCTGTTTTGGTTATTCCACGTAATCTTTATGTTTTTAAGTGTAATGAATCCGAAAATGACCTCCGTTTTGTCATAGGACATCACGTTTTCTGACAATTTAAGTAACTATGTTAAATAAGACATTACCTCAAAATAAATGAAACTAGACTCATAAAATTAATTTTTTATTACAAATGTTTCATGAAAATCATTTTTTAACTTCAATGAGGCTTCTCTTGGACATTTACCCTTGTGAGTAGCATCTGGAATGTCTCTCTGAAGCGTCCAACAGTAGTCTGCCATCATTGTAATGCTCCATCTTACCTGGTATCTTCTTTCCATTTCTTTAATGTCCAGGTGGAATCGTTCACCTTGCTCTTCACTCACAGCTCCCAAATTTTCAGGAAAGTTGTCAAGGTGGGAATGGAGGAAATGCACTTTCAAACTCATCAGGCAACCTAAAGCTTGAAATGCTTTCAGCATTCGTCTGACGATTTTTTTGTAGTCAGGGTCTTTGTTATTGCCTAAAAATTTCTCTACGACCACCCTTCTTTTTGAGGATCCGTGATGGTATTGATAAACTCTTGATGAGCTATAAGCCTTCTAATGTCTGGTCAGACGAACACACCTTCCTTCAATTTTGCCTCTGAGAGGCCTAGAAACTTGGTGACCAAGTATTTCAAGCATTCTCCATCTTTTGGATGTGATTTTAGGATTTGCTTCATCAATCCCAATTTTATGTGGAGAGGTGGTAGAAGAACTTTATGGAGAGGAACCAAAGTTTCTCAGAGGACATTTTTTTCACCAACTGAGCATGCTCAACTGCCAATTCTTCTTGGTCCAGTGATTTTGTCAGACTCGACTGTCCCATAGACACAGAAAACAAGGGTATTTGGTATACCCAGCTTGTTGGCCGAGCAGCATGCACAAGACCTTCAAATCCACACACACTTGCCAACCGTGGTCTTCATATTTAAGTTTACAAAGAACCAATTCCAAGTCCTCGTAGGTTTCCTTGAGGTGTACAGAATGACCTACAGGGATGGAAGCATAAAAACCGCCGTTGTGGAGTAAAACTGCTTTGAGACTTCTTTTTGAAGAATCTATAAAAAGACGCCATTGCGCTGAATCATATTGGATTTTGAATTGACCCATCCAACCTTCGACATCGATGCAGTAAACCAACTTATCTTCCTGGGCAAAGTAAGGAACGAACTCGTTTTCACGATGTCTGAACCATGAAAAAGACACTCCTGGCAACAATAAATTCTTGCTTTTGAGCCTTGATCCGAGTAACTCAGCGGCATCTTTGGGAAGATTCAAGTATCTTACCAAATCATTCATCTCCTCCTGGGAAAACAATTTTGGTCTTGTATCATCTTCAAAGTCAGAACTTGATTCATCATGTGGTTCAGGTATGACTCCACCTTCATCGGAGCTAGTTATCTCTACCAAGATAGCAGGGGCCTTGGGTACTGGTATACAGTTAGGGCCAGAAATATTTGGACAGTGACACAATTTTCGCGAGTTGGGCTCTGCATGCCACCACATTGGATTTGAAATGAAACCTCTACAACAGAATTCAAGTGCAGATTGTAACGTTTAATTTGAAGGGTTGAACAAAAATATCTGATAGAAAATGTAGGAATTGTACACATTTCTTTACAAACACTCCACATTTTAGGAGGTCAAAAGTAATTGGACAAATAAACATAACCCAAACAAAATATTTTTATTTTCAATATTTTGTTGCAAATCCTTTGGAGGCAATCACTGCCTTAAGTCTGGAACCCATGGACATCACCAAACGCTGGGTTTCCTCCTTCTTAATGCTTTGCCAGGCCTTTACAGCCGCAGCCTTCAGGTCTTGCTTGTTTGTGGGTCTTTCCGTCTTAAGTCTGGATTTGAGCAAGTGAAATGCATGCTCAATTGGGTTTAGATCTGGAGATTGACTTGGCCATTGCAGAATGTTCCACTTTTTGGCACTCATGAACTCCTGGGTAGCTTTGGCTGTATGCTTGGGGTCATTGTCCATCTGTACTATGATGCGCCGTCCAATCAACTTTGCAGCATTTGGCTGAATCTGGGCTGAAAGTATATCCCGGTACACTTCAGAATTCATCCGGCTACTCTTGTCTGCTCTTATGTCATCAATAAACACAAGTGACCCAGTGCCATTGAAAGCCATGCATGCCCATGCCATCACTTTGCCTCCACCATGTTTTACAGAGGATGTGGTGTGCCTTGGATCATGTGCCGTTCCCTTTCTTCTCCAAACTTTTTTCTTCCCATCATTCTGGTACAGGTTGATCTTTGTCTCATCTGTCCATAGAATACTTTTCCAGAACTGAGCTGGCTTCTTGAGGTGTTTTTCTGCAAATTTAACTCTGGCCTGTCTATTTTTGGTATTGATGAATGGTTTGCATCTAGATGTGAACCCTTTGTATTTACTGTCATGGAGTCTTCTCTTTACTGTTGACTTAGAGACAGATACACCTACTTCACTGAGAGTGTTCTGGACTTCAGTTGATGTTGTGAACGGGTTCTTCTTCACGAAATTAAGTATGCGGCGATCATCCACCACTGTTGTCATCCGTGGACGCCCAGGCCTTTTTGAATTCCCAAGCTCACCAGTCAATTCCTTTTTTCTCAGAATGTACCCAACTGTTGATTTTGCTACTCCAAGCATGTCTGCTATCTCTCTGATGGATTTTTTCTTTTTTTTCAGCCTCAGGATGTTCTGCTTCACCTCAATTGAGAGTTCCTTTGACCGCATGTTGTCTGCTCACAGCAACAGCTTCCAAATGCAAAACCACACACCTGGAATCCACCCCTGACCTTTTAACTACTTCATTGATTACAGGTTAACGAGGGAGATGCCTTCAGAGTTAATTGCAGCCCTTAGAGTCCATTGTCCAATTACTTTTGGTCCCTTGAAAAAGAGGACGCTATGCATTACAGAGCTATGATTCCTAAACCCTTTCTCCGATTTGGATGTGGAAACTATCATATTGCAGCTGGGAGTGTGCACTTTCAGCCCATATTATATATATAATTGTATTTCTGAACATGTTTTTGTAAACAGCTAAAATAACAAAACTTGTGTCACTGTCCAAATATTTCTGGCCCTAACTGTATCTGTGCCATAGTGGATGGAAAGAATTGCTGAGTGAATATTGGGGTATGAAATGGAATGCTGCCATTTTGAATTATACCCTTTCACATCACATGAACAAAAGTAACAATCGTCACTATGGTTCTTTTGCTCTCGCCATACCATAGGAATCCCATAACGGAAAGCTTTTTTCTTACCCTTGAACCAATTTCGGAGGTCCTCAACACACCGTTTGCACACTTTATGAGGCGCCCAAGCTTTAGTTTGATCTCCAAGCTTTAGTCCAAAATAAGCGAAGTATGCTTTTTTCACAAAGTTTGTAATATTCAGCTGTTGCTTCAACACTGTATATTCAGCACAAATATAACAGAAACTGTCAGGCGAATTAATACACTTCCAATGAGCCATAATGCTAATTTTGGGAAACACGGTTGAATATGACCAAGATAAAACAATTGAATCAAGTCCGAGCATGTCAGAGCCTGCTCGTTCAGCTTGCAACATGTTGATGCTGGTTTCATTAGCTCACTCTGAAAGTTCTTTTCTTTGAAAGTTATATTTTTTTGGCATTGTATATCTTCAATGCATTGATGTGAATTAATTAATAGTAATTTTGACTTTCAAAACCCTAAGATCAAAAAATACCAAAAATTTAGAAAAATATACTAAATTTGAAGAGAATTATGCATTTTGTGGCAAATCCTGACGTCAAGGATTTTTTTCAATATTTTTTTCGTTTTCAGCACACCAAAACACATGGAAATTAGATGAAAATAATCAAACAGCTTTTTAGTCGCAGACCTGTGAGTGGTACCATAAGTAGTGTTGAGCATTCCGATACCGCAAGTATCGGGTATCGGCCGATATTTGCGGTATCGGAATTCCGATACCAAGTTCCGATATTTTTGTGATATCGGGAATCGGTATCGGGATTTAGATTAATGTGTAAAATAAAGAATAAAAATAAAAAATATTGATATACTTACCCTCGGACGGGCCCTGGTTGTCACCGCTGCAATCGCCATGTTTTCCTTCCTATGAATGAGCTTGTTAAGTACCTTCGATGACGTCGCGGCTTGTGATTGGTCGCTGAGCAGTCATGTGACCGCTCACGCGACCAATCACAAGCCGCGACGTCATCGAAGGTCATTAAAGCGCTCATTCTTAGGAAGAAAAGCATGGCGATTGCAGCGGTGACAACCAGGGCCCGTCCAAGGGTAAGTATATCAATATTTTTTATTTTTATTCTTTATTTTACACATTAATATGGATCCCAGGGCCTGAAGGAGAGTTTCCTCTCCTTCAGACCCTGGGAACCATTACGGATACCTTCCGATATTTGTGTCCCATTGACTTGTATTGGTATCGGATATCGGTATCGGCGATATCCGATATTTTTCGGATATCGGCCGATACCATCCGATACCGATACTTTCAAACATCGGATGGTATCGCTCAACACTAACCATAAGACAATTGCCCAGTTTGCTACCACCTAAATCTTTTATTCATGAGTAGTGTTGAGCGATACCTTCCGATATTTGAAAGTATCGGTATCGGATTGTATCGGCCGATATCCGAAAAATATCGGATATCGCCGATACCGATATCCAATACCAATACAAGTCAATGGGATGCAAATATCGGAATGTATTTTGGAATGGTTCCCAGGGTCTGGAGGAGAGGAAACTCTCCTTCAGGCCCTGGGATCCATATTCATGTAAAAAATAAAGAATAAAAATAAAAAAATATAGATATACTCACCCCTCCGACGGCCCCTAGCTATAAGCGGTGTAACCGGCAGCCTCTGTTCCTAAGAATGCAGGGTGAAGGACCTTCGATGATGTCGCGGCTTGTGATTGGTCGCGTGACCGCTCATGTGACCGCTCACGCGACTAATCACAAGCCGCGACGTAATCGCAGGTCCTTCACTCGCTCATTTTTAGGAGGGGAGACTGCCGGTTACAGGGGTTTCAACAAGGGCGTGTCCAAGGGTGAGTATATCAATATTTTTTATTTTTATTCTTTATTTTACACATGAATATGGATCCCAATACCGATTCCCGATATCGCAAAAATATCGGAACTCGGTATCGGAATTCCGATACCGCAAATATCGGCCGATACCCGATACTTGCGGTATCGGAATGCTCAACACTATTCATGAGTCATGACATTTTCTGTGATTTTTGTTGATGGGCACCTATCACGTGGTCTAAACTTTACACTAATCACAATTAAATTGTTTTGGGATACCTGATTGTATTTAAAGTCACCAAGTCATTTGGGTCCATGACCAAAGATGTAACACGAAGATCCAGGGCTCCAATGCAAACACAATCCCTACCTACAATGTGCCATTGTGATGAAGGGCCCTTCTGACATAAGGACATGGATGCAGCTAATACCTTTGCATCTTTTTTAGTGCATCACTTGCAGCCGGGGACGATATACAATGTGTTATGTGCAGTTGTAAACCACTGACATATTAATCCATTTCTGAATAGTACAGAAAGATGCCAAGAAAATGATCAATCCAACTCTTGGAAGATAGATGTGAGTGTCCGCTGGTCACTGTGTCCTTCAAGCCTCCTCTACTCATGGGAAGCCTGTTCCCATGCATACTGCCAAACATCCCACCATAATGATTGGGCACATGGATTCTGAAATGCTTTGGCTGATCTGAGCAATCTGAGCAGCTGCAAAGTTATAGCTGCTCCAATTCCTCTATCACCTGCAGTCAATCATCTCTCGCCTCTCTTCTATATCCCCTCTCATTCCTCTTCTCTATCCCCTCCCTCACTCATCTCTCACCTGTCTTCTCAGTCACCTAACTTCACTCATTTTTCTTCTCTCTTCCCCATCCCCTTCCTTCTCTCACATCTCTTTTCTATCCCCTCCCTCACTCACCTCTCTTCTCTATCCCTTCCCTCACTCACCTCTCTTCTCTATCCTCTCCCTCAATCACCTCTCTTCTCTATCCCCTCACTCACCTCTCTTCTCTATCCTTTCCCTCATTCTCCTTTCTTCTCTATCCTCTCCCTAACTCACCTCTCTTCTCTATCCCCTCACTCATCTCTCTTCTCTATCCTCTCCCTCACTCACCTCTCTTCTCTATCCTCTCCCTCACTCACCTCTCTTCTCCATCCCCTCCCTCACTCACCGCTCTTTACTATCCCCTCCCTCACTCTCTTCCTTCTCTATCTCTTCCCTCACTCACCTCTCTTCTCTTTCCCCTCCCTCACCTCTCTTCTCTATCCTCACCCTCACTCACCTCTCGTCTCTATCCCCTGCCTCACTCACCTCTATCCTCTCCCTCACTCACCTCTCTTCTCTATCCTCTCCCTCATTCACCTCTCTTCTCTATCCTCTCCCTCACTCACCTCTCTTCTCTATCCCCTCACTCACTCACCTCTCTTCTCTACCCCTTCCCTCAATCACCTCTTCTCTATCCCCTCCCTCACTTACCTCTTTTCTCTATCCCCTCCCTCACTCACCTCTCTTCTCTATCCTCTCCCTCACTCACCTGTCTTCTCTATCCCCTCCCTCACCTCTCTTCTCTATCCCCTCACTCACTCACCTCTCTTCTCTACCACCTCCTTTACTCACCTCTCTTCTCTATCCCCTCCCTCCCTCAAATCTCTTCTCTACCCCTCCTCACTCACCTCTCTTCTCTATCCCCTCCCTCACTCACTTCTCTTCTTTATTCCCTCCCTCCCTCACCTTTCTTGTCTCTTCTCTATCCCCTCCCTCATCTGTCTTCTCTATCCCCTCCCTCACCTCTCTTCTCTATCCCCTCCCTCACTCACCTCTCTTCTCTATCCCCTCCCTCACCTCTCTTCTCTATCCCCTCCCTCACTCACCTCTCTTCTCTATCCCCTCCCTCACTAACCTCTCTTCTCTATCCCCTCCCTCCCTCACCTCTCTTCTCTATCCCCTCCCTCACTCATCTCTCTTCTCTATCCCCTCCCTCTCCACTCTTCTCTATCCCTTCCCTCACTCACCTATCTTCTCTATCCCCTCCCTCACTCACCTCTCTTCTCTATCCCCCCCTCACTCACCTATCTTCTCTATCCCCTCCCTCACTCACCTCTCTTCTCTATCCCCTCCCTCACTCACCTCTCTTCTCTATCCCCTCCCTCACTCACCTATCTTCTCTATCCCCTCCCTTACTCACCTCTCTTCTCTATCCCCTCCCTCACTCACCTCTCTTCTCTATCCCCTCACTCACTCACCTCTCTTCTCTATCCCCTCCCTCACTCACCTCTCTTCTCTATCCCCTCCCTCACTCACCTCTCTTCTCTATCCCCTCCCTCACTCACCTATCTTCTCTATCCCCTCCCTCACTCACCTCTCTTCTCTATCCCCTCCCTCACTCACCTCTCTTCTCTATCCCCTCCCTCACTCACCTATCTTCTCTATCCCCTCCCTCACTCACCTATCTTCTCTATCCCCTCCCTTACTCACCTCTCTTCTCTATCCCCTCCCTCACTCACCTATCTTCTCTATCCCCTCCCTCACTCACCTCTCTTCTCTATCCCCCCCCTTACTCACCTCTCTTCTCTATCCCCTCCCTACTCACCTCTCTTCTCTATCCCCTCCCTCACTCACCTCCCTTCTCTATCCCCTCACTCACTCACCTCTCTTCTCTATCCCCTCCCTTACTCATCTCTCTTCTCTATCCTCTCCCTACTCACCTCTCTTCTCTATCCCCTCCCTCACTCACCTCCCTTCTCTATCCCCTCACTCACTCACTCACTCACCTATCTTCTCTATCCCCTTCTTACTCACCTCTCTTCTCTATCCCCTCCCTCACTCACCTCTCTTCTATATCCCCTCCCTCACTCACCTCCCTTCTCTATCCCCTCACTCACTCACTCACTCACTCACTCACCCCTCTTCATTATCCCCTCCCTTCAAGTATCCGATTGCAGGGAGGAAACAGGGAGTTGGATGATCAGGAATCAGCTTTGTGCTACAGCTTAGACAACCGCTAAAGCCTTGGGAGGTAACCTCTAGACTTCAAGTTTGAAATATGCACCACTTTACTGTACACAACCAGTAATTTAGACACCCACGCCACCAGGGATCTTAAAAGTAACTCAGGGACAATACAAGTAGGTTAAATGGTTCAAGAGACAGGTCCTTGGTGGCTTCTCCCTGTCTCACTCCTAGACTGATTGTGTATATGGAGAAGCCTGTCAGTCTAGGAGAGTGGAGCAGGGAGAGGCTGATGGGAACCTACCTATTGGGTTAGCCATCAGATTTGTATTATCCCCAGCTGGCTCTTAAAAGTATGTTTTCTCCTAAACACTATCGTGTCTCAGTGTAAAACACACCTGGCTGAAATAATGGATCCTGGTCTGATTTATGCTGCCCGTAGTTCAGGCAGATTAACTCAGCTGTCAGGTTCCGTTTAATTTGTTTCTAAACCTGACTTATCCTAAGAAGTTTGATACAAGATATAAAACAAACATGAAAAAAATGTAGACATCTAGTGGGTGCTACAATGGTTTCTAGCCATCAGCCACCTAATATCCATAGATTTCCAAACTAAAAAACTGCTGTATATACTCGAGTATAAGCTGAGAATTTCATCCCATATTTTTAGGCTGAAATTGCCCCTCTCGGCTTATACTCGAGTCATACCCAGGGGTCGGCAGGGGAGGGGGAGCAGCAGCTGGGTAATCATACTCACCTGCTCCTGGCGTAGTCCCTGGTTCCCCGACGCCGTCAGCTTCTTCCTGTATTGAGCAGTCACAAGGTACCGCTCATTACAGTAATGAATATGGACCCCACTCTACTCCCATAGGGGTGGAGCCACATATTCATTACTGTAATGAGCGGCACCATGTGACCGCTCGCTACAGGAAAAAGCTGCTGGTGCTGGGGAACCAGGGATCGCGCCAGGAGCAGGTGAGTATATCGCAGTGCGCGATATTCACCTGCTCCCCTTTCCACCACCGCCCGCCGCTGCGTCTTCCCCGTCCTCTGCATTGATGCTCAGGTCAGAGGGCGCGATGACGCAATTAGTGTGTGCGCCGCCCTCTGCCTGAACAGTCAGTGCACTGAGTGCAGAGGACGGGGAGTGGCGGTGGAACGGGGAGCAGGTGAATATAGCAAGTGCCGGGGGCCTGAGCGACGAGAGGTGAGTGTGTGTGTTTTTTTTTTTTGTTTGTTTTTTATCGCAGAATCAGCATATGGGGCAAATGTCTACATGGAGCATCTTATGGGGCATAATCAATGATTGTGCAGCTTTATATGGGGCAAATGTCTTTATGGAGCATCTTATGGGGCCATAATACGCATTTGTGCAGCATTATATGGGGCATATTTTAATATGAAGCATCTTATGGGGCCCATCAAACTTTATGGAGCATTATACGGGGCTCCGGACTCAATATGGATATTCAAAAACACTTAACCTACTGATGTCTCAATTAATTTTACTTTATTGGTATCTATTTGACTTTTTGACATTTACCGGTAGCTGCTGCATTTCCCACCCTAGGCTTATACTCGAGTCATTAGGTTTTCCCAGGTTTTTGTGGCAAAATTAGGGGTCTCGGGTCGGCTTATACTCGAGTATATACGGTACTTTTTCCCGAATGGGGCAAACTTGTAAGACAATGCAATTCAAAAAAGTTGAAGAGTAACCATGGTCTTAACTTTTATTTCATAAATCAAAAGCAACTTTGTTAAATATGTTATCAGGGAAATTATCTTTCTCTTCCTGGACTGATATTTAACTCTCAATTCATAGATAAAAAAACAGTAGAGACAGATTTTCCAATTGAACAATAGCCAAATAATAAGGAGTATTCACATATGGTACCCCTATAAGGTCCTCTGATAGAGAATATATATATGAAGCAAGGAGAAACCTATAAATCTAAAACATAACCTTTAATGGTATCCTTTAAAAATGATTCTTATGGACAAAGCAGTGAAAAAAGTGCATATAGTGCTCAAAATAACCAGTGCTCAATAAAAAAAATGATTTTATCTCACCATATCAGTCGTTTCGCGGGAGCATCCTCATGTATATTCTAGGGGGACGGGAAATAAGCAAAAACTATGCTACCCAGTCGTGCCCCTGTGTTGCTCCCGCCCTCACAAGGGCAGTCCCCAAGTCAGGCTAAATTATTGTACCCACCATAACCAAGTTCAACTCCCTACGCGTTTCCTCTCCCATGGGGGAGACTCATCAGGGGAATAAAAAAACGGGGTATAAATATAATGGGGTATTCTCTTTAGAAAGATCGAGCCCCTGCATTGGCAGGTGGCTCATATGTGTCCAGTGCACCTGATTTTCGGTGTGGACTATGGTAAGGTGATTTTCCAATTGCTCAGATAGGAGATGACAGTTGGTGCTTCTAAAATTCTATGGAGATGGGAGGAGGAGCTAGAGGCAGACACAGACATTCTGCTCCATGTTGTATAGAACATTATGAGCACCAACTGTCAATTCCTATCTCAGTAATGGGAAAATTTATATTCACTGTAGACAGATTTTACCAGTGAATTAAATATTTTGAAAATGAGAGATCAGTCCAGGAGGAGAAAAAAACAGATTTCTCTAATAAGTAGTGTTGAGCGATACCTTCCGATATCGGAAAGTATCGGTATCGGTTGGGATCGGCCGATATTCAAAAAATATCGGATATCGCCGATACCGATACCCGATCCCAATGCAAGTCAATGGGACCAAAATATCGGAATTAAAATAAACCCTTTCTTTCCTTGTAGGTTCATTCTACATGAAGGAAAACAACTAAGAATAATGCAGGATGTATTTGGGGAGGTGGCGGAGACATTAAAGTCATAGAGGTTTAGCCCAATCAAATAGAATAGCATGTTTTTTTTTTTGTTTTTTTTTAAGACGTTCGGAGTGACAAAGATATTGACTATGTAATTTTTTTTTTATTTTGTCAGATATTGATGTTTCACTAGAGTTGAGCGACCTTGACCTTTTTAGAGTCGAGCCGGGTTTTGCGAAACCCGACTATGTCCAAAGTCGGGTCGAGTGAAATCGGCCGATTATGACGTAAAGTCGGGATCGACCGAAACACGAAACCCAATGCAAGTCAATGGGGCAGCATAGTCGGCAGTGAGTGGGGGCCAGGAAAACACCTAGAGTGCCCATTTTAATGTCAAAACCATCCATTCTTCTTAATGAAGCTTGTCAAGCGTAATTTACCTTATAATAATTGGAAGGCATTTGAAATTGGGGGTCATTTGGCTAAAGTTGTGGGGGGTAGGGCTGGTTCAAGTAATTAGTGGGCCCAGGAAATCTGGACCACGTCACGGCAGTGGAGCAGGGAGAGGTAAGTATTTCAACTTTGCAAGTGCTGTGAACCTGAGCAAGCAGGGGGGGCCCACTCGTTGGCATTGGCACTGGCACAGGGCCCCTCAAAGTACAGCGGTGTGTTTGCACGGCGGGGGCGCCTCCCACCGGCAGCAACACTTTTGCGTACTATGAGAGGCCCTGTGCCAGTGACGTCGCCAACTAGTATTCCTCCCCCTACCTGATGAAGGAACCTGCACTTTCATCTGCATCTTCCTCTTTGTCCCCGTGTAAGGTGGTATGCGGGAAGAGCAACCTGACTTTCAGCAGGGTCACAATGTTGTTGTGTAGCGTGCACGGGGAATGTTGCGTTATGGGTCAATGTACCAGCAGACTCATCTATCACTGGCTGGGCAATGGGCACGATGAAGTGGAAACACAGATATAGGCCCAAAGAAGAAAGTGGGCTAAATGCAGTTCAAAATTGGTAACACAGGAATAACCAGGGGGCATGCAGTGGAGGACAACTGGAATGAGAGGCTGACACAGAGAGTAGGGCCAAATCAGTAAGTAGTCGAAATGCAGTTCAAAATTGGCAACCGTAGTAAACAGGCGGCACAGCTTTGTTCAGTGGAGGAGAACAGCAAGGAGTGGCAGACACCGATAGTAGGCCCCAAACCAACTAGTACGCCAAATGCAGTTGTTCCATTTAACCACAATTTAATGAGAGCCTGAAGATAGAAGCTCAGGAAAGGCAACCTGGGGAACACCTTGGAGTGTAACACACCATCTCTCTCCACCCCATACCCATTTTGTAGGCCTAATGCTGTGTACTTTTCTACAACTACTAAACGAGAGTCGGAAGACCGAAGCAATGGCAAGGAAACCTGGGGAACACCTTGGAGTGTAACACACCATCTCTCTCCACCCCATACCCAATTTGTAGGCCTAATGCAGCCTACTTTCCGACACCTACTAAACGAGAGCATGAAGATCGAAGCTCAGGAAAGGCAACCTAGGGAACACCTTGGAGTGTAACACACCATCTCTCTCCACCCCATACCCATTTTTTAGGCCTAATGCAGTGTACTTTTCTACAACTACTAAACGAGAGTCGGAAGACCGAAGCAATGGCAAGGAAACCTGGGGAACACCTTGGAGTGTAACACACCATCTCTCTCCACCCCATTCCCCATTTTTTAGGCCTAATGCAGCCTACTTTCCGACACCTACTAAACGAGAGCATGAAGATCGAAGCTCAGGAAAGGCAACCTGGGGAACACCTTGGAGTGTAACACACCATCTCTCTCCACCCCATACCCATTTTGTAGGCCTAATGCTGTGTACTTTTCCACCAACTACTAAACGAGAGCCGGAAGATCGAAGCTCATGAAAGGCAACCCGGGGAACACCTTGGAGTGTAACACAACCTCTCTCTACACCACGAAAGGGCTGATTCTTAGGAAGGAAGGCTGTTGTAAATAAGCATTGCGCGTCCGAGGGTGATTATATTCTTATTCGGTATCTACTCACCCTCGGACGCGCCATGCTTCTTGATTTGTAATTAATGTTTATTTGCAATGTGCTTTTGACTTACTCAATTATTTTTTTAATTATTGATTTTATTAAATTAATAGTTTAACATCTTATTGGAAATAATTTAAAGGAGACGCGACAGGACAACACTCGGTGGATGCCATATCTGTGTTAACAACTCCAAAAAACTTTCAGTTAACTTCTTGCAGGAGAAAGAAATTGTAGCTGTTGGACCTTTGTAGTACAGTTCCAGATATTTGTTGTGTGTTTGTTTTGATTGTTAAAATGTCTGCATTTGAGATCTCAACACGATCTTATTTTTTATAATCAAATTAATTTTTTTATATTTAATGATGTTGGTTCAAGGGGTACACGGGCAGCAATAGACAGGTCAGTGGAGGCCTAGTGGAAGGAGTGACGGCAGACAGGCATCAAAGGCCTAACATTGGGCTGGCTGTAGGCAAGTTAAAATTGGTTCCAGGGGAACACGGCCATCAGTGGCCTGGTCAGTGTAGTTGTAGTTGAAAGAACGGGACGCAGACAGGCTTCGAAGGCCTAACATAACAAACTTGGGCTGGCTGTAGGCACTTTTAAATTTGTTCCAGGGGTACATGGGCAGCAGTGTATGGTCAGTGGAAGTCTAGTGGAAGGAGTGACCGCAGACAGGCTTCCAAGGCCTAACATAACAAACTTGGGCTGGCTGTAGGCACTTTTAAATTGGTTCCAGGGGTACACGGGCAGCAGTGGTCTGGTCAGTGGAAGTCTAGTGGAAGGAGTGACCGCAGACAGGCTTCCAAGGCCTAACATAACAAACTTGGGCTGGCTGTAGGCACTTTTAAATTGGTTCCAGGGGTACACGGGCAGCAGTGGTCTGGTCTGTGGAAGTCTAGTGGAAGGAGTGACCGCAGACAGGCTTCGAAGGCCTAACATAACAAACTTGGGCTGGCTGTAGGCACTTTTAAATTGGTTCCAGGGGTACACGGGCAGCAGTGGTCTGGTCAGTGGAAGTCTAGTGGAAGGAGTGACCGCAGACAGGCTTCCAAGGCCTAACATAACAAACTTGGGCTGGCTGTAGGCACTTTTAAATTGGTTCCAGGGGTACACGGGCAGCAGTGGTCTGGTCAGTGGAAGTCTAGTGGAAGGAGTGACCGCAGACAGGCTTCCAAGGCCTAACATAACAAACTTGG
The DNA here is from genome assembly GCF_032444005.1 of Ranitomeya imitator. Lineage (NCBI taxonomy): Eukaryota > Metazoa > Chordata > Amphibia > Anura > Dendrobatidae > Ranitomeya > Ranitomeya imitator. Next base: position 798,752,544 of record NC_091284.1, read on the forward strand.
GCTGGCTGTAGGCACTTTTAAATTGGTTCCAGGGGTACACGGGCAGCAGTGGTCTGGTCTGTGGAAGTCTAGTGGAAGGAGTGACCGCAGACAGGCTTCGAAGGCCTAACATAACAAACTTGGGCTGGCTGTAGGCACTTTTAAATTGGTTCCAGGGGTACACGGGCAGCAGTGGTCTGGTCAGTGGAAGTCTAGTGGAAGGAGTGACCGCAGACAGGCTTCCAAGGCCTAACATAACAAACTTGGGCTGGCTGTAGGCACTTTTAAATTGGTTCCAGGGGTACACGGGCAGCAGTGGTCTGGTCAGTGGAAGTCTAGTGGAAGGAGTGACCGCAGACAGGCTTCCAAGGCCTAACATAACAAACTTGGGCTGGCTGTAGGCACTTTTAAATTGGTTCCAGGGGTACACGGGCAGCAGTGGTCTGGTCTGTGGAAGTCTAGTGGAAGGAGTGACCGCAGACAGGCTTCGAAGGCCTAACATAACAAACTTGGGCTGGCTGTAGGCACTTTTAAATTGGTTCCAGGGGTACACGGGCAGCAGTGGTCTGGTCAGTGGAAGTCTAGTGGAAGGAGTGACCGCAGACAGGCTTCCAAGGCCTAACATAACAAACTTGGGCTGGCTGTAGGCACTTTTAAATTGGTTCCAGGGGTACACGGGCAGCAGTGGTCTGGTCTGTGGAAGTCTAGTGGAAGGAGTGACCGCAGACAGGCTTCGAAGGCCTAACATAACAAACTTGGGCTGGCTGTAGGCACTTTTAAATTGGTTCCAGGGGTACACGGGCAGCAGTGGTCTGGTCAGTGGAAGTCTAGTGGAAGGAGTGACCGCAGACAGGCTTCCAAGGCCTAACATAACAAACTTGGGCTGGCTGTAGGCACTTTTAAATTGGTTCCAGGGGTACACGGGCAGCAGTGGTCTGGTCAGTGGAAGTCTAGTGGAAGGAGTGACCGCAGACAGGCTTCGAAGGCCTAACATAACAAACTTGGGCTGGCTGTAGGCACTTTTAAATTGGTTCCAGGGGTACACGGGCAGCAGTGGTCTGGTCAGTGGAAGTCTAGTGGAAGGAGTGACCGCAGACAGGCTTCCAAGGCCTAACATAACAAACTTGGGCTGGCTGTAGGCACTTTTAAATTGGTTCCAGGGGTACACGGGCAGCAGTGGTCTGGTCTGTGGAAGTCTAGTGGAAGGAGTGACCGCAGACAGGCTTCGAAGGCCTAACATAACAAAAATGTCAAAACAATGGTATTGTCAGTGCCAGGCATTGAAGGATGTCAGCGCCTAGACTACACATTGGTGAAGCTGTGAGAGATAATTTTGCTAGTGGTAGAGCACTGTTTGAGCTGGGGGGGGAACTGTCTTGTGGCCGGCGGTACAGGCACAGGGCCCCTCATATTACAACGGTGTGTCTGACGTTGGGTGCGCACCACCACCGCCAGAGACACTTTATTGTACTATGAGGGACCCAGTGGCAGTGCCGTCGACCAAAAGCGGCCACACCCACCTCTTCAGACAAACAGCACTCTCAAGGGTCCAAGCGCAAAGTGGCGATAGCACGGCCCCGTGTGGGGAGTTTGGCCATTTCGTGAGGTGGAAACATGTCGTATGCTGGACAATCAGGTGAAGAAAATTACGAGATTGGAAAAGTCATTCAGAATAGTCCACAGGCAAGACCTTTTCATAGGAAAGCTAGGTGTCAGCCGGGCAGGGTGGGGCAAAAGATTTTGAAATCCAGTTGTGGTTCATTTTAATGAAGGTTAGATCATCTACATTTTGGGTAGCCAGACGAGTCCTTTTTTCTGTTAGTATTGAACCTGCAGCACTGAATACTCTTTCTGATAGGACACTAGCTGCCGGGCAAGCAAGCTCCTGCAATGCATATTCTGCCAATTCTGGCCAGGTGTCTAATTTGGATGCCCAGTAATCAAATGGGAATGACGGTTGAGGGAGAACGTCGATAAGGGATGAAAAATAGTTTGTAACCATACTGGACAAATGTTGTCTCCTGTCACTTTGAATTGATGCTGCAGTACCTGTCCTGTCTGCGGTCATAGAAAAATCACTCCACAACCTGGTCAGAAAACCCCTCTGGCCAACGCCACTTCTGATTTCTGCCCCTCTAACACCTCTGGTCTGCTGGCCCCTGGAGCTCGTGTGAGAACGATCACGGGCGCTGTGTGCAGGGAATGCCAGAAGCAAACGGTCAACAAGAGTTGATTGTTTTGTTGCTAATATTAGTTCCAAGTTCTCATGTGGCATAATATTTTGCAATTTGCCTTTATAGCGAGGATCAAGGAGGCAGGCCAACCAGTAATCGTCATCGTTCATCATTTTTGTAATGCGTGTGTCCCTTTTGAGGATACGCAAGGCATAATCCGCCATGTGGGCCAAAGTTCCCGTTGTCAAATCTGCGGTTGTGCTTGGTTGAGGGGCAGTTGCAGGCAAATCTACGTCACTTGTGTCCCTCAAAAAACCAGAACCCGGCCTTGCCACGCCACCAATTTCCCGTGCCCCCGGGAAAGCTTCCTCATTAAAAATATACTCATCCCCATCATCCTCCTCATCCTCCACCTCCTCTTCGCCCGGTACCTCGTCATGTACACTGCCCTGACCAGACAATCGCTGACTGTCATCAAGGCTTTCCTCTTCCTCTGGTGCAGACGCCTGATCCTTTATGTGCGTCAAACTTTGCATCAGCAGACGCATTAGGGGGATGCTCATGCTTATTATGGCGTTGTCTGCACTAACCAGCCGTGTGCATTCCTCAAAACACTGAAGGACTTGACACATGTCTTGAATCTTCGACCACTGCACACCTGACAACTCCATGTCTGCCATCCTACTGCCTGCCCGTGTATGTGTATCCTCCCACAAAAACATAACAGCCCGCCTCTGTTCGCACAGTCTCTGAAGCATGTGCAGTGTTGAGTTCCACCTTGTTGCAACGTCTATGATTAGGCGATGCTGGGGAAGGTTCAAAGAACGCTGATAGGTCTGCATACGGCTGGAGTGTACAGGCGAACGGCGGATATGTGCGCAAAGTCCACGCACTTTGAGGAGCAGGTCGGATAACCCCGGATAACTTTTCAGGAAGCACTGCACCACCAGGTTTAAGGTGTGAGCCAGGCAAGGAATGTGTTTCAGTTGGGAAAGGGAGATGGCAGCCATGAAATTCCTTCCGTTATCACTCACTACCTTGCCTGCCTCAAGATCTACAGTGCCCAGCCACGACTGCGTTTCTTGCTGCAAGAACTCGGACAGAACTTCCGCGGTGTGTCTATTGTCGCCCAAACACTTCATAGCCAATACAGCCTGCTGACGTATGCCAGTAGCTGCCCCATAATGGGAGACCTGGTGTGCAACAGTGGCAGGTGCGGATGGAGTGTTTGTGCGACTGCGGTCTGTGGACGAGCTCTTGCTTCTGCAGGAGGACGAGGAGGAGGAGGAGGAGGAGGGGGTGCGAACGGCTACAGACAACTGTTTACTAGACCGTGGGCTAGGCAGAACTGTCCCAAACTTGCTGTCCCCTGTGGACCCTGAATCCACCACATTTACCCAGTGTGCCGTGATGGACACGTAACGTCCCTGGCCATGCCTGCTGGTCCATGCATCTGTTGTCAGGTGCACCTTTGTGCTCACAGATTGCCTGAGTGCATGGACGATGCGCTCTTTAACATGCTGGTGGAGGGCTGGGATGGCTTTTCTGGAAAAAAAGTGTCGACTGGGTAGCTCGTAGCGTGGTACAGCGTAGTCCATCAGGTCTTTGAAAGCTTCGCTTTCAACTAACCGGTAGGGCATCATCTCTAACGAGATTAGTCTAGCTATGTGGGCGTTCAAACCCTGTGTACGCGGATGCGAGGCTAAGTATTTCCTTTTTCTAACCATAGTCTCATGTAGGGTGAGCTGGACTGGAGAGCTGGAGATCGTGGAACTAGCGGGGGTGCCGGTGGACATGGCAGACTGAGAGACGGTGGGAGATGGTATTGTTGCCGCCGGTGCCCTAGATGCAGTGTTTCCTACTACGAAACTGGTGATTCCCTGACCCTGACTGCTTTGGCCTGGCAAAGATACCTGCACAGATACAGCAGGTGGTGCGCTAAATGGTGGTCCTACACTGCCGGAAGGGATGTTGCGTTGATGACTAGCTTCATTGGCCGAGGGTGCAACAACCTTAAGGGACGTTTGGTAGTTAGTCCAAGCTTTCAAATGCATGGTGGTTAAATGTCTATGCATGCAACTAGTATTGAGACTTTTCAGATTCTGACCTCTGCTTAAGGAAGTAGAACATTTTTGACAGATGACTTTGCGCTGATCAATTGGATGTTGTTTAAAAAAATGCCAGACTGCACTCTTTCTAGCATCGGATACCTTTTCAGGCATTGCAGACTGAGCTTTAACCGGATGGCCACGCTGTCCTCCACCAGGTTTTGGCTTTGCCACGCGTTTTGGGCAAGATACGGGCCCGGCAGATGGAACCTGTGGCGATGTTGATGCCTGCTGCGGCCCCTCCTCCTCCTCTGCTTCAGAACTGCTGCCGCCTGCACCCTGTTCCCCCAATGGCTGCCAATCGGGGTCAAGAACTGGGTCATCTAATAACTCTTCTTGTACCTCCTGCGCAACTTCGTCTGTGTCACCGTGTCGTTCGGTGGTATAGCGTTCGTGATGGGGCAACATAGTCTCATCAGGGTCTGATTCTTGATCAGCACCCTGCGAGGGCAATGTTGTGGTCTGAGTCAAAGGACCAGCATAGTAGTCTGGCTGTGGCTGTGCGTCAGTGCACTCCATGTCAGATTCAATTTGTAATGGGCATGGACTGTTAACTGCTTCACTTTCTAAGCCAGGGACGGTATGTGTAAAGAGCTCCATGGAGTAACCCGTTGTGTCGCCTGCTGCATTCTTCTCTGTTGTTGTTTTTGCTGAAGAGGACAAGGAAGTGACTTGTCCCTGACCGTGAACATCCACTAACGACGCGCTGCTTTTACTTTTACCAGTTTCACGAGATGAGGCAAAAGAGCTAGAGGCTGAGTCAGCAAGATAAGCCAAAACTTGCTCTTGCTGCTCCGGCTTTAAAAGCGGTTTTCCTAATCCCAGAAAAGGGAGCGTTCGAGGCCTTGTGTAGCCGGACGACGAACCTGGCTCCACAGCTCCAGACTTAGGTGCAATATTTTTTTCCCCACGACCACCTGATGCTCCACCACTACCACTACCCTCATTACCAGCTGACAATGAACGCCCCCGGCCACGACCTCTTCCACTAGACTTCCTCATTGTTTTAAAAACGTAACCAAACTAACGTTATTTGTTGCAGTCACACAACTTACACGGTGAGCTATAACTTCAGTATGATTTAGCTACCCCTTTACAGGTTGGTGAGACCACAGCGAAAATCAGGCCCAATGTTACACACTCTTTTTTTGGTGGCTGCAAATTAGAGAGATGCCCCACACGCAGGACTGTCACTGAAGCACAAATGTTAATATTAATGTCACACTATTATTTTTTTTTTATTTTTATTTTTTTCAGGAACACTTTAGAAACCCCCCAAAAAAAAAAAAATAGATTTTTGCAGGGAGAATTTAGAAAACAAATGTAACAAACTATATGCTTTCTATGGGCCACTGAGTGAGAGATGACGCACACAGGAATCAGGAGTGGCACACAAGCCCAGAGGCCAATATTTTTCTACCAATGATTGATGGAGTTATTTTCTCTGGTAGATTTTGGAACCCAAATCAAGGAAAAAAAATGTAGGCTTTCTATGGACCACAATTGGAGAGAGAGAGAGAGAGAGAGATGGCACACCCAGGAGTCAAGACTGGCACACAAGCAGAAAGGCCAATATTAATCTCCCATTTTTTGGGGGGTTTTGTTTTTTTTTTTTGTTTTTTTTTTTTTTCAGGGAGACTTTAGAAAAAAAAATAATAAAAAAAATATGATTTTATCAGGAAGAATTTAGAAACCAAATAAAATAAAATGATTTTTTCAGGGAGAATTTATAAAACAAATAAAAACAAAAATAGGCGTTCTATGGCCCACTGACTGAGAGATGACGCACACAGGAGTCAGGAGTGGCACACAAGCCCAGAGGCCAATATTTTTCTACCAATGATTGATGTAGTTATTTTCTCTGGTAGATTTTGGAACCCAAATCAAGGAAAAAAAATATAGGCTTTCTATGGACCACAATTGGAGAGAGAGAGAGAGAGAGAGAGAGATGGCACACCCAGGAGTCAAGACTGGCACACAAGCAGAAAGGCCAATATTAATCTCCCACTGTTTTTTTTGTTTGTTTTTTTTTTTTTTTTTTCAGGGAGACTTTAGAAAAAAAAATAATAAAAAAAATATGATTTTATCAGGAAGAATTTAGAAACCAAATAAAATAAAATGATTTTTTCAGGGAGAATTTATAAAACAAATAAAAACAAAAATAGGCGTTCTATGGCCCACTGACTGAGAGATGACGCACACAGGAGTCAGGAGTGGCACACAAACCCAGAGGCCAATATTTTTCTACCAATGATTGATGTAGTTATTTTCTCTGGTAGATTTTAGAACCCAAATCAAGGAAAAAAAATATAGGCTTTCTATGGACCACAATTGGAGAGAGAGAGAGAGAGAGAGAGAGAGAGAGAGAGATGGCACACCCAGGAGTCAAGACTGGCACACAAGCAGAAAGGCCAATATTAATCTCCCACTGTTTTTTTTGGTTGTTTTTTTTTTTTTTTTTTCAGGGAGACTTTAGAAAAAAAAATAATAAAAAAAATATGATTTTATCAGGAAGAATTTAGAAACCAAATAAAATAAAATGATTTTTTCAGGGAGAATTTAGAAAACAAATAAAACCAAAAATAGGCGTTCTATGGCCCACTGACTGAGAGATGACGCACCCAGGAGTCAAGACTGGCACACAAGCAGAAAGGCCAATATTAATCTCCCACTGTTTTTTTTTTTTTTTTTTTTAGGGAGACTTTAGAAAAAAAAATAATAAAAAAAATATGATTTTATCAGGAAGAATTTAGAAACCAAATAAAATAAAATGATTTTTTCAGGGAGAATTTAGAAAACAAATAAAACCAAAAATAGGCGTTCTATGGCCCACTGACTGAGAGAGAGAGAGAGATGGAACGCTTAGTACTGGCACACAAGCCCAAAGGGCAATATTAATCTCCCTTTTTTTTTCCAGGGAGAATTTCTAAAACCCCAAAAAAAAAAAAAATAGGCTTTCTATGGCCCACTATTTGTGAGAGAGATGGGACGCTCAGGACTGGCACAGATGGCACGCTCAGGACTGGCACAGAAGCCCAGAGGCCAATATTAATCTCCCTTTTTTTCTGGGAGAATTTATAAAACCAAAAAAATATTTAAATAGGCTTTCTATGGCCCACTATTTGTGAGAGAGATGGCACGCTCAGGACTGGCACAGATGGCACGCTCACAACTGGCACACAAGCCCAGAGGCCAATATTAATCTCCCTTTTTTCAGGGAAAATTTATAAAACCAAAAAAAAAATTAAATAGGCTTTCTATGGCCCACTATTTGTGAGAGAGATGGCACGCTCAGGACTGGCACAGATGGCACGCTCACAACTGGCACACAAGCCCAGAGGCCAATATTAATCTCCCTTTTTTCAGGGAAAATTTATAAAACAAAAAAAAAAATTAAATAGGCTTTCTATGGCCCACTATTTGTGAGAGAGATGGCACGCTCAGGGCTGGCACAGATGGCACGCTCAGGACTGGCACACAAGCCCAGAGGCCAATATTAATCTCCCTTTTTTTCAGGGAGAATTTATAAAACCAAAAAAAAAAATAAATAGGCTTTCTATGGCCCACTATTTGTGAGAGAGATGGCACGCTCAGGGCTGGCACAGATGGCACGCTCAGGACTGGCACACAAGCCCAGAGGCCAATATTAATCTCCCTTTTTTTCAGGGAGAATTTATAAAACCCCAAAAAAAATAAAATAGGCTTTCTATGGCCCACTATTTGTGAGAGAGATGGCACACTCAGGACTGGCACACAAGCCCAAAGGCCAATATTAATCTCCCACTGTATTTTTATCAGGGAGAATTTATACACCCCACAAAAAAAAATACAGAAAAATGAAAAGGCTTTCTATGGCCCACTATGTGAGAGAGATGGCACACACAGGGATGGCACTCTAGCAGAAATGCCAAATTGCCAATCTTAATCTCCCACCAAAAAAAAAAACAAAAAAAAAAACAGGGAATGTCCTACAATTACTATCTCCCTGCCTGCAGTAATCTCAGCCAGGTATGGCAGGCAGCTACTATCTCCCTGCCTGCAGTAATCTCAGCCAGGTATGGCAGGCAGCAATAAGGAGTGGACTGATGCACAAATGAAATAAAAAGTGTGGACAAACAAAAAAGATAGCTGTGCAGAAAGGAAGGAACAAGAGGATTTGTGCTTTGAAAAAAGCAGTTGGTTTGCACAGCGGCGTACACACAGCAATGCAGCTATCAGGGAGCCTTCCAGGGCAGCCCAATGAGCTACAGCGCTGAGGGGAAAAAAAAAAAAAAAAAAACTTCCACTGTCCCTGCACACCGAGGGTGGTGTTGGACAGTGCAAATCGCTGCAGCACAAGCGGTTTTGTGGTTAATGGACCCTGCCTAACGCTATCCCTGCTTCTGACAAAGCGGCAGCAACCTCTCCCTAAGCTCAGATCAGCAGCAGTAAGATGGCGGTCGGCGGGAACGCCTCTTTATAGCCCCTGTGACGTCGCAGACAGCAAGCCAATCACTGCAATGCCCTTCTCTAAGATGGTGGGGACCAGGACCTATGTCATCACGCTGCCCACACTCTGCGTTTACCTTCATTGGCTGAGAAATGGCGCTTTTCGCGTCATTGAAACGCGACTTTGGCGCGAAAGTCGCGTACCGCATGGCCGACCCCGCACAGGGGTCGGATCGGGTTTCATGAAACCCCGACTTAGCCAAAAGTCGGCGACTTTTGAAAATGTTCGACCCGTTTCGCTCAACCCTATGTTTCACTATTCCACGACCTTCCCCTTCTTTTTTTTCCTTTTCCCACACTTTCATCTTCATCATCATCAGCATCTTTGACATCAACTTCTTCACGTTATTCATCTTCTTCTTCATCTTCTACCTATTTTTTTTTTTATTACATTCTTCATATTCATTTTATTCAACTATTATTATTCTTCCTATTCTACATATTCTTTTTATGCCACTGTTATTATTCTTCCTATTCTACTTCTTCATCATATTCTCATTTGTGACAGGCATTCCCGTAGTTGTTATCTATAAAAGTTGGAAGATTACACCTTCCGTTCTGCCAGTCACAAAAGTTACATTTGTCCGCGTTCAGTTTGGCCTGCAGCATCAGGCTTTATCCAGGGGCACCACGAGGAGGAACGGACTCACCCCCATACACTGCTTAGTCTTCTTCTGCATATAATTTAGATAATATCTTTTGCTCTGATATTAAGTCTTATGCTTAATGTTCTTCTGCTCTTTGTTCTGCAGCCTCTTGTTTTTCTGCTTCTCGGTCTTCCATGTCGTCGTCTCCAGGGTCGTCGTCTTCTGTGTCGTCATCTCCGCCGTCGTCGTCTCCGCCGTCGTCGTCTCCGCTGTCGTCGTCTCCGCCGTCGTCGTCTCCGCTGTCGTCGTCTCCGCCGTCGTCGTCGTCATCGGGGTGGTCTTCCGGGTCGTCGTCATAGGGGTGGTCTTCCAGGTCGTCGTCATCGGGGTGGTCTTCCGGGTCGTCGACTTTAGTGTCTTAAACTTGGAAATGTAGCAGAAGGTACAAGAAGGCTGAGAAAATGCCAAGAACCAGCTAATGGAACTGGAACTCGGATGGCTACCCGAAGGTTCAAGAGCCTATGGAACTACCGAGGACCAGCTGACGTTACTGGAACCCGGTTACTAAGCAGGAGGTACCCGTGCTAAAAAGCACTACCAATGACCGCCTGACGTTGGCGGAACTCGGATACCCAGAAGGAGGCACCTAAGCCAAAGGCTCTGCCCGGAACCAGCTGACGTTACTGGAACCAGGATGGGGAGCAGAAGGTACAAGAGCAAAAGACACTGCCGAGAACCAGCTGACGGTACTGGAACCCGGATGGGTAGCCGAAGGTCCAAGAGCCAATGGAACTACCGAGGACCAGCTGACGTTACTGGAACCCGGTTACTAAGCAGGAGGTACCCGTGACTGAAAGCACTACCAAGGACCACCTGACGTTGGTGGAACTTGGATACCCAGAAGGAGGCACCTAAGCCAAAGGCTCTGCCCGGAACCAGCTGACTGTACTGGAACCAGGATGGGGAGCAGAAGGTACAAGAGCAAAAGACACTGCCGAGAACCAGCTGACGGTGCTGGAACCAGGTGGTGGACCCGAAGGCCCACAGGAGAGGAGAGAACAGCTAGGCCACGAGGCAGCCGCAGTTACCGAACCCCAACAGTCCTACAGGGGGAGCTGGGCCTACTGGCACTACAAAACCAGCCTTGACTACCAATTCATGCAGTCCACATAGGAAGCTCCTAAACTGGAGGCACCCTGGAGTTGGCTAACCCGACCGCACCACGACGGGGCAAGCATGGGCGTCTCAGTGAACTTGACACAACCTGGAAACAGCTGACGGTGCTGAAACCAGGCTTGGCACGAGGGAGTACCTGTGACAAGAACACTGCCGAGAACCAGCTGGCGGTGCTGGAACCCGGATGCGTTGCCCCAGTGTGCAAGAGCCAATGGCACCGAGGACCAGCTGACGGTGCTGGAACCCGATTACTAAGCTGTAGGTGCCCGCGCTTAAAAGCACTACCAAGGACCGCCTGGCGTTGGCGGAACTCGGATACCCAGGAGGAAGCACCAAAGCCAAAGGCTCGGCCCAGAACCAGCTGACGGTGCTGGAACCAGGTGGTGGACCCGAAGGCCCACAGGAGAGGAGAGAACAGCTAGGCCGCGAGGCAGCCGCAGTTACCGAACCCCAACAGTCCTACAGGGGGAGCTGGGCCTACTGGCACTACAGAACCAGCCTTGACTACCAGTTCACGCAGCCCACATAGGAAGCTCCTAAACTGGAGTCACCCTGGAGTTGGCTAACCCGACCGCACCACGACGGGGCAAGCATAGGCGTCTCAGTGAACTTGACACAACCCAGAAACAGCTGACGGTGCTGAAACCAGGCTTGGCACGAGGGAGTACCTGTGACAAGAACACTGCCGAGAACCAGCTGGCGGTGCTGGAACCCAGATGCGTTGCCCCAGTGTGCAAGAGCCAATGGCACCGAGGACCAGCTGACGGTGCTGGAACCCGGTTACTAAGCTGTAGGTGCCCGCGCTTAAAAGCACTACCAAGGACCGCCTGACGTTGGCGGAACTCGGATACCCAGAAGGAGGCACCAAAGCCAAAGGCTCGGCCCGGAACCAGCTGACAGTGCTGGAACCAGGTGGTGGACCCGAAGGTCCACAGGAGAGGAGAGAACAGCTAGGCCGCGAGGCAGCCGCAGTTACCGAACCCCAACAGTCCTACAGGGGGAGCTGGGCCTACTGGCACTACAGAACCAGCCTTGACTACCAGTTCACGCAGCCCACATAGGAAGCTCCTAAACTGGAGGCACCCTGGAGTTGGCTAACCCGACCGCACCACGACGGGGCAAGCATAGGCGTCTCAGTGAACTTGACACAACCCAGAAACAGCTGACGGTGCTGAAACCAGGCTTGGCACGAGGGAGTACCTGTGACAAGAACACTGCCGAGAACCAGCTGGCGGTGCTGGAACCCAGATGCGTTGCCCCAGTGTGCAAGAGCCAATGGCACCGAGGACCAGCTGACGGTGCTGGAACCCGGTTACTAAGCTGTAGGTGCCCGCGCTTAAAAGCACTACCAAGGACCGCCTGACGTTGGCGGAACTCGGATACCCAGAAGGAGGCACCAAAGCCAAAGGCTCGGCCCGGAACCAGCTGACGGTGCTGGAACCAGGTGGTGGACCCGAAGGTCCACAGGAGAGGAGAGAACAGCTAGGCCGAGAGGCAGCCGCAGTTACCGAACCCCAACAGTCCTACAGGGGGAGCTGGGCCTACTGGCACTACAGAACCAGCCTTGACTACCAATTCATGCAGCCCACATAGGAAGCTCCTAAACTGGAGGCACCCTGGAGTTGGCTAACCCGACCGCACCACGACGGGGCAAGCATAGGCGTCTCAGTGAACTTGACACAACCTGGAAACAGCTGACGGTGCTGAAACCAGGCTTGGCACGAGGGAGTACCTGTGACAAGAACACTGCCGAGAACCAGCTGGCGGTGCTGGAACCCGGATGCGTTGCCCCAGTGTGCAAGAGCCAATGGCACCAAGGACCAGCTGACGGTGCTGGAACCCGGTTACTAAGCTGTAGGTGCCCGCGCTTAAAAGCACTACCAAGGACCGCCTGGCGTTGGCGGAACTCGGATACCCAGGAGGAGGCACCAAAGCCAAAGGCTCGGCCCGGAACCAGCTGACGGTGCTGGAACCAGGTGGTGGACCCGAAGGCCCACAGGAGAGGAGAGAACAGCTAGGCCGCGAGGCAGCCGCAGTTACCGAACCCCAACAGTCCTACAGGGGGAGCTGGGCCTACTGGCACTACAGAACCAGCCTTGACTACCAGTTCACGCAGCCCACATAGGAAGCTCCTAAACTGGAGGCACCCTGGAGTTGGCTAACCCGACCGCACCACGACGGGGCAAGCATAGGCGTCTCAGTGAACTTGACACAACCCAGAAACATCTGACGGTGCTGAAACCAGGCTTGGCACGAGGGAGTACCTGTGACAAGAACACTGCCGAGAACCAGCTGGCAGTGCTGGAATCCAGATGCGTTGCCCCAGTGTGCAAGAGCCAATGGCACCGAGGACCAGCTGACGGTGCTGGAACCCGGTTACTAAGCTGTAGGTGCCCGAGCTTAAAAGCACTACCAAGGACCGCCTGACGTTGGCGGAACTCGGATACCCAGAAGGAGGCACCAAAGCCAAAGGCTCGGCCCGGAACCAGCTGACGGTGCTGGAACCAGGTGGTGGACCCGAAGGTCCACAGGAGAGGAGAGAACAGCTAGGCCGCGAGGCAGCCGCAGTTACCGAACCCCAACAGTCCTACAGGGGGAGCTGGGCCTACTGGCACTACAGAACCAGCCTTGACTACCAATTCATGCAGCCCACATAGGAAGCTCCTAAACTGGAGGCACCCTGGAGTTGGCTAACCCGACCGCACCACGACGGGGCAAGCATAGGCATCTCAGTGAACTTGACACAACCTGGAAACAGCTGACGGTGCTGAAACCAGGCTTGGCACGAGGGAGTACCTGTGACAAGAACACTGCCGAGAACCAGCTGGCGGTGCTGGAACCCGGATGCGTTGCCCCAGTGTGCAAGAGCCAATGGCACCGAGGACCAGCTGACGGTGCTGGAACCCGGTTACTAAGCTGTAGGTGCCCGCGCTTAAAAGCACTACCAAGGACCGCCTGGCGTTGGCGGAACTCGGATACCCAGGAGGAGGCACCAAAGCCAAAGGCTCGGCCCGGAACCAGCTGACGGTGCTGGAACCAGGTGATGGACCCGAAGGCCCACAGGAGAGGAGAGAACAGCTAGGCCGCGAGGCAGCCGCAGTTACCGAACCCCAACAGTCCTACAGGGGGAGCTGGGCCTACTGGCACTACAGAACCAGCCTTGACTACCAGTTCACGCAGCCCACATAGGAAGCTCCTAAACTGGAGGCACCCTGGAGTTGGCTAACCCGACCGCACCACGACGGGGCAAGCATAGGCGTCTCAGTGAACTTGACACAACCTGGAAACAGCTGACGGTGCTGAAACCAGGCTTGGCACGAGGGAGTACCTGTGACAAGAACACTGCCGAGAACCAGCTGGCAGTGCTGGAACCCGGATGCGTTGCCCCAGTGTGCAAGAGCCAATGGCACCGAGGACCAGCTGACGGTGCTGGAACCCGGTTACTAAGCTGTAGGTGCCCGCGCTTAAAAACACTACCAAGGACCGCCTGGCGTTGGCGGAACTCGGATACCCAGGAGGAGGCACCAAAGCCAAAGGCTCGGCCCGGAACCAGCTGACGGTGCTGGAACCAGGTGGTGGACCCGAAGGCCCACAGGAGAGGAGAGAACAGCTAGGCCGCGAGGCAGCCGCAGTTACCGAACCCCAACAGTCCTACAGGGGGAGCTGGGCCTACTGGCACTACAGAACCAGCCTTGACTACCAGTTCACGCAGCCCACATAGGAAGCTCCTAAACTGGAGGCACCCTGGAGTTGGCTAACCCGACCGCACCACGACGGGGCAAGCATAGGCGTCTCAGTGAACTTGACACAACCCAGAAACAGCTGACGGTGCTGAAACCAGGCTTGGCACGAGGGAGTACCTGTGACAAGAACACTGCCGAGAACCAGCTGGCGGTGCTGGAACCCAGATGCGTTGCCCCAGTGTGCAAGAGCCAATGGCACCGAGGACCAGCTGACGGTGCTGGAACCCGGTTACTAAGCTGTAGGTGCCCGCGCTTAAAAGCACTACCAAGGACCGCCTGACGTTGGCGGAACTCGGATACCCAGAAGGAGGCACCAAAGCCAAAGGCTCGGCCCGGAACCAGCTGACGGTGCTGGAACCAGGTGGTGGACCCGAAGGCCCACAGGAGAGGAGAGAACAGCTAGGCCGCGAGGCAGCCGCAGTTACCGAACCCCAACAGTCCTACAGGGGGAGCTGGGCCTACTAGCACTACAGAACCAGCCTTGACTACCAGTTCACGCAGCCCACATAGGAAGCTCCTAAACTGGAGGCACCCTGGAGTTGGCTAACCCGACCGCACCACGACGGGGCAAGCATAGGCGTCTCAGTGAACTTGACACAACCCAGAAACAGCTGACGGTGCTGAAACCAGGCTTGGCACGAGGGAGTACCTGTGACAAGAATACTGCCGAGAACCAGCTGGTGGTGCTGGAACCCAGATGCGTTGCCCCAGTGTGCAAGAGCCAATGGCACCGAGGACCAGCTGACGGTGCTGGAACCCGGTTACTAAGCTGTAGGTGCCCGCGCTTAAAAGCACTACCAAGGACCGCCTGACGTTGGCGGAACTCGGATACCCAGAAGGAGGCACCAAAGCCAAAGGCTCGGCCCGGAACCAGCTGACGGTGCTGGAACCAGGTGGTGGACCCGAAGGTCCACAGGAGAGGAGAGAACAGCTAGGCCGCGAGGCAGCCGCAGTTACCGAACCCCAACAGTCCTACAGGGGGAGCTGGGCCTACTGGCACTACAGAACCAGCCTTGACTACCAATTCATGCAGCCCACATAGGAAGCTCCTAAACTGGAGGCACCCTGGAGTTGGCTAACCCGACCGCACCACGACGGGGCAAGCATAGGCGTCTCAGTGAACTTGACACAACCCAGAAACAGCTGACGGTGCTGAAACCAGGCTTGGCATGAGGGAGTACCTGTGACAAGAACACTGCCGAGAACCAGCTGGCGGTGCTGGAACCCAGATGCGTTGCCCCAGTGTGGAAGAGCCAATGGCACCGAGGACCAGCTGACGGTGCTGGAACCCGGTTACTAAGCTGTAGGTGCCCGCACTTAAAAGCACTACCAAGGACCGCCTGACGTTGGCGGAACTCGGATACCCAGAAGGAGGCACCTAAGCCAAAGGCTCGGCCCGGAACCAGCTGATGTTGCTGAAACCAGGTGGTGGACCCGAAGGCCCACAGGATAGGAGAGAACAGCTAGGCCGCGAGGCTGCCGCAGTTACCGAACCCCAACAGTCCTACAGGGGGAGCTGGGCCTACTGGCACTACAGAACCAGCCTTGACTACCAATTCATGCAGCCCACATAGGAAGCTCCTAAACTGGAGGCACCCTGGAGTTGGCTAACCCGACCGCACCACGACGGGGCAAGCATAGGCGTCTCAGTGAACTTGACACAACCCAGAAACAGCTGACGGTGCTGAAACCAGGCTTGGCATGAGGGAGTACCTGTGACAAGAACACTGCCGAGAACCAGCTGGCGGTGCTGGAACCCAGATGCGTTGCCCCAGTGTGGAAGAGCCAATGGCACCGAGGACCAGCTGACGGTGCTGGAACCCGGTTACTAAGCTGTAGGTGCCCGCACTTAAAAGCACTACCAAGGACCGCCTGACGTTGGCGGAACTCGGATACCCAGAAGGAGGCACCTAAGCCAAAGGCTCGGCCCGGAACCAGCTGATGTTGCTGAAACCAGGTGGTGGACCCGAAGGCCCACAGGATAGGAGAGAACAGCTAGGCCGCGAGGCTGCCGCAGTTACCGAACCCCAACAGTCCTACAGGGGGAGCTGGGCCTACTGGCACTACAGAACCAGCCTTGACTACCAATTCATGCAGCCCACATAGGAAGCTCCTAAACTGGAGGCACCCTGGAGTTGGCTAACCCGACCGCACCACGACGGGGCAAGCATAGGCGTCTCAGCGAGTTTGACACAACCCGGAAACAGCTGACGGTGCTGAAACCAGGTTTGGCACGAGGGAGTACCTGTGACAAAAACACTGCCGAGAAACAGCTGGCGGTGCTGGAACCCGGATGCGTTGCCTATTAAAGATTGTCTTCCTAGAGCCCCAACTAGCGGTGTTGTAGCAAAAGGTAAGCAGGGGGAGCAGAGTGTAGGCCGAAGCCTGCACTGGAGGCAGCTTTGTGTCTGCGTTGCGTTTGCAGGACACTTTGCCGGCTACACAGTGGGGGAACAGCTGGCGTTGCTGAACCCCACTAACACAATGGCTGGTGTTTTTCTCTGTGCAGCTAGCACTTGCGGGCAAAAACTAGCGATGTTAGAGCCCGTGTTGAAGCAAGAGGAGGAGGAGAGGAGCAGAGTGTAGGCCGAAGCCTAGTTGAACCAATTTCAAAGGAAACCTTTAACCCCCCCTCAGGTGTAACAAAGTACAAGAGACACACCTTGTGCAGTATTAATGCTGCACAAGTGAAAGGTTGCTCTATTAATTTGTCTACTTGCACACGCTGAATGAAAGACGTACACAATTTAGCCCATTCTACAGTCAAACTGTAGTGGATGCGTGACTTGGCTTTTTGAGGAGACGCAGCACAGGTGTCCCAAATAACGCCTTGGTGCTTGGCGCAGCTTCCTGAGCATTGTTATTTGCTGTACAGGAGTCTGCGCTCTTGTGTTATCCCTTGGCAATGCCCTGTTAGCGCTGCCCATCTTGTGACATCATTTCATGTTGGCCGGTGCGGTTAACGATGGCCATAAATCCCAGACCCACAGTGTCTTTTCATAAAGCCACACTGCGGTGCTGGGATTCGTGGCCTTGAGCAGTAAATATTTTGGCCGCTCACACACGTCCTTACACCTGCTTCAGACTGGGCGGCCTCTGCTGATCCCTTCTCGCATGCCGCGGCCATGAGGCTGCACAGTATGAAGAAGGCGGAAGGAGATGAGTTAAGACAGGCGAAGATATGCCCTGCTCGTGCCCATCAATCACACCCTCGCAGTCAAAATAAGTAAGACAATGAGGAGCATTTTATTCAGTCAGGGCGGACGCACAGGCGAAACAAGCCAACCAATGATGTCAGAAGACGGTAAGCGCTACCAAGTGGGGTGCTGCGTATCATTAGAAAGGAAAGTCACACCTCAGGGACAGTGGAATGGTCTCAATGAGACACATTTAGTACGTGTTTAATTAAACGTGGGCAAGGAGAAAAAGTCAGCCACCTTGTACAAATGCAGCAGTACTGCTGTACAAGGTGGCTGTTATACATAGAAACACCTGGGGGTGGGGGGCAGGCTCCCTTCAATTTCAGTTCATGTGCCTGCGTGGCGTTTGCAGGTCACGTTGCAAGCTACACAGCAGGGGAACAGCTGGCATTGCTGAACCCCACTGACACATTGACTGGTGTTTTTCTCTGTGCAGATCGCATGTCCGGGCAAAAACTGGCGGTGTTAGAGCCCAGGGTCAGCAGGAGGAGGAGAGGAGCAAAGTGTAGGCCGAAGCCTGCACTGGTGGCAGCTTTTGGTCGGTTGTGCCAGCGTGGCTTGTGCTGGACACGATGCCGGCTACACAGCGGGGGAACAGCTGGCGGTGCTGAACCCCACTGACACAATGGTGGGTGTTTTTCTCTGTGCAGCTAGCATGTCCGGGCAGAAACTGGCAGTGTTTGAGCCCAGGGTCAGCAGGAGGAGGAGAGGAGCAGAGTGTAGGCCGAAGCCTAGTTGAACCAATTTCAAAAGTTACCTTTAACCCCCCCTCAGGTGTTGCAAGGTACAAGAGCCACACCTTGTGCAGCATTAATGCTGCACAAGTAAAAGGTTGCTCTATTTAATTTGCTCCTTGCACACGCTGAATAAAACACGTACACTATTTAGCCCATTATACTGTCAAACAGTAGTGGAGGCGTGACTTGTCTTTTTACGGAGATGCAGCACAGGTGTCAAAATTTACACATAGCTGCTGGGCGCAGATTCCTGAGCGTTGTTATTTGCTGTACAGGAGTCTGCGCTATTGTGATCCCTTGGCCATGCGCTGTGAGCGCTTCCTGTCTTCTGACCTCATTTTATGTCGGCCGTTGCGGTTAGCGATGGACATGAATCCCAGACCCACAGTGTGTTTTCAAAAAATCACACTGCGTGGCTGGGATTCGTGGCCTTGTGCAGTAAATATGTTTGACGCTCACACATGTCCTTACACCTGCTTCAGACTGGGCGGCCTCATCTGATCCCTTATCGCCTGCCGCGGCCATGAGGACACCCAGTCTGAAGAAGGCGGAAGGAGATGAGTGAACACAGGCAAACATATGCACTGCACATGCCCATCAATCACACCCTCGCTGTCCAAAAAAATAAAACACAGAGGGGCGTTGTTTCGAGCACGGCAGACGCACAGGCGCAGCCAGCTAACCAATGATGTCAAAAGACGGGCAGCGCTAACAAGGGTGGTGCTGCGTATCATTAGAAAGGAAAGTCACACCTCAGGGACAGTGGAATGGTCTCAATGAGACACATTTAGTACGTGTTTAATTAAACGTGGGCAAGGAGAAAAAGTCAGCCACCTTGTACAAATGCAGCAGTACTGCTGTACAAGGTGGCTGTTATACATAGAAACACCTGGGGGAGGGGGGCAGGCTCCCTTCAATTTCAGTTCATGTGCCTGCGTGGCGTTTGCAGGACATGTTGCCAACTACACAGCAGGGGAACAGCTGGCGTTGCTGAACCCCACTAACACATTGGCTGGTGTTTTTCTCTGTGCAGCTAGCCGTTCCGGGCAAAAACTAGCGGTGTTAGAGCCCAGGGTCAGCAGGAGGAGGAGAGGAGCAGAGTGTAGGCCGAAGCCTGCACTGGTGGCAGCTTTTGGTCGGTTGTGCCAGCGTGGCTTGTGCTGGACACGATGCCGGCTACACAGCGGGGGAACAGCTGGCGTTGCTGAACCCCACTAACACATTGGCTGGTGTTTTTCTCTGTGCAGCTAGCATTTCCGGGCAAAAACTAGCGATGTTTGAGCCCAGGGTCAGCAGGAGGAGGAGAGGAGCAGAGTGTAGGCCGAAGCCTAGTTGAACCAATTTCAAAGGTTACCTTTAACCCCCCACTCAGGTGTTGCAAGGTACAAGAGCCACACCTTGTGCAGCATTAATGCTGCACAAGTAAAAGGTTGCTCTATTTAATTTGCTCCTTGCACACGCTGAATAAAACACGTACACTATTTAGCCCATTATACTGTCAAACAGTAGTGGAGGCGTGACTTGTCTTTTTACGGAGATGCAGCACAGGTGTCAAAATTTACACATAGCTGCTGGGCGCAGATTCCTGAGCGTTGTTATTTGCTGTACAGGAGTCTGCGCTATTGTGTGATCCCTTGGCAATACCCTGTTAGTGCAGGCCGTCTCATTACCTCATTTCATGTTGGCCGTTGCGTTAACGATGGCCATAAATCCCAGACCCACAGTGCCTTTTCATAAAGTCACACTGCGGTGCTGGTATTCGTGGCCTTGTGCAGTAAATATGTTCGCCGCTCACACATGTCCTTATACCTGCTTCAGACTGGGCGGCCTCAGCTGATCCCTTATCGCATGCCGCGGCCATGAGGCAGCACAGTCAGAAGAAGGCAGAAGGAGGGGAGTGAAGATAGGGGAACATATGCACTGCTCGTGCCCATCAATCACACCCTCGCAGTCAAAATATATGAGACAACGAGGGGCGTTGTGTCGGGCAGGGCGGACGCACAGGCACAGGCAGCCAACCAATGATGTCAGAAGACGGGCAGCGCTAACAATGGGGGTGCTGCGTGTCATTAAAAAGGAAAGTCACACCTCAGGGACAGTGGAATGGTCTCAATGAGACACATTTAGTACGTGTTTAATTAAACGTGGGCAAGGAGAAAAAGTCAGCCACCTTGTACAAATGCAGCAGTACTGCTGTACAAGGTGGCTGTTATACATAGAAACACCTGGGGGAGGGGGGCAGGCTCCCTTCAATTTCAGTTCATGTGCCTGCGTGGCGTTTGCAGGACACGTTGCCAACTACACAGCAGGGGAACAGCTGGCGTTGCTGAACCCCACTAACACATTGGCTGGTGTTTTTCTCTGTGCAGCTAGCCGTTCCGGGCAAAAACTAGCGGTGTTAGAGCCCAGGGTCAGCAGGAGGAGGAGAGGAGCAAAGTGTAGGCCGAAGCCTGCACTGGTGGCAGCTTTTGGTTAGTTGTGCCAGCGTGGCTTGTGCTGGACACGATGCCGACTACACAGCAGGGGAACAGCTGGCGTTGCTGAACCCCACTAACACATTGGCTGGTGTTTTTCTCTGTGCAGCTAGCAGTTCCGGGCAAAAACTAGCGGTGTTAGAGCCCACGGTCAGCAGGAGGAGGAGGAGAGGAGCAAAGTGTAGGCCGAAGCCTGCACTGGTGGCAGCTTTTGGTCGGTTGTGCCAGCGTGGCTTGTGCTGGACACGATGCCGGCTACACAGCGGGGGAACAGCTGGCGGTGCTGAACCCCACTGACACAATGGTGGGTGTTTTTCTCTGTGCAGCTAGCATGTCCGGGCAGAAACTGGCGGTGTTTGAGCCCAGGGTCAGCAGGAGGAGGAGAGGAGCAGAGTGTAGGCCGAAGCCTAGTTGAACCAATTTCAAAGGTTACCTTTAACCCCCCACTCAGGTGTTGCAAGGTACAAGAGCCACACCTTGTGCAGCATTAATGCTGCACAAGTAAAAGGTTGCTCTATTTAATTTGCTCCTTGCACACGCTGAATAAAACACGTACACTATTTAGCCCATTATACTGTCAAACAGTAGTGGAGGCATGACTTGTCTTTTTACGGAGATGCAGCACAGGTGTCAAAATTTACACATAGCTGCTGGGCGCAGATTCCTGAGCATTGTTATTTGCTGTACAGGAGTCTGCGCTATTGTGATCCCTTGGCCATGCGCTGTGAGCGCTTCCTGTCTTCTGACCTCATTTTATGTCGGCCGTTGCGGTTAGCGATGGACATGAATCCCAGACCCACAGTGTGTTTTCAAAAAATCACACTGCGTGGCTGGGATTCGTGGCCTTGTGCAGTAAATATGTTTGACGCTCACACATGTCCTTACACCTGCTTCAGACTGGGCGGCCTCATCTGATCCCTTATCGCCTGCCGCGGCCATGAGGACACCCAGTCTGAAGAAGGCGGAAGGAGATGAGTGAACATAGGCAAACATATGCACTGCACATGCCCATCAATCACACCCTCGCTGTCCAAAAAAAATAAGACACCGAGGGGCGTTGTTTCGAGCACGGCAGACGCACAGGCGCAGCCAGCTAACCAATGATGTCAAAAGACGGGCAGCGCTAACAAGGGTGGTGCTGCGTATCATTAGAAAGGAAAGTCACACCTCAGGGACAGTGGAATGGTCTCAATGAGACACATTTAGTACGTGTTTAATTAAACGTGGGCAAGGAGAAAAAGTCAGCCACCTTGTACAAATGCAGCAGTACTGCTGTACAAGATGGCTGTTATACATAGAAACACCTGGGGGAGGGGGGCAGGCTCCCTTCAATTTCAGTTCATGTGCCTGCGTGGCGTTTGCAGGACACGTTGCCAACTACACAGCAGGGGAACAGCTGGCGTTGCTGAACCCCACTAACACAGTGGCTGGTGTTTTTCTCTGTGCAGCTAGCCGTTCCGGGCAAAAACTAGCGGTGTTAGAGCCCAGGGTCAGCAGGAGGAAGAGAGGAGCAAAGTGTAGGCCGAAGCCTGCACTGGTGGCAGCTTTTGGTCAGTTGTGCCAGCGTGGCTTGTGCTGGACACGATGCCGACTACACAGCAGGGGAACAGCTGGCGTTGCTGAAACCCACTAACACATTGGCTGGTGTTTTTCTCTGTGCAGCTAGCAGTTCCGGGCAAAAACTAGCGGTGTTAGAGCCCAGAGTCAGCAGGAGGAGGAGGAGAGGAGCAAAGTGTAGGCCGAAGCCTGCACTGGTGGCAGCTTTTGGTCGGTTGTGCCAGCGTGGCTTGTGCTGGACACGATGCCGGCTACACAGCAGGGGAACAGCTCGCGTTGCTGAACCCCACTAACACATTGGCTGGTGTTTTTCTCTGTGCAGCTAGCATTTCCGGGCAAAAACTAGCGGTGTTAGAGCCCAGGGTCAGCAGGAGGAGGAGAGGAGCAGAGTGTAGGCCGAAGCCTGCACTGGTGGCAGCTTTTGGTCGGTTGTGCCAGCGTGGCTTGTGCTGGACACGATGCCGGCTACACAGCGGGGGAACAGCTGGCGTTGCTGAACCCCACTAACACATTGGCTGGTGTTTTTCTCTGTGCAGCTAGCATTTCCGGGCAAAAACTAGCGGTGTTAGAGCCCAGGGTCAGCAGGAGGAGGAGAGGAGAAAAGTGTAGGCCGAAGCCTAGTTGAACCAATTTCAAAGGTAACCTTTAACCCCCCCTCAGGTGTTACAAAGTACAAGAGCCACACCTTCTGCAGCATTAATGCTGCACAAGTAAAAGGTTTCTCTATTGGTGGCAGCTTTTGGTCGGTTATGCCAGCGTGGCTTGTGCTGGACACGATGCCGACTACACAGCAGGGGAACAGCTGGCGGTGCTGAACCCCACTGACACATCACCTAGTGTTTTTTCTGTGTAGACAACACTTCCAGGTGGCAACTGACAGTGTTGAAACCCAGGGAATCAAAGAGGAGCATAGTGTAGGCCGAAGCCTGCAGTGGAGCAAGTGGAAAGGGAACCTTTAACCCCCCCCCCCCCAGGCATTTGTTGCTGAAAGAGCCATCTTGTACAGCAGTAATACTGCACATGGAAAATGGTGGCTCCGAAAATTATGCTCCTTGCAAACGCTAAAGTACACACTCATATAATGTGTCCCCTCACACCGTGAAACCATCCCGGAAGTGGGACTTTCCTTTGTAATGTGACACAGCACAGCCGTCATTCCAACCCCCTTGGTGCCGTGCGCCACCTCCTCAACGTTGTTTGGTTCTGTCACGGAGCCCGCGCTGTAATGTTATCCCTTGGCCATGCACAGTTAGCAGTGCCCGTCTTCTGACATCATTTAGGTGTCAGGCTGGCAGTGCCTGTGCGTCAAAGCTGCCTGAGATCCAACCTTGCAGTGTCATCAAATGTAATCCCACTGCGGGCCAGGGATCCATGGGCATGCGCAGTGCATATCATCGCCTCTGACTCACCTCCTTCCTGCTTCTTCAGACTGTGCGGCGTCACGGCCGTGGCATGCTATTAGGGATCAGCTGACGCCGCCTAGTCTGAAGAAGCGTGAAGAAGGGGAGTGAGAGGCTAGTATATGCACTGCGCATGGCCATGGATACCAGGCCCACTGTGGGATCACATTAGACGACACTGCCAGGTGTGATTTCGGGCAGCGTGGACGCACAGGCGCAGCCAGGACGACAACAAATGATGTCAGAGGACGGGCAGCGCAAACTGTGCATGGCCAAGGGATAACTTAACAGTGCAGGGTCCATGACGGAATCAAACAACGGTAAGGAGGCAGCGCACGGTGCCAAGGGGGTAGCAATGACGGCTGTGCTGCGTCACATTACAAAGGAAAGCCCCACCTCTGGGACGGTTGGACGGTGTGAGGGGACACATTACATGAGTGTGTAGTTCAGCGTTTGCAAGGAGCATAATTTCAAGAGCGACCTTTCCCTTGTGCAGTATTAGTGCTGCACATGGTGGCTCTTTCAGTAACAAACGCCTGGGGGGGGGACAGGTCCCCTTACATTTTAGTTGTGCCAGCGTGGCGGTCGCATGACACGTTGCCGGATACACAGCTGGGGATCAGCTGACGTTACTGAACCCCAATAACAGAGGAGGGACTGTTGACTGTGCACACAGCACTTCCAGGCACCAACTGACGGTGTTAGAGCCCAGGGACAGCAGGAGGAGCAGATTGGAGGTATTGCCGCACACACAGCTGGGGATCAGCTGACGTTACTGAACCCCAATAACAGAGGAGCGACTGTTGACTGTGCACACAGCACTTCCAGGCACCAACTGGCGGTGTTAGAGCCCAGGGACAGCAGGAGGAGCAGATTGGAGGTATTGCCGCACACACAGCTGGGGATCAGCTGACATTACTGAACCCCAATAACAGAGGAGCGACTGTTGACTGTGCACACAGCACTTCAAGGCACCAACTGGCGGTGTTAGAGCCCAGGGACAGCAGGAGGAGCAGAGGAACAGAGTGTAGGCCGAAGCCTGATTGGAGCGAGTTGAAAGGGAACCTTTAACCCCCCCCCCAAGACGTTTGTAGCTGAAAGAGCCATCTTGTGCAGCGCTAAGGATGCAAAAGGAAAAGGTTGCTCTTTTAATTATGCTCCTTGCAAACACAGAAGTAAACACTAAAAATGTGTCCCCTTATTGTCATGATCCCAATGGCAGGGGATCACCAAAGGACAAGCACAGATACAAACAAGCTCTAGGGCGATGGAACCTGAGCTGATCGCGACCCTGAACCTAACACACAAATAAAAGTAGCCGGGGAACGTGCCTACGATGATCCTAGACGTCTCGCTCCAGCCGAAGATCTAACTTCCCCTATTAGTAGAAACACAGACCTCTCTTGCCTCCAGAGAAATCCCCCACAGAAATAGCAGCCCCCCACATATAATGACGGTGAAATGAGAGGAAAGCACATACGCAGTATGAAAACAGTTTCAGCAAAATGAGGCCCGCTAAAGCTAGATAGCAGAGGATACAAAAGTGAACTGCGCGGTCAGCGAAAAACCCTTCAAAAAACCATCCTGAAATTACTTGAACTCATGTGCCAACTCATGGTGCATGAGGAGCAATTTCAGCCCAATAGAGCAACCAGCAGCAAGAATCACATATCTGCAGGCTGGACTAAAAACCAAATAAAGCAAAACACCAAAACAGGAAAATCCAAACTTAGCTTGACCAGAAGGTTCTAGGAGCAGGGAGCAGAGGTAACAAGACACACTGGATACATTGATAACCGGCGAGGAAATGCCAGCAAAGCCAGGTTAAATAGGAAACTCCCATATGCTGATGGATCAGGTGGAACCCAGAAACCCAGGAAAGACAAGTCACCCAGTACCATCAGTAACCACCAGAGGGAGCCCAAAAACAGAACTCACAACAGTACCCCCCCCTTGAGGAGGGGTCACCGAACCCTCACGAGAACCACCAGGGCGACCAGGATGAGCCCTATGAAAAGCGCGAACCAAATCATCAGCATGAACATCCGAGGCAACCACCCAAGAATTATCCTCCTGACCATAACCCTTCCACTTGACCAAATACTGGAGTTTCCGTCTGGAAACACGAGAATCCAAGATCTTCTCCACAACATACTCCAATTCTCCCTCCACCAGCACTGGAGCAGGAGGCTCAAGCGAAGGAACAACAGGTACCTCATACTTCCGCAACAACGACCGATGGAACACATTATGAATAGCAAACGATGCCGGGAGATCCAAACGAAACGACACAGGGTTAAGAATTTCCAAGATCCTATAGGGACCGATGAACCGAGGCTTGAACTTAGGAGAAGAGACCTTCATAGGAACAAAACGAGAAGACAACCACACCAAGTCACCAACAAGAAGTCGAGGACCCACGCGGCGACGGCGATTAGCAAACTGCTGAGCCTTCTCCTGGGACAACTTCAAATTGTCCACCACATGACTCCAAATCCGGTGCAACCTATCCACCACCATGTCCACTCCAGGACAATCAGAAGGTTCCACCTGACCAGAGGAAAAACGAGGATGAAACCCCGAATTACAAAAGAAAGGAGAAACCAAGGTAGCAGAACTAGCCCGATTATTAAGGGCAAACTCGGCCAGCGGCAAAAAGGTAACCCAGTCATCCTGATCAGCAGAAACAAAACACCTTAAATAAGTTTCCAAGGTCTGATTAGTTCGTTCAGTCTGGCCATTCGTCTGAGGATGGAATGCAGACGAAAAGGACAAATCAATGCCCATCTTAGCACAGAACGTCCGCCAAAATCTAGACACAAACTGGGATCCCCTGTCAGAAACGATGTTCTCAGGAATCCCATGCAAACGAATCACATTCTGAAAAAACAGAGGGACCAACTCAGAGGAGGAAGGCAACTTAGGCAAGGGTACCAGATGAACCATTTTAGAAAAGCGATCACACACAACCCAGATGACGGACATTTTTTGAGAGACAGGGAGATCCGAAATAAAGTCCATGGAAATGTGCGTCCAAGGCCTCTTCGGGTTAGGCAAAGGTGACAACAATCCACTGGCCCGAGAACAGCAAGGCTTAGCCCGAGCACAAACCTCACAAGACTGCACAAAAGAACGCACATCCCTCGACAAGGAAGGCCACCAAAAAGACCTGGCCACCAAGTCTCTAGTACCAAATATTCCAGGATGACCTGCCAACGCAGAAGAATGGACCTCGGAGATGACTCTACTGGTCCAATTATCCGGAACAAACAGTCTCTCAGGCGGACAACGATCAGGTTTACCCGCCTGAAACTCCTGCAAAGCACGTCACAAGTCTGGGGAGACAGCAGACACAATCACCCCATCCCTAAGGATACCAGAGGGCTCAGAATTTCCAAGGGAGTCAGGCACAAAACTCCTAGAAAGAGCATCCGCCTTCACATTCTTTGAACCTGGCAGGTATGAAACCACAAAATTGAAACGAGAGAAAAACAGTGACCAACGAGCCTGTCTAGGATTCAGACGCCTGGCAGACTCAAGGTAAATCAAATTTTTGTGATCAGTCAAGACCACCACACGATGTCTAGCACCCTCTAGCCAATGACGCCACTCCTCAAATGCCCACTTCATGGCCAAAAGTTCCCGATTACCAACATCATAATTCCGCTCAGCCGGCGAAAACTTTCTAGAAAAAAACGCGCATGGCTTCATCACTGAGCCATCGGAGCTTCTCTGTGACAAAACCGCCCCCGCTCCAATCTCGGAAGCATCAACCTCAACCTGAAAAGGGAGCGAAACATCTGGCTGACGCAACACAGGAGCAGAAGAAAACCGGCGCTTAAGTTCCTGAAAGGCCTCCACAGCTGCAGGAGACCAATTAGCAACATCAGCACCCTTCTTAGTCAAATCCGTCAAAGGCTTAACAACACTAGAAAAATTAGTTATAAAACGACGATAGAAATTAGCAAAGCCCAAGAACTTCTGTAGACTCTTAAGAGATGTAGGCTGCGTCCAGTCACAAATAGCCTGAACCTTGACGGGATCCATCTCAATAGTAGAAGGGGAAAAAATATACCCCAAGAAAGAAATCTTCTGGACTCCAAAGAGACACTTTGAGCCTTTTACAAACAAGGAATTGGCCCGCAGGACCTGAAACACCTTCCTGACCTGCTGAACATGAGACTCCCAGTCATCAGAAAAAACCAAAATATCATCCAAATACACAATCATAAATTTATCCAGATATTCACGGAAAATATCGTGCATAAAGGACTGGAAGACTGAAGGAGCATTAGAAAGTCCAAAAGGCATTACCAAATACTCAAAATGGCCCTCAGGCGTATTAAATGCGGTTTTCCACTCATCACCTTGCTTTATTCGTATAAGATTATACGCACCCTGAAGATCAATCTTAGTGAACCATTTAGCCCCCTTAATGCGAGCAAACAAATCAGTCAACAATGGCAAAGGATACTGATATTTTACGGTAATCTTATTCAAAAGACGATAATCTATACAAGGCCTCAAGGAACCATCTTTTTTGGCCACGAAAAAAAAACCTGCTCCCAAAGGGGACAAAGATGGACGAATATGTCCCTTTTCCAAGGACTCCTTAACATAATCCCGCATAGCAGTATGCTCTGGCACTGACAGATTGAACAAACGACCTTTAGGAAATTTACTGCCTGGAATTAAATTTATAGCACAATCGCAATCCCTGTGAGGAGGAAGCGAACTGAGCTTAGGCTCCTCAAAAACATCCCGATAGTCAGACAAAAACACAGGAATCTCAGAAGGAGTAGATGAAGCGATAGAAATCGGAGGTGCATCATCATGAACCCCCTGACAACCCCAGCTTAACACAGACAT
This sequence comes from Ranitomeya imitator, assembly GCF_032444005.1. Classification (NCBI taxonomy): domain Eukaryota; kingdom Metazoa; phylum Chordata; class Amphibia; order Anura; family Dendrobatidae; genus Ranitomeya; species Ranitomeya imitator. The sequence continues at coordinate 798,781,036 of NC_091284.1, forward strand.
TTTTTTCCAGTCAAGGACTGGATTATGAGTTTGTAACCATGGCAGACCAAGTACTAGAACATCATGCAAATTATACAGTACCAGGAAGCGAATCACCTCCTGATGAACGGGAGTCATACGCATGGTCACTTGTGTCCAGTACTGAGGTTTATTCATAGCCAAAGGTGTAGAGTCAATTCCCTTCAAAGGAATAGGGACTTCCAGAGGCTCCAGACTAAACCCACAGCGATTGGCAAATGACCAATCCATAAGACTCAGGGCAGCGCCTGAATCCACATAGGCATCGACGGAAATGGATGATAATGAACAAATCAGAGTCACAGACAGAATGAACTTAGACTGTAAAGTACTAATGGCAACAGACTTATCAACCTTTTTTGTGCGTTTAGAGCATGCTGATATAACATGAGCTGAATCACCACAATAAAAGCACAACCCTTTTTTCCGCCTATACTTTTGCCGTTCACTTCTGGACTGAATTCTATCACATTGCATTATCTCAGGTGACGGTTCAGACGACACCGCCAAATGATGCACAGGTTTACGCTCCCGTAAACGCCGATCAATCTGAACAGCCATAGTCATAGACTCATTCAGACCAGCAGGCGCAGGGAACCCCACCATAGCATCTTTAATGGCCTCAGAAAGGCCATCTCTGAACTTTGCAGCCAGAGCGCACTCATTCCACTGAGTAAGCACCGACCACTTCCGAAATTTTTGACAATAAATTTCTGCTTCATCTTGCCCCTGAGAGAGGGCCAACAAAGCTTTTTCAGCCTGAATCTCTTGGTTAGGTTCCTCATAGAGCAAACCCAATGCCAGAAAAAACGCATCCGCATTAAGCAACGCAGGGTCCCCTGGTGCCAATGCAAATGCCCAATCCTGAGGGTCACCCCGCAGGAAAGATATAATTATCTTGACTTGCTGAGCAGGGTCTCCAGAGGAGCGAGATTTCAGAGAAAGAAACAACTTGCAATTGTTCCTAAAATTCAGAAAACGAGATCTATCTCCAGAAAAAAACTCTGGGACAGGAATTCTAGGTTCAGACATAGGAGCATGTACAACAAAATCCTGTATATTTTGAACCTTAGTGGCAAGATTATTCAGGCTGGAAGCCAAACTCTGGACGTCCATGATAAACAGCTGGGATCAGAGCCATTCAAAGATTAAGAGGAGGAGGAAGTAGCAAGGCTGCAATAAGGCTAGGCAGCAAACTCTGAGGGAAAGAGAAGGAAAAAAAAAAAAAAAACTTCCTCAGACTACTTATCCTCCTACTTCAGCCAATACAATTAACACTTTGTGGGCCGGTTATACTGTCATGATCCCAATGGCAGGGGATCACCAAAGGACAAGCACAGATACAAACAAGCTCTAGGGCGATGGAACCTGAGCTGACTGCGACCCTGAACCTAACACACAAATAAAAGTAGCCGGGGAACGTGCCTACGATGATCCTAGACGTCTCGCTCCAGCCGAAGATCTAACTTCCCCTATTAGTAGAAACACAGACCTCTCTTGCCTCCAGAGAAATCCCCCACAGAAATAGCAGCCCCCCACATATAATGACGGTGAAATGAGAGGAAAGCACATATGCAGTATGAAAACAGTTTCAGCAAAATGAGGCCCGCTAAAGCTAGATAGCAGAGGATACAAAAGTGAACTGCGCGGTCAGCGAAAAACCCTTCAAAAAACCATCCTGAAATTACTTGAACTCATGTGCCAACTCATGGTACATGAGGAGCAATTTCAGCCCACTAGAGCAACCAGCAGCAAGAATCACATATCTGCAGGCTGGACTAAAAACCAAATAAAGCAAAACACCAAAACAGGAAAATCCAAACTTAGCTTGACCAGAAGGTTCTAGGAGCAGGGAGCAGAGGTAACAAGACACACTGGATACATTGATAACCGGCGAGGAAATGCCAGCAAAGCCAGGTTAAATAGGAAACTCCCATATGCTGATGGATCAGGTGGAACCCAGAAACCCAGGAAAGACAAGTCACCCAGTACCATCAGTAACCACCAGAGGGAGCCCAAAAACAGAACTCACAACACCTTATACCGTTAAACCGTCACGGAGGTGCGAATTTCCTTCGTAATGGGACACAGCACAGCTGTCATTCCTATCCCCTTGGTGCCGTGCGCTGCCTCCTCAGCGTTGTTTTAAGCTGTCACGGAGCCTGCGCTGTTCTGTTAGCCCTTGGCCATGCCCAATTAGCGCTGCCTGTCTTCTGACATAATTTGGTGTCAGGCTGTCAGTGCCTGTGCGTCCACGCTGCTCCAGATCCCACCTCGCAGTCTCGTCTAACGTAATCCCACTGCGGGCCTTGGATCCATGGGCATGCACAGTGCATATCCTCGACTCTCACTCCCCTCCTTCCCTCTTCTTCAGACTGTGCGTTGTCACGGCCGTGGCATGCTATTAGGGATCAGCTGACGGCGCACAGTCTAAAGAAGGCGGAGGGAAATGAGCGAGAGCCCGAGGGGAAGATATGCACTGCGCATGCCCATGGATCCCAGGCCCGCAGTGTGACTCAATCAGAAGACACTGCGTGGCGGGATCTATGGCAGCGCGGCCGCACAGGCGCAGCCAGCCTGACACCAAATTATGTCAGAAGACAGGCAGCGCAAATAGGGCATGCCCAAGGGATAACAGAACAGCGCAGGCTCCGTGACAGCTTAAAACAATGCTGAGGAGGCAGCGCATGGCACCAAGGGGGTAGGAATGACGACTGTGCTGCGTCACATTACGAAGGAAAGTCCCAGCTCCGGGATGGTATAACGGTATCAGTGAACACATTTTATAAGTGTTAAGTTCTGCGTGTGCAAGGAGGGGAAAAAAAAGAGCTACCATTTCCTTGTGCAGCATTACTGCTGCACAAGATGGCTCTTTCAGTAACAAACGACGGGGGGGGGGGGGCAGGTTCCCTTACATTTAGGTTGTTGTGCCAGCGTGGCGGTCGCAGGACACATTGCCGGCTACACAGCTGGGGATCAGCTGACGTTACTGAAACCCAATAACACTGGGTCGTATGTTTTTACTGTGCAGCCTGCACTTCTGAGCCGCAAATGGCGGTGTTGGAGCCCAGGAATAGCAGTTCAGGTGGTAGAAAGATGAATACAGCAGGAGACCTGGATGACACCCAATTACTTAATCAGGCAGAGGAGTGGCAAATTCCTGCGAGATCCAGGCCTGGTTCATTTTCAGGAAAGTAAGCCGGTCAACGTTATCGGAGGATAGTCGCATGCGACGGTCTGTTAGTACACCACCTGCGGCACTAAAGACACGTTCCGATAAGACACTAGCCGCAGGGCAAGCCAGCACCTCCAATGCATACTGGCTTAGCTCTGGCCATGTATCCAGCTTAGAGACCCAAAACTTGAACGGGGAAGAGCCGTCTGGGAATACAGTAAGAGGGCAAGCCATGTAGTCTGTCACCATCTGACGGAACCGTTGCCTCCTGCTGACTGGAGCCGCCGGTGATGGTGTAGACATTTGGGGCGGGCACACAAAAGTGTGCCAGAGTTGTGCCATACTGGGCTTGCCTTGGGCAGAGGCACTGCTTCTGCTCCCTCTTTGGGCAGAGCCTCCCCCACTGCCTCGACGCACTGAGCTGCTTTGTAAAGCACTAGCAGCACTCCTCTCAGTTGGACAGGAGAAGATGATGGAATTCACCAGTGTGTCGTGGTACTCCCGCAATTTACGCTCCCGGGTCAACGCAGGGATGAGGTTTTGGACATTGTCCCGGTAGCGAGGATCGAGGAGGGTGAACACCCAATAATCAGGCATGTTGAGAATGTGGTCGATGCGGCGGTCGTTTCTCAGGCACTGCAGCATGAAATCCACCATGTGCTGCAGAGTGCCAACTGGCCCAGAAACGCTGTCCCCTGCTTGAGACATGATCTCTGCCCGCTCGTCATCACCCCACCCTCGCTGTACACACTGACCACTGGACAATTGTGTCGCTCCCTCCTCTGGACGGAGCTCTTCCTCCTCCATTGACTCCTCCTCATCCTCCTCACAAATTGGCCCCTGCGTACCCCTTTGTGAGGAACCACGTGGCGCTGACTCTCCAGAAGCTGATGGAAAAGGTGACTCCTCATCCTCCACCTCTTCCACCACATCATCCCTTAACCCTTGCAAAGTTTGCTGAAGCAGGCAGATAAGGGGGACAGTCATGCTGACTAGTGCATCATCTGCACTTGCCATCCGCGTGGAATAATCAAAAGGAAGCAAAACCTGGCAGACGTCCTTCATAGTGGCCCACTCTGTGGTTGTGAAGTCTGATCGGCGCTGACTGCGACTTCTTTGCGCCTGATGCAGCTGGTACTCCATTACTGCTTGCTGCTGCTCACACAACCGCTCCAACATATGTAACGTGGAATTCCACCGGGTAGGTAGGTCACATATGATGCGGTGTTCCGGAAGGCGGAATCGGCGCTGCAGAGCAGCAATGCGGGATCTGGCCAAGCTGGAACGCCGCAAGTGAGCACACTCTAGGCGGACCTTGTGCAGCAGGGCATCAAGATCCGGATAGTCCCTCAGAAAACTCTGCACAACCAAATTGAGCACATGTGCCAGACATGGGATGTGAGTGAGGTTGCCAAGGGCCAAAGCTGCCACCAGATTTCGGCCATTGTCACACACTACCATGCCTGGCTGGAGATTCGCTGGCAGTAACCACACATCGCTCTCCTGCTTGATGGCATTCCAGAGCTCCTGCGCTGTGTGGCTTCGATGCCCCAATGAAACTAGTTTCAAGACGGCCTGCTGACGTTTGGCCACGGCTGTGCTCATGTCGGTCATAGGTAAACGTTCACGGGTCCATGTGGAGGTGGACTGTGACGGATCCTGCAGAGAGGAATCAGAGGAACTGGTGTAAGAGGAGGAGTCGATGCGTACAGACTGGATTCCTGCAATCCTTGGAGTGGGCAGGACACGTCCTGCGCCACTCGCACAATCTGTACCTGGCTCAACAACATTAACCCAATGGGCAGTGAGGGAAACATATCGCCCCTGTCCATGCTGACTGGTCCACGCATCGGTGGTGAGGTGGACCTTGCTACTGACGGCGTTCAGTAGCGCATGTTTTATGTTTGCCTCAACATGCCTGTGCAGGGCAGGGACAGCCTGCCTGCTGAAGTAAAAGCGGCTGGGCACCTTGTACTGTGGGACTGCCAATGCCATCAAGTCACGGAAGCTGTCAGTCTCCACCAGCCTGAACGAGAGCATTTCCAGGGACAACAGTTTGGCAATGCCTGCATTCAGAGCCTGTGCTCGGGGGTGGTTGGTCGAGAATGCCCGCCTTTTCTCCCATGCCTGTACTACCGATGGCTGTAGAGTAGACTGGGAGTGTGAGGATGACTGGGAAGGTGGTGCTGTGGGTGGAATTACACAAGGTCTCTGGGAGGAAGCCAAACCAGCTGTGCGTGAGCTGGAGGAAGAGGCAACACGAGCTGAAGAGGTGGTAGCTGCCGCTGTTGGTTGGCCTACATCTTCAGTCTGTTTCTGTAACTCCACCGCGTGCCTGGTCCGCACATGTTTCCACATATTTGTGGTATTGAGGTTGCTGACATTTTTCCCTCTTTTTACTTTCTGATGACACAGCTTGCATTTGACAAAACAAATGTCATCTGCAACTGTGTCAAAAAAGGACCAGGCACTGCAAGTCTTGGGAGCGCCCTTTTTTCGCTTTGGAAAGAGACAGGCTCCTAACGGGTGCCAAAGTGGAGGCTACAGGCTCCGCAGTCTTCCCCCTCCCTCTCCCTCTTTGGCCCGTAAGAGGAAGCTCTTCCTCTGAGCTGCTCCCACCACCTTCCTGTTCCTCACGCCACGATGGGTCAAGAACCTCATCATCTCCACTACCCTCTGCCACCAACTGCTCCTCCTGGGTAGTCTCAGCAGCACAGTACGCACGAGAAAGCGGCACCTGAGTTTCATCATCAGATGCGTACTGCGCTGTGGTCACCGGAGGCACTGGCCCACCTGCCTCTTCAGAGTCAGAGAGAAAAAGGTGTTGGGCATCACTGCACACTGCCTCTTCTTCCATTTCTCCAATGCTGCTTGGCTGGCCCCCTGTTTCCAAGCCAAGAGATTCAGAGAACAGAAGTAGAGACGGCTCCTGTCCTGGGCTCTCTGACTGCCTGGCCAATTTGGCAGGTGGTGAAGAGACAGATGGCTGCTCTCCAGTGCTCTGTGCCTGAGAGGATGTGGCACTAACTGAAGTCGATGCCAAGGCGTTAGCTGCCATCCACCCGACAACGGCTTCAATTTGGTCTTCACGCAGCAGCGGTGCACGGCGCTTTCCGACAAAGCTGCGCATGAAGGACTGTTCCCTGCTGAAACTGAGTGACGACGATTCACCGGCGCCCGCAGCAGGCACAGAATCACCACGTCCTCTCCCTGCTCCTCTCCCTGCTCCGCGCCCACGCCCACGTGCCTTACTCCCTGCCCTCTTCATCTTGGTTGACAGATAAAGATAAGCAGAAAAGTACTAAGGCCTTAGTGTGCTTATTCCTGAAATGCTCCTCCTAACAGGTGTAAGAAACACTAATGTTGTAAATTGTGGACTAAACTTTATTATTTTTCAAATGTGGCCTACACAAGTGTTAAGTTGTGTTTGGTGAACTTAACTTTTTTTTGGTGCAGATCGGACTACAGAGCTAGTTTAAATCACACGGAGACCGTGCAGACAGCTGTAAACGGCGCTGCAAGGCCAAAAAACCCTCCTCTAGGTTATCCTATATAGTGTTTTTCCACTATTTAGCTGGATACGAGTGGAAAGACACTAATAGGAATTTTTTTTTTCAAATTTTAAACTGGCTGCACTATTTGAAAAAAAGGAAATTGTTTTTCAAGGTATGAGGCAGTAACGCACCCTGAGCTGAATCCAACCGGCTATGGCTGCACACAGACTACAGGGCGAGCTGCGCTCACACAGAGACCGTGCAGACAGCCGTAAACGGCGCTGCAAGGCCAAAAAACCCTCCTCTAGGTTATCCTATATAGTGTTTTTCCACTATTTAGCTGGATACGAGTGGAAAGACACTAATAGGAATTTTTTTTTTTTTCAAATTTTAAACAGGCTGCACTATTTGAAAAAAAGGAAAATTTTTCTCAAGGTATGAGCCAGTAACGAACCCTGAGCTGAATCCAACCGGCTATGGCTGCACACAGACTACAGGGCGAGCTGGGCTCACACGGAGACCGTGCAGACAGCCGTAAACAGCGCTGCAAGGCCCAAAAACCCCCCTCTAGGTTATCCTATGTAGTGTTTTTCCACAATAGAGCTGGAGACTGGTGGAAAAACACTAATAGGAAATTTGAGAAAAAATGTGCAGCAGGCTGCACTAAGAGCAAAAAAGGACAACTGTGTGAGGCAGTGTGAACCCCCCCTGAGCTGAATACAACCGGGTATATGGCTGCACACAGACTACAGAGTGAGCTGCACACACACACACACAGAGACCTTGCAGAACGCTGTTAAAACAGCGCTGCAAGGCAAGAGCAAGGTGAACAGTGAAGAACACACAGCGTTTTGCTAAATTAGCCTTTGGAAAGGAAAATAAAGCAATTAGCAAGCTCAACTGGCCCTCAGTTAGAACACAGCGTCCTGTCCCTAACTGAAATCACAGCAGAGTGAGCGCAAAATGGCGGCAGCGTTTTTTATAGTGCAGAGTGACATCATTTCAGCAGCCAATCACAGCCTTGCCAGTACTTACATGCCCACCATGCTAAACAGGATGTGCCCACACTTCCAATCATTCCTCATTGGCTGCTGCATTCAGTTTGAATTCTGGGAACTTCCGATTCCGGTATCCGATACGCGGGAAGTATCGGAATTCGGTATCGGAATTCCGATACCGCAAATATCGGCCGATACCCGATACTTGCGGTATCGGAATGCTCAACACTACTAATAAGATATATTAAAAAGTTTCTTACTTTCCAGTGTACTATTGATTTATGGAGGAACAAAATACAGCAACAATTACTCTTTAGGGGCGGATATATCTTTACTGTTTATGTTCCATAAATGTTGGAGATGGAAAATACACCTTTATGCTTAATTGATGTACTTGGGAGAGTTAAAATCTGCCGATGTGGCCATCAGACCGGAACATTTACGCCCACGTTCATGACCATTTTATATTAGTAATTTGTGTTAAATTTACTTTCCCATGATCGCGGATCTGAAACTATGTTTACAAATTAAATTCACTGGTTTGAGAAATGTCTGTGTGTAAAACGAGCAGCATGCATGTGAAATTAATTCATTTTTTCACCTGCGCAATTTATTCCCTTCTCTGTTGCTGTTCGGCTAATTTGATGATTTCTTGTTGGAAATCTGGGCTAATGTAAAGTGACTGGCAGTTGTTCAGGGATACTCCCCGTACAGATTATAATTCATCCTGACACCTTCACTGCTCGTCAGAGATTTCACTTCATTTTAAATATAATACATCAATCTGTTGAATTTTCCTCTTTCTGTACAGAAAATTCTGAAACAAACAAAAAAAACCCCCATGCATTGGACACATGGTTATGGGTCCGGTGTATTCATCATGAGAGCAGTATTCCCCAAACCTCCTCACAGTGATTGACGGGTCATTACCTATGCAGAGCCGCCAGCTTTCAACCCCTGACACCAAATTCATAAAATATGCTTCCAGTATACCGTTTGGTCCTACCACCCAATCTGCACAATAATTGTTAGGCCGTTTGCTTAATAGGAGAACAGTGAATCACAGAGCATAATTCCATAAAATATAATTACTTTTATTAATAAATAGTTCAAAACAAAAAATAGTTGTTAAAACACATATAGAAAACCGTAACAGGGATAGTGACACCTAAGTGTCACGTGCGGCAGGGTTGTAATGCAAATACAAGCAAATATAAACAAAGTAATCCCTCCAATGTTATAAGCCCAATACAGGGAGAGATAGCAGGGCAAGACCGGCGCAATCATAAAACTGAATGATGGCCCACATAGATATGCAAGTGCAAGAATAAAAGTAAATAAATGGAAACAATTATATAAGTTCAACCGGTCTGATGTGATATATTGAGCCACCACCAGTGTAACTTATACTACATGCAGGCAACGTTACCACAGAGGGTCACTAAGACCGACGCAATTATAAAACTGACTGATGGCCAACATAAAAATGCAAGTGCAAGAACAATAGATGAACTAAATATATAAGTTCAAACGGTATAATAAGATATATGGAGCCACCACCAGTGTAGCTTATACTGCATGCAGGCAACGTTACCACAGAAGGTCTCTAACCCAAAAGCAAGTGTGCCAGGAGGGATAATAATGAAACAATGGAGGTAATTCCAACCTATATGGCAGACGTGAAAGAGGCCCGACGCGCGTTTCACTATCAGTGCTTCCTCGGGGGCGTGGTGTAAAGAAAGTATTGCAGGCATTTATAGGGCATACCAGAACGGAAGCCCCAATAGCGCGGTCTAATGCGGCGCTTCCCATAGCATGGTGGGGGCCGGAAACCATGGCCTCGGCGTCTGATGCTGCAGGTCCACGCCCACCGCTGTTGAGACCATGGAAGGCGAGATTGATTTGGTTCAAAAGATAATTACTGAGTCATCTAACCCAGCTGACATGGGGAAATTTAAACAGGACTTAGACAAACAGTTTGTGGGCTGGGAAAAGGAAGTCCAAGAAACTAAGGCAAAGAAGTTTGCCCATGATTTACAGGATTTTAAGAATAACACTGTTTATAGGTAGCACAAAACGCAGCACACTGCATGGTCTCCCTCTGTGTCATCTATTTCTTCAATTGATGAGAGGTCTATGGATGATCAAAGTTCTTTTACAACCATTAGAAACAAACGGAAAGGTGGATATAATACCCGTAAAAATAATCCGACAAAGTGTAGAATGGGAAACAACCCTGGACCTTCAAATTTGCAGGTATTAAATCTGTCTCAGATTAACCTTACTGACTCACAAGTTAAGGTACTCAGTTTAGGCCTCACCTTTTCCCCTGTCTCATCCTTTGACTTTTTCACTTCAGTAAAGGACCTCCATCTCTTTGCGAGAAAGTTGGTCCTTAAGAAGCTTCATGCTAAGAAACTATCTGATGATTCATATTGGACACCAAGAGAACAAGAGGCTATAGCAATTCTAAATGGAGTATGTGATGACTTTTCCTCTGAACCTCCTCTAACTACAGGTACGTTTGAAATTTCCAAACCAAAGAAGTTTCCTCCATTTAATCTCTTCCCTGAGATTGAATTGTTTGTAAGGCTGGTGACGGAAGAGTTTAGGAAGATACCATGGCGTATTTGTAATGACAATCTTACAAGGGATCAAAGACTTGCATTGTCGGAACTCCGTAAGCTTAAGGGGGTTGTAATTAAGCAAGCGGGTAAAGGCGGGAATGTTGTCATCTGGCCAACTAGTCTCTATGAGAAAGAAGCCTTCCGCCAGTTAAAAGATGCTGAAAATTACAAGAAGTTGACGTATAACCCCTCCTCTGCCTTTCAGGTCGAACTAAGTGAGATTCTTGAGGATGCATTCCTGGATGGATTGATTCCAAAGGACTTAAAAGAAAATTTGATTCCTGTATCTCACAGAACTCCTTGCTAATATTTTCTGACTAAAGTCCACAAAAACCTTTCCTGCCCACCTGGGCGACCAATTATCTCTGGGAATGGTGGACTTTCTGAAGGAATGGGTAAGATGTTGGACTTTTATTTGAAACCAATTGAAACCAATTGTGGAAACCCTCCCTTCTTACCTGAGGGATACCGGTGATGTGTTATCCATAATCACCAGTATTTGTTTAGAACCTAGTAACATTCGATGTTGAGTCACTGTACACCTCTATCAGGCATGCTGATGGTCTGGAGGTGGTCAATTTCTTTTTGGGAACCACTGATATGATGATCGCTTTATTCTTTTTCTTTTGTCCCTGCTGGAATTTGTGCTAACACACAATTATTTTATCTTTAAGGAGGCACTCTACCTACAGCTTCAGGGGAAAGCGATGGGGGTGGCCTTTGCCCCCTCATATGTTTGTCTATTCCTGGGGCTGTCGGAGAGAAAAGTCTTTGTAACGGACCCTACACCTCTTGCTTCCCAGGTACTTTTATGGACAAGATATATTGACGATGTGTTTGCTATATGGCAGGGCACTGAAAATGAACTTCTCTGCTTCGTTGATTCATTAAATGATAACGCCAATAATATCAAACTCACCTGTCATTACAGTCGTGAAAGTATCGACTTTTTGAATATATGAATTTTCAAAGGAAAGGATGGATTCCTACAGAGTGACCTCTTTCGGAAGAAAACTTCAGTGAATGGTGTCTTGCATGCCTCTTCAGCTCACCCTGCACATCTTAAAAGAAACATCCCATATGATCAGTTTTTGAGGGCGAAACGTATATGTTCAGAGGATACTGCCTACCAAAAACAAGTTTTGGACTTACAAGAACGCTTTGAGGAACGTGGGTATTCCAGTCGTATTATTGGAAATTGTAAAAAAGAGCATCTACTGTCAGAAGGGAAGATCAGTTGAGGACCATGAGATGAAGTCATTCCGAGTACCAGGTGAGATTCATTTCAACATTTTCCAGTAATTCATCTGCTGTTAGAACAGCCCTGGGGAAATACTGGCCAATAATCAAACAAGATCAAATTCTAACTGAATGTACTTCCTCTGTACCCTCCATTACATACCGGAGAAATAAGAACTTGAAGGACCTTTTAAGTCACAGTTACTACAAAGGTCAAGAGTCGGCTTGCAGCTTTGGATCTAAAGGCCCCAAGTGGTGGTTGTTCCCTTGCAAAATCTGTCTGGCTTGTAAGAATTTGGAAAGATCCTTTTCATTTTGTTCCAGTGATGGCTCTAAGGAATTTAGAATCACACATCACATTACCTGTTGTACCGAAAATGTAATCTATTACGCCTCATGCCCATGTGGGTTGATCTATGACGGCCTTACCTCTCATCAATTACGTGTTAGAGTGAGAGAACACGTTCGTGATATCCAGAATGCTGTTGAATGTCAAACTGATGAAATCCTTAAACCCATAGCACAACATTTTAAATCGGTACATGATTGTAACAGCCGATTACTTAGGATTCGTGGCATCAACTGTATTGTACCTGACAGACGTGGGGGTGACATTAAGAAAAAACTAGCCCAACTTGAGGCACGTTGGATATTTAAAATCGATTGCGTTCGTCCTAAAGGACTCAATGAAATTCTCGGCTTTGCTCCATTTTTATAAAGTTTGTGTTGTGTTGTTTATTTTTGTATTTTAATTCTCACCTTTTTATCTCTACTCTACTTTGTATTTTTCACTGGTGGTCTTTGTGCGGCGCCTTCTGTTGTTCTACCCTGCAACAGAAAGAGAAGAAAAGAAGAAATGGAAGTAATTGATGTTTTGTACTTTGCTGCAACTTTATATTTTTATCTGTGGTGTTCTATTTTTATCATCATTAGTCGGCTTTTTGTCAAGATTGGATTTTGGAGTTTTTAGTCATCTCCCTATTGGATCACCATGTTGGCTATTAATCTTCCTTGTGGCATATTACCATCTTATACATGCATATTTATTTATTAATTCTTTTTCTATTATTATAAGAATTATTGTGTTATATTTGTATGATCCTTTTACATCTCACATATATATTGAAACTCAAACTTGCTTATTTGTCTAGTGTTGTTTTATCATTATACACTTTCTATTTTTGTATTCTCATCTTATATATTCAATTCACTGTATGGTTTATTCCATGTTAGGATATATATATATATATATATATATATATATATATATATATATATATATAAAATTGTCTAAGGGATACTTCCGTCTGAATGTCTCGGAAATCCCACGTCGCTGATTGGTTTCGCCAGCTGCCTGTCATGGCTGCCGCGACCAATCAGCGACGAGCACAGTCCGATTAGTCCCTCCCTACTTCCTACTTCCAGTCAGTGCCCGGCGCCCACTCCGTACTCCCCTCCAGTCACCGCTCCCACAGGGTTAATGCCGCTGCTATTACCCCTGTGTGACCAAGTTTTTACTATTGATGCTGCCTATGCAGCATCAATAGTAAAAAAGATCTAATGTTAAAAATAATTTTAAAAAAAACAAAAATACAGCTATTCTCACCTTCCATAGTCCGACCATGCGCTCGCGCCTGCCCCCAGCTTCCGTTCCCAGAGATGCATTGCGAACTTACCCAGAAGACTTAGCGGTCTCGCGAGACCGCTAAGTCATCTGGGTAAGTTCGCAATGCATCCTGGGAACGAAAGATGGCGGCAGCCGCGCGCGCATCGCCAGAGCTTCGTTGGATCCCGGCGGGTGAGTATATAACTATTTTTTATTTTAATTATTTTTTTTAACAGGGATATGGTGCCCACACTGCTATATACTACGTGGCCAGTGTTAGATACTATGTGGGCTGTGTTCTATACTGCGTGGGCTGTGATATATACTACATGGCTGCTATATACTATGTGGGCAATGTTATATACTACATGGCTGTGTTCTATACTGCGTGCTATATACTACGTGGCCACTGTTAGATACTATGTGGGCTGTGCTATATATTACATGGGCTGTGTTATATATTACGTGGCCAGTGTTACATAGTACGTGGGCTGTGTTATATACAGCGTGGCTGCTATATACTGTGTGGGCTTTGTTATTTACTGCGTGGCCTATATTCACGCATCGGGTATTCTACAATATGTATGTATGTATATAGCAGCCCCATGGTATATACCACAGGCCACGTAGTATGCCTATATACTACGTGGCCTGTGCTATATACTATGTGGCTGCTATATGCATATATACATACATATTCTAGAATACCCGATGCGTTAGAATCGGGCCACCATCTAGTATATATACCGCATATATATATATATATATATATATATATATATATATATATATAGACTAGCTGAAGAGCCCGGCGTTGCCTGGGCATAGTGAATATCTGTGGTTAGTTACAGCACCTCACTGCTCTTATTTTCCCATCACGCCTCTCATTTTCCCAATCACATCTCTCATTTTCTCCCTCACACCTCTCATTTTCTCCCTCACTCCTCTCATTCCCCCATAACACTTGTCATTTCGACCTCACATCTGTCATTTTCCGATCACTCCACTATTTTCCCTCACTTCTCTCATTTTGCACTCACACCTTTTCATTTTCACCTTACACCTCTCATTTCACCTCAGTATATACATGTTTATCATCTCCCTTATATATAGTATACAACTGTATGTCACCTCCTGTATATAGTATATACCTGTATGTCATCTCCCCTGTATATAGTATATACCTGCTGTGTGTCATCTCCCCTGTATATAGTATATACCTGTATGTCATCTCCTCCTATATATAGTATATACCTGTATGTCATCTCCTTCTACATATAGTATATACCTGTATGTCATCTCCTCCTGTATATAGTATATGTCTGTGTGTCATCTCCTCCTGTATATAGTATATACCTGTATGTCATCTTCTATATATAGCATATACCTGTATGTCATCTCCTCCTGTATATAGTATATACCTGTATGTCATCTGCTCCTGTATATAGTATATACATGTGTCATCTCCTCCTGTATATAGTATATACCTGTATGTCATCTCCTCCTGTATATAGTATGTACCTGTATGTCATCTCCTCCTCTATATAGTATATACCCGTGTGTCATCTCTCCTGTATATAGTATATATCTGTGTGTCATCTCCCCTGTATATAGTATATACCTGTGTGTCATCTCCTCCTGTATTAGACCTCATTCACACGTTATTTGCTCAGTATTTTTACCTCAGTATTTGTAAGCTAAATTGGCAGCCTGATAAATCCCAGTATATATTAGCTCGCACATACACATAATAGACAGGTCATGTGACTGACAGCTGGCGTATTTCCTATATGGTACATTTGTTGTTCTTGTAGTTTGTCTGCTTATTAATCGGATTTTTATTTTTGAAAGATAATACCAGACTTGTGTGTGTTTTAGGGCGAGTTTCGTTTGTCAAGTTGTGTGTGTTGAGTTGCGTGTGGCGACATGCACATAGCAACTTTTGTGAGATGAGTTTTGTGTGGCAACATGCGTGAAGCAACTTTTTGTGTGTTGAGTTGCATGTGACAGGTTAGTGTAGCAAGTTGTGTGCAGCAAGTTTTGCACATGGCGAGTTTTGCGCGTGGTGAGTTTTATGTGTGGTGCCTTTTGAGTATGTGCAAGTTTTGTCTGAGGCAACTTTTGCATGTGTTGCAACTTTTGTGCATGTGGCAATTTTTCCGCGTGTGCAAGTTTTGCGTGTGGCAAGTTTTCCATGAGGTGAGTTTTGCACTTGTGGCGAGTTTTACGTGAGCCTAGTTTTTGCATGTGGCGAGTTTTGCACGTGGCGAGTTTTGAGCGGCGACTTTTGTGTTTCGACTTTTATGTGGCAAGGTTGGTGTATGTGTGGTGAAATGTGTGCTGAGGGTAATATGTGTTCAAGCACGTGGTAGTGTGTGGCGCATTTTGTGTGTGTGTTCATATCACCGTGTGTGGTGAGTATCCCATGTCAGGGCCCCACCTTAGCAACTGTACGGTATATAGTCTTTGGCGCCATCGCTCTCATTCTTTAAGTCCCCCTTGTTCACATCTGGCAGCTGTCAATTTGCCTCCAACACTTTTCCTTTCACTTTTCCCCATTGTGTAGATAGGGGCAAAATTGTCTGGTGAATTGGAAAGCGCGGGGTTAAAATTTCACCTCACAACATAGCCTATGACGCTCTCGGGGTCCAGACGTGTGACTGTGCAAAATTTTGTGGCTGTAGCTGCGACGGTGCAGATGCCAATCCCGGACATACATACCTACATACACACACACATTCAGCTTTATACAGTACTAGCTGAAGAGCCCGGCGTTGCCTGGGCATAGTAAATATCTGTGGTTACTTAGTTATAGCACTTCACTTCTCTTATTTTCCCATCACACCTCTCATTTTCCCAATCACATCTTTCATTTTCCCCTCACATCTCTCATTTTCTCCCTCACATCTCTCATTTTCTCCCTCATTCCTCTCATTCCCCCCTAACACTTGTCATTTCAACCTCACATCTGTCATTTTCTGATCACTCCATTATTTTTCCTCACTCCTCTCATTTTGCACTCACGCCTTTTCATTTTCACCTCACCTCTCTCATTTTCACCTCATCACCTCAGTATATACATGTTTGTCATCTCCCTTATATATAGTATACATCTGTATGTCATCTCCTGTATATAGTATATACCTGTATGTCATCTCCCCTGTATATATTATATACCTGCTGTGTGTCATCTCCCCTATATATAGTATATACCTGAATGTCATCTCCTTCTATATATAGTATATACCTGTATGTCATCTCCTCCTGTATATAGTATATACCTGTGTGTCATCTCCTCCAGTATATAGTATGTACCTGTATGTCATCTCCTCCTCTATATAGTATATACCTGTGTGTCATCTCTCCTGTATATAGTATATATCTGTGTGTCATCTCCTCCTGTATATAGTATATACCTGTGTGTCATCTCCTCCTCTATTAGACCTCGTTCACACATTATTTGCTCAGTATTTTAACCTCAGTATTTGTAAGCTAAATTGGCAGCCTGATAAATCCCCAGCCAACAGGAAGCCCTCCCCCTGGCAGTATATATTAGCTCACACATACACATAATAGACAGGTCATGTGACTGACAGCTGCCGTATTTCCTATATGGTACATTTGTTGTAGTTTGTCTGCTTATTAATCAGATTTTTATTTTTGAAGGATAAGACCAGACTTGTGTGTGTTTTAGGGTGAGTTCGTTTGTCAAGTTGTGTGTGTTGAGTTGCGTGTGGCGACATGCATGTAGCGACTTTTGTGAGATGAGTTTTGTGTGGCAACATGCGTGTAGCAACTTTTTGTGTGTCGAGTTGCATGTGACAGGTTAGTGTAGCAACTTGTGTGCAGCAAGTTTTGCGCATGGCGAGTTTTGCACGTGGCGAGTTTTGTGTGGTGCCTTTTGAGTATGTGCAAGTTTTGTGTGAGGCAAATTTTGCATGTGTTGCAACTTTTGTGCATGTGGCAATTTTTCCGCGTGTGCAAGTTTTGCGTGTGGCGAGTTTTCCATGAGGTGAGTTTTGCACTTGTGGCGAGTTTTGCAAGAGCCTAGTTTTTGCATGTGGCGAGTTCTGCGCGTGGCGAGTTTTGAGCGGCGACTTTTGTGTTTCGACTTTTATGTGGCGAGGTTGGAGAATGTGTGGTGAAATGTGTGCTGAGGGTGATATGTGTTCAAGCACGTGGTAGTGTGTGGCGCATTTTGTGTGTGTTCATATCCCCGTGTGTGGTGAGTATCCCATGTCGGGGCCCCACCTTAGCAACTGTACGGTATATACTCTTTGGCGCCATCGCTCTCACTCTTTAAGTCCCCCTTGTTCACATCTGGCAGCTGTCAATTTGCCTCCAACACTTTTCCTTTCATTTTTTCCCATTATGTAGATAGGGGCAAAATTGTTTGGTGAATTGGAAAGCACGGGGTTAAAATTTCACCTCACAACATAGCCTATGACGCTCTCGGGGTCCAGACGTGTGACTGTGCAAAATTTTGTGGCTGTAGCTGCGACGCCTCCAACACTTTTCCTTTCACTTTTTCCCCATTATGTAGATAGGGACAAAATTGTTTGGTGAATTGGAAAGCGCGGGGTTAAAATTTCACCTCACAACATAGCCTATGATGCTCTCGGGGTCCAGACGTGTGACTGTGCAAAATTTTGTGGCTGTAGCTGCGACGCCTCCAACACTTTTCCTTTCACTTTTTCCCCATTATGTAGATAGGGACAAAATTGTTTGGTGAATTGGAAAGCGCGGGGTTAAAATTTCACCTCACAACATAGCCTATGACGCTCTCGGGGTCCAGACGTGTGACTGTGCAAAATTTTGTGGCTGTAGCTTCAACGCCTCCAACACTTTTCCTTTCACTTTTTTCCCCATTATGTAGATAGGGGCAAAATTGTTTGGTGAATTGGAACGCGCGGGGTTAAAATTTCACCTCACAACATAGCCTATGACGCTCTCGGGGTCCAGACGTGTGACTGTGCAAAATTTTGTGGCTGTAGCTGCGACGGTGCAGATGCCAATCCCGGACATATATACATACACACACACATACACACATTCAGCTTTATATATTAGATATAGATATATATATATATATTATATATATATATATATAATATATATATATATATATATATTTTTTTTTTTTTTCAATTGTTCTATTCTTTTTTTATTCACAGTCCTTATTTATGGTGCACTTTTCTGTTTCTGGCCATCACTCTTTGGCCTTTGTTCAGGTATGTACACCCTTTCTCACCTCTTTTTCACTAGCTTTTACTTGCATTTTCTTGTTAAAAGCAGTCCGTGCGGCACTTTGCTCTTTCTCTCCCAGTGTTCTTATACTTCTGGTTCCCTGGATACGCGTCTCCATGACACAGTGGTCTCCCCGTCCACTCTTGCTGACACGTCAGCGGTGGGCGTGGACCTGTGTCGACAGACGCTGAGGCCATAGTTTCCGGACCCCGCCATGCTACGGAAGCGCCGCATTAGACCGCGCTATTGGGGCTTTCGTTCTGGTATGCCCTATAAATGCCTGCAATACTTTCTTTACACCACGCCCCCCGAGGAAGCACTGATAGCGAAACGTGCGTCGGGGCCTCTTTTACGTCTGGCATATAGGTTGGTATTACCTCCATTGTTTTATTATTATCCCTCCTGGCACACTTGCTTTTGGGTTAGAGACCTTCTGTGGTAACGTTGCCTGCATGCAGTATAAGCTACACTGGTGGTGGCTCCATATATTTCATTATACTGTCTGAACTTATATATTTAGTTCATCTATTGTTCTTGCACATTTTTATGTTGGCCATCAGTCAGTTTTATAATTGCGTCGGTCTTAGTGACCCTCTGTGGTAACGTTGCCTGCATGTAGTATAAGTTACACTGGTGGTGGCTCAATATATCACATCAGTCCGATTGAACTTATATAATTTTTTCCATTTATTTACTTTTATTCTTGCACTTGCATATCTATGTGGGCCATCATTCAGTTTTATGATTGCGCCGGTCTTGCCCTGCTATCTCTCCCTGTATTGGACTTATAACATTGGAGGGATTACTTTGTATATATTTGCTTGTATTTGCATTACAACCCTGCCGCACGTGACACTTAGGTGTCACTATCCCTGTTACTGTTTTCTATATGTGTTTTAACAACTATCTTTTGTTTTGAACTATTTATTAATAAAAGTAATTATATTTTATGGAATTATGCTCTGTGATTCACTTTCTTATTTTGGGTAACATATCGTATTTGATGTGATAGATTAACTATTTATTCTGGTCATCGTTTGATAAATTAATAGGAGAACAGGCCTGTCCACACTCTCCCCTCACGTAAATTTGATCTCTCAAAAGCCCAGAATGCAAATAATAACAAAGGAGTGGAACAGGCTGTCATGAAAGGTGGTGAGTTCTCCTTCAATGGAAGTCTTTAAACAGAGGCCGGACAGACATCTGTCTGAGATAGTTTAGTGAATCCTGCGCTGCATTGAGCGGGTGGTTGGACACGATGACTGTGGAGGTCCCTTCCAACTCTAACATTCTAGAATTCTATGATCATTTAGTTTCAGGATTCCACCTCTCCCCATATCTCAATTTCCTGTTTGCTGGCGGCACTGCTTTCCTGAATAATTGACAGGTCAATGAAGTAGCCGGATTCTGCTTCAGAGCAGAGCTTACAAA
Source organism: Ranitomeya imitator (assembly GCF_032444005.1). Lineage (NCBI taxonomy): Eukaryota > Metazoa > Chordata > Amphibia > Anura > Dendrobatidae > Ranitomeya > Ranitomeya imitator. The sequence continues at coordinate 798,800,871 of NC_091284.1, forward strand.
CTCTATTACAAATGGCTTTTAAGTGCTCCGCATATGTGAAGATCAGAAGAAGTAAAGTTGAACTATATAATCTGAATTTGGCATGTGAGTGTCATCTTTTATAGGGGACCTTTTGGGCTCTCTTGTCAGTTGACTTGACTTACAATAATCTTAACGACCGGACTGGTGACATGACAAAAATACTCCTGTGATAAAACAAACAGACTGGGAAATGTGTTCCCTCACACAAATGAGTGGTTGAAAGTCATTACCATGTCACCAGTTCCTGGCCATTAGCTGTGTCGGCACGCCCATAAGCTGCAGCAGCTCTACATAGTGGAACACATCAAATTACACAGTACATAGCAGGGGAACATATATGGTCAGAAGCTGTTCTACATAAAACACCAACAAAAGACTAGAGACACTCCACCTGAAGAAGAAGGTTCAATCTCCAAAGTAGACGAGCCTTATTAACCACGAGATGGCGGTTCGATTCTAACGCATCGGGTATTCTAGAATATGCATGTCCACGTAGTATATTGCACAGTCCACATAGTATATTGCCTGTCCATGTAGTATATTGCCCAGCCATGTAGTATATTTCCCAGCCACGTAGTATATTGCCCAGTCACGTAGTATATTGCCCAGCCACATAGTATATTGCCCAGTCACGTAGTATATTGCCCAGCCACATAGTATATTGCCCAGTCACGTATTATATTGCCAAGCCATGTAGTATATTGCCCAGCCATGTAGTATATTGCCCAGTCACGTATTATATTGCCAAGCCATGTAGTATATTGCCCAGCCATGTAGTATATTGCCCAGCCACATAGTATATTGCCGAGTCACGTAGTATATTGCCCAGCCATGTAATATGCTGCACAGCAACGGAGTATACAGCACAGAGCCATGTAGTATACAGACTTAAAATAAAAAATAAACATATACTCACCCTCCGTTGAAGCCCTTGCCCTGTGTGCGGTGCACGCAGCAGCTTCCGGTCCCAGGGTTGGTATGGGCGCAGGACCTGTGATGACGTCGCGGTCACATGACCGTGACATCATGGCAGGTCTTTCTCGCAGGACCTGTGATGACGTCGCGGTCACATGACCGTGACGTCATGGCAGGTCCTTGTCGCATATCATTCTTGCCACAGGAACCTGCCGCTTGCATGGAGCGGTCACCGGAGCGTCACGAGGAGCGGGGAAAGGCGCCGGAATGTGAGTATATGATGATTTTTTTTTAAATTATTTTTAACATTAGATCTTTTTACTATTAAGGCTGCATAGGCAGCATCAATAGTAAAAAAGTTGGTTACACAGGGTTAATAGCAGCGTTAATGGAGTGTGTTACACCGCGGCATAACGCGGTCCATTAGCGCTGCCATTAACCCTGTGTGAGGGCTGACTGGAGGGGAGTACAGAGTGGGCACTGACTGCGGGGAGGAAGGAGCTGCCATGTTGCCGCCGGACTGCGCCCATCGCTGATTGGTCGTGGCCGTGGGCGTTTTGCCATGACCAATCAGCGACTTGGATTCCATGACAGAGGCCGCGACCAATGAATATCCGTGACAGACAGAAGGAAAGACAGAAGGACAGACAGAAAGACGAAAGTGACCCTTAGACAATTATATAGTAGATACAAACGCATAAATCTGTGGAGCAGCTGACCTCAACAGCTGATCATAGTAGGAACCATCCATGGTTTCAAAAAAAGCTTGGATGATTTATTAGAAGAAAATAACAATTAAAATGGACCATACAAAAAATAAGGTCAAAAGCTGTTCTATGTAAATGTAAAAAATAATCAAAAGGCGAGCGGACACTCCCTCCAGCTGGAGAAGAGGGTTCAATCTCCAGAGGAGACAATCCTTCTCAACCATGGAAATCATTAATCCATGTAGCATCCAACCTCAAGAGCTGGTGATAGTAGGAAACATTGATAGTTTCAAAAAATGCTTGGGATGATTTCTTAGAAGAAACTAACATAAATAATTGCAAATATATAAAATTCTTGTTCTGAATGTTGAATCAGTCAGGAAAACTTTGTTATTTTAGAGCAAATTAGTCCGTGCCATATATATGTACCTATAACCCTTCACTTTATTCTTCCATCCCTCGATTGAACATAATAGACATCTTTTTTCAACCTTACCATGTAACTGTGTCATGACCATCCAATATCCTGAAAATTTGCTGTTCATCAATGTAAAATCACAATGACCTAGAAAAAAAAAACCAATGTATCAACATGTTATATAAACTGTACTTTACCAATTAAACATCTTCCACCTATAAAGGTTAATGAGAATTCTCTTGTCTGAGGGATCTTGTCCTCTATGTAAGACAACATATTACATTTTCCAGTTTGATCAGTTTGATAAATTTGGTGGAAGCGCGTAATATGCTGTCGTCAAGTTTTAATGAATCCTTTGGGCATCAGTAGTTTCATTTTATGTTTTCTTATGAAAGTCCTATTCTAGGAACAAAGACGATCTGTTATCTGGAAAAATGTAGACTTTTATCAAGCGCAACCGTCTTGAAACAATGCATCGTGTACTTCTATCCTCGGAACATAAAGGTTTAGACAACATTCTCTGCACAGAAATTTAAAGAAACACAAAATGCAAATAATGAGTTGAGATGGCTTTTGCCCTTCATATGCATATTTATCAGTCTACACTCAGGTTGGCAGATTGCCATGCGAAACGAGCTCCGCCATTCAAATTCCACTGTCTTAATGAATAGAGCCGGCTTCTTCCGTAGAATCTCTTTAAGACGTCATCTTCTCCTTCTTCGTTCCGTTGAAGAAAGTTAATGTAAAAGATGCTGATACCAATTTCACAATTCACATAGGATGGCAAAATCCATTATCTACAGAAGAATAGTGAAGAAAATATTTGATCAAAGGGAGAGACTGAGAGATAGGAAGATAAGGAAAATTGCTGAAGGTCGTGTTACTGGAGAGATAGAAGCTCGGTAATGTGTGATTAGTTTCAGTCTTTTCGGAAGGCGACATGACTTTACACTAAAATACAGTATTACAGTTGTTATTAGATATGATTATGCAGTTTGCTTTAAACTCACTTACAAACTTTTTACCTAAAATGAGGATTAATTCGCTGTTACAGAAAGTTTACATTTAAAGGGAAACTGGAATAGTGTGAATGGAAGTATTCAAAATTAATAGACTAAATTACAAAATTTGAAAAGTTCAATCTAAGAAAAACATTGTCACGATTCCACCTATTGGTGTGTCTGGAAGCAGTAACATAGTAACATAGTAACATAGTAACATAGTTAGTAAGGCCGAAAAAAGACATTTGTCCATCCAGTTCAGCCTATATTCCATCATAATAAATACCCAGATCTACGTCCTTCTACAGAACCTAATAATTGTATGATACAATATTGTTCTGCTCCAGGAAGACATCCAGGCCTCTCTTGAACCCCTCGACTGAGTTCGCCATCACCACCTCCTCAGGCAAGCAATTCCAGATTCTCACTGCCCTAACAGTAAAGAATCCTCTTCTATGTTGGTGGAAAAACCTTCTCTCCTCCAGACGCAAAGAATGCCCCCTTGTGCCCGTCACCTTCCTTGGTATAAACAGATCCTCAGCGAGATATTTGTATTGTCCCCTTATATACTTATACATGGTTATTAGATCGCCCCTCAGTCGTCTTTTTTCTAGACTAAATAATCCTAATTTCGCTAATCTATCTGGGTATTGTAGTTCTCCCATCCCCTTTATTAATTTTGTTGCCCTCCTTTGTACTCTCTCTAGTTCCATTATATCCTTCCTGAGCACCGGTGCCCAAAACTGGACACAGTACTCCATGTGCGGTCTAACTAGGGATTTGTACAGAGGCAGTATAATGCTCTCATCATGTGTATCCAGACCTCTTTTAATGCACCCCATGATCCTGTTTGCCTTGGCAGCTGCTGCCTGGCACTGGCTGCTCCAGGTAAGTTTATCATTAACTAGGATCCCCAAGTCCTTCTCCCTGTCAGATTTACCCAGTGGTTTCCCATTCAGTGTGTAATGGTGATATTGATTCCCTCTTCCCATGTGTATAACCTTACATTTATCATTGTTAAACCTCATCTGCCACCTTTCAGCCCAAGTTTCCAACTTATCCAGATCCATCTGTAGCAGAATACTATCTTCTCTTGTATTAACTGCTTTACATAGTTTTGTATCATCTGCAAATATCGATATTTTACTGTGTAAACCTTCTACCAGATCATTAATGAATATGTTGAAGAGAACAGGTCCCAATACTGACCCCTGCGGTACCCCACTGGTCACAGCGACCCAGTTAGAGACTATACCATTTATAACCACCCTCTGCTTTCTATCACTAAGCCAGTTACTAACCCATTTACACACATTTTCCCCCAGACCAAGCATTCTCATTTTGTGTACCAACCTCTTGTGCGGCACGGTATCAAACGCTTTGGAAAAATCGAGATATACCACGTCCAATGACTCACCGTGGTCCAGTCTATAGCTTACCTCTTCATAAAAACTGATTAGATTGGTTTGACAGGAGCGATTTCTCATAAACCCATGCTGATATGGAGTTAAACAGTTATTCTCATTGAGATAATCCAGAATAACATCCCTCAGAAACCCTTCAAATATTTTACCAACAATAGAGGTTAGACTTACTGGCCTATAATTTCCAGGTTCACTTTTAGAGCCCTTTTTGAATATTGGCACCACATTTGCTATGCGCCAGTCCTGCGGAACAGACCCTGTCGCTATAGAGTCACTAAAAATAAGAAATAATGGTTTATCTATTACATTACTTAGTTCTCTTAGTACTCGTGGGTGTATGCCATCCGGACCCGGAGATTTATCTATTTTAATCTTATTTAGCCGGTTTCGCACCTCTTCTTGGGTTAGATTGGTGACCCTTAATATAGGGTTTTCATTGTTTCTTGGGATTTCACCTAGCATTTCATTTTCCACCGTGAATACCGTGGAGAAGAAGGTGTTTAATATGTTAGCTTTTTCCTCGTCATCTACAACCATTCTTTCCTCACTATTTTTTAAGGGGCCTACATTTTCAGTTTTTATTCTTTTACTATTGATATAGTTGAAGAACAGTTTGGGATTAGTTTTACTCTCCTTAGCAATGTGCTTCTCTGTTTCCTTTTTGGCAGCTTTAATTAGTTTTTTAGATAAAGTATTTTTCTCCCTATAGTTTTTTAGAGCTTCAATGGTGCCATCCTGCTTTAGTAGTCCAAATGCTTTCTTTTTACTGTTAATTGCCTGTCTTACTTCTTTGTTTAGCCACATTGGGTTTTTCCTATTTCTAGTCCTTTTATTCCCACAAGGTATAAACCGCTTACACTGCCTATTTAGGATGTTCTTAAACATTTCCCATTTATTATCTGTATTCTCATTTCTGAGGATATTGTCCCAGTCTACCAGATTAAGGGCATCTCTAAGCTGTTCAAACTTTGCCTTCCTAAAGTTCAATGTTTTTGTGACTCCCTGACAAGTCCCCCTAGTGAAAGACAGGTGAAACTGCACAATATTGTGGTCGCTATTTCCTAAATGCCCAACCACCTGCAGATTTGTTATTCTGTCAGGTCTATTAGATAGTATTAGGTCTAAAAGTGCTGCTCCTCTGGTTGGATTCTGCACCAATTGTGAAAGATAATTTTTCTTGGTTATTAGCAGAAACCTGTTGCCTTTATGGGTTTCACAGGTTTCTGTTTCCCAGTTAATATCCGGGTAGTTAAAGTCCCCCATAACCAGGACCTCATTATGGGTTGCAGCTTCATCTATCTGCTTTAGAAGTAGACTTTCCATGCTTTCTGTTATATTTGGGGGTTTGTAACAGACCCCAATGAGAATTTTGTTACCATTTTTCCCTCCATGAATTTCAACCCATATGGACTCGACATCCTCATTCCCTTTGCTAATATCCTCCCTTAAAGTGGACTTTAAACAAGACTTTACATTGAGACAAACCCCTCCTCCTCTCCGATTTTTACGATCCTTTCTAAACAGACTGTAACCCTGTAAGTTAACTGCCCAGTCATAGCTTTCATCTAACCATGTCTCGGTTATTCCCACTATGTCAAAGTTACCTGTAGATATTTCTGCTTCTAGTTCTTCCATCTTGTTTGTCAGGCTTCTGGCGTTTGCGAGCATGCAGTTTAGAGGATTTTGTTTTGTTCCAATCTCCTCACTGTGGATTGTTTTAGAAATGTTCTTACCTCCCTTCTGAGTATGTTTTCCTGGGTCGTCTTTGTTCGAGTCTAATGTTTTTCTTCCCGTCCCCTCTTCTTCTAGTTTAACGCCCTCCTGATGAGTGTAGCGAGTCTTCTGGCGAATGTGTGTTTCCCAGGTTTGTTGAGGTGTAGTCCGTCTCTGGCGAGGAGTCCATCATACCAGTAATTCACACCGTGGTCCAGGAATCCAAATCCTTGTTGTCTGCACCATCGTCTTAGCCAGTTGTTTGCATCAAGGATCCTGTTCCATCTCCTGGTGCCATGCCTGTCTACTGGAAGGATAGAAGAAAAAACTACCTGTGCATCCAGTTCCTTTACTTTCTTCCCCAACTCTTCAAAGTCCTTGCAGATTGTCGGTAGGTCCTTCCTTGCCGTGTCATTGGTGCCAACATGTATCAGAAGAAATGGGTGGACGTCCTTGGAGCTGAAGAGCTTTGGTATCCTATCGGTCACATCCTTGATCATCGCACCTGGAAGGCAGCATACTTCTCTTGCAGTTATGTCCGGTCTGCAGATGGCTGCTTCGGTGCCTCTCAGTAGTGAGTCTCCCACCACCACCACTCTTCGTTGCTTCTTGGCTGTACTTTTTGCTGTCACTTGTTGCTGTGTGCCCTTTTCTTTTTTGCTTGCTGGTATTGCTTCATTCTTAGGTGTGCCATCTTCATCCTCTACAAAGATTTGATATCGGTTCTTCAGTTGTGTGGTTGGTGATTTCTCCATGGTCTTCTTGCTTCTTTTGGTCACATGCTTCCACTCATCTGCTTTTGGAGGTTCTCTGACACTTTTTGCACCTTCTGTGACCAGTAGAGATGCTTCTGTTCTGTCTAGAAAGTCTTCATTCTCTTTGATGAGTTTCAAAGTTGCTATTCTTTCTTCCAGACCCCGCACCTATTCTTCTAAAAGGGCCACTAGTCTACACTTCTGACAGGTGAAATTGGATTCTTCTTCTGGTCGATCTGTGAACATGTAGCACATGCTGCAGCTCACCATGTAGGTTGTCACATCTGCCATGTTGCTCCTAGATCCTGCTGACTTGCTGTGTGTTTTCCTTCTTGTGTAATCTACTCAGCCAAGCTCTCTTGCAATAATGTCCTACAGGCAAAAATTCGCACGCCGTAAGGCGCGCGGTTTGGTGATGCTTTCGAAGCAGCTGGTCCCGGCTGTACCCAACGATCTTCTAGCTTAGGGAGACTTCGCTTCTCCCAGAAGGCACCTGGAATATGCAAATTAGCCTCCTGAAGCTTGAATCCCTGGTTTGGTGATGCTTTCGAAGCAGCTGGTCCCGGCTGTACCCAACGATCTTCTAGCTTAGGGAGACTTCGCTTCTCCCAGAAGGCACCTGGAATATGCAAATTAGCCTCCTGAAGCTTGAATCCCTGGTTTGGTGATGCTTTCGAAGCAGCTGGTCCCGGCTGTACCCAACGATCTTCTAGTGATTGGGACAATGTAGAAAACGGTCAAAGGAGCACAAAGAACACAAGGACAAGGTAGTAATTTCTTAAGCCCACAACGCGTTTCGACGGTAAAGCATCTTCATCAGGTGGCAATTTCAATTTTTGGAAGCAGTGATTGACAGTGCAGACCTCTAATCTAGTACAGGGGCACATTGAGCTGTCAGTATGGTAATGTATATCTCAGTTGTCCAATCAGAGGCTGGGATGTATTGAGTTGTCAGTGTGGTGATGAACATCTCAGTTGTCCTATCGGAGGCTGGGGCATATTGAGCTATCGGCATGGTGATGGACATCTCAGTCATCAGAGGCTGTAGCGGGCAGAGCTATCAGTGTGTTGAGTGACAGTTTAGCTGTTCAATCAGGTCTAGAGCATGCCTGGTCTTTCTCAAAGTGTGTCCTATTCGATTGATAACCTGGCTATTTAGCTCAAGTGGTGTGAGCTTGCTCTGTTCTCTGTGTTCCTGTATTTGATCTTTGTTGATGATCTTGGAATGTGGTCTGACTATGCCTTTGCCTTAATCCCTCTGTTTATGACGAGTCCTCTTAGTATCTGACCCCAGACATCTTGACTACCCAGCCTCCTGACTTGTCCATGAGTTGTGACTAGTGTTATAAACATTAGGGTGAAGTGCTCAACAATAGTGGAATTGGTCCAGACTCAGAATCCAAGGGCCTGATTCATCAAGACTGGTCTGCAAAATGTAGGCACAAGAGTGCTAATTAAATTTTGCGACATTTCAAAGGTTTTACTCTAGAATTCTAGTGTAAAAGTTTTGATGAATTGGACCCCAAGATTTACCAAATAAATTCCAACTTGGTCACCAATATTTAGCTCAATGGAGCCTCCAAGAAAAACTAATTACATCCAAGAAAACCTAGAATGCCTCTCCGCCTCATCAATCTCAATCTTTGAACTTCAGCATGGTAGCTGTCTATTCCTCACTAGGGTTGAGCGAAACGGATCAGACAAATTCAAAAATCGCTGACTTTCGGCAAAGTCGGGTTTCATGACACCCGACCCGATTCTAGTGTGGGATTGGCCATGAGGTCGGCGATCTTCGCTCCAAAGTCGCGTTTCATATGACGCTTTCAGCGCCATTTTTCAGCCAATGAAGGAGGACGCAGAGTGTGGGCAGCGTGATGACATAGGTCTCGGTCCCCACCATCTTAGAGAAGGGGATGACAGTGATTGGCTTGCTTTCTGCGGCGTCACAGGGGCTATAAAGGGGTGTGCATGCCGACCGCCATCTTACTGCTGCTGATCTTAGCATAGGGAGAAGTTGCCGCAGCTTCATCAGAAGCAGGGATATAGTTAGGGAGGAAAGATTAACCCCCAAACCGCTTGTGCTGTAGCGATTTCCACTGTCCAACACCACCATTTGTTTGCAGGGACAGTGGAGGCTAGATTTTTGTGCATCAGCTCTGTAGCTTATTAGGCTGCCTTATAAGGCTCCCTGATAGCTGCATTGCTGTTTGCATGCCACTGTGCAAACCAACTGCTTTTTTAAAAGCAAAAATCCTGTTGCTCCTTTCTGCATAGTTATCTTGTTTATTTGTCCACACTTTTGTGTGCAGCAGTCCTTTTTTTTGCTGCCACACTTTTCCTGAGATCATTGTATTGAGATTGAAATTGTACTACAGACCGCTGACACGACAGGTAGTGCTGCATCGATTCAAAGTGACAGGAGACAGCATTTGTCCAGTATGGTTACGTACTACTTTTCCTCCCTTATCGATGTTTTCCCTCACAGGTCATTCCCCTTTGATTACTGGGCATCTAAAATAGACACCTGGCCTGAATTGACAGAATATGCATTACAGGAGCTTGCTTGCCCAGCTTCTAATGTGCTATTAGAAAGAGTCTTCAGTGCTGCTGGTTCAATACTGACCAAAAAAAGGACACGTCTGGCTACCCAGAATGTTGATGATCTAACCTTCATTAAAATGAACCAATCATGGATTTCAAATTATTTTGCCCCACCTTCTCCTGCTGACATGTAGCTTGCCTGAAAAATGTCTTGCTTTTGGCCTCCTCTTGCTCACTTCTCCAATTCCACCATTTGCAGCTGCTGAATGTCCACCATAGGCCATTTTTATACCTCCCTAAATGGGCTGACTCCCCCCACAGGGCTGTGGTCACCACCTGGCACAAGCAACCGTGCGAGTGCCGTTTGCCTGGACAGGTGGGTGCGCCCACTCTTGGGCGACGGCACTGGCACAGGGTCCCTCATAGTACAATGAAGTGTCTCTGACGGTGGTGGTGCACACCCAACGTCAGACACACCGTCGTAATATGAGGGGCCCTGTGCCAGTACTGCCGCCCATGAGAGAGTGTTCCCCCCAGCTCGAACAGTGCTCTACCACTTGCAATACTTACCTCTCCCTGCTCCACCACTGTGTAGTCTGTGCTGTTAAATCCTTCAATGGCACTGCCAATACAAATTTGTTGAAATGATAGATGATGGTTAAAATATACAGGGGCCCTGGCCTCCATTTAGACCAGTTAGTACTTTGCGCCTACTATCACTGTCTGCTACTCAGCAGAGGAGCCCACCTCAGCACCTAGCTATGTCGCCTGTTTAGTCCTGTTACCAATTTTGAACTGCTTTTAGCCTACTTTTGTATTTGGGCCTACTAACCGTGTCTGCGCCACTCATTACAGTTGTCCTCCACTGAACAAAGCTAGGCCGCCTGTTTAGTCCTGTTACTAATTTTGAACTGCATTTAGCCTACTTTTTTTATTTTGGGCCTACTAACTGTGTCTGCGCCACTCATTACAGTTTTCCTCCACTGAACAAAGCTAGGCCGCCTGTTTAGTCCTGTTACCAATTTTGAACTGCATTTAGCCAACATTTTAATTTTGGGCCTACTAACTGTGTCTGCGCCACTCATTACAGTTGTCCTCCACTGAACAAAGCTAGGCCGCCTGTTTAGTCCTGTTACCAATTTTGAACTGCATTTAGCCTACTTTTTTATTTTGGGCTTACTAACTATATTTGCGCCACTCATTACAGTTGTGCTCCACTGAACAAAGCAATGCCGCCTGTTTAGTCCTGTTAGCAATTTTGAACTGCATTTAGCCTACTTTATTATTTGGGCCTATATCTGTGTTTCCTCCTCATCCTGCCCATTGCCCAATCACTGCTAGATGAGTCTGCTGGTACATTGACCCAGACCACTACATTCCCCTTGCACTCTACACAGCCTGAATCTAACCCTGCTGAAGTCAGGTTCCCCTTCCCGTATACTATACCACCTTACACGGGGACAAAGAGGAAGGTGCAGATGAAAGTGCAGGTTCCTTCATCAGGTAGGGGGGGGGCTTACTCGTTGGCGACGTCCCTGGCACAGGGCCCCTCATAGTACGCAAAAGGGTCTCTGGCAGTGGGAGGTGCCACCCTCTGTCAAACACACCGCCGTACTATGAGGGGCCCTGTGCCAGTGCCAAGTGCCAACGAGTGGGTCCCCCTGCTTGCTCAGGATCACAGCACTTGCAAAGTTGAAATACTTACCTCTCCCTGCTCCACCGCCATGACGTATTCCGCGTTTCCTGGGCCCACGAAAATCTTGAGCCAGCCCTACCCCCCTACAACTTTAGATAAATGACCCCCTGTTTTCAATGGCTAACTATTACTATAAAGTAAATTAAGATTGACAAGCTTAAGAAATAAGAATTGATGTTTTTGGCATTAAAATGGGCGCTGTAGGTGTTTTCCTGTCCTCCACTCAATGCCGACTTTGATTCCCCATTGACTTGCATTGGGTTTCGTGTTTCAGTCGGCCCCCGACTTTTCACAATAATCGGCCAATTTCACCAGACCCGACTCAATCCGAAAAAAGTAAAAGTCGCTCAACTCTATACAGCACATATGGCGGTACATTGCAGGTTCAGACATTGCAAACACAATATAATACCACAAAAGCACATTACAGGAATAATAAGGCATGACATAGGAAGGCCACATAGGTCCGGTGTGGGGGAGGGGCTAATGAGGGTTCCTGCCGCCTCCTTACATCAGCATCACAAAAAACATTTACGTCCAGATACCTTTTCTTAGTCTTGTCCAGCTGCTATGATGACTTTTCACAGACACAGCTCATCTTTGCAGACGTCCATCTTCTCTGGTTTCCTGTAGCACATCCCCTCATGATGCCCTTAAAAATAGCAGTGTCATTATAATGCACTTGAATAAAAATATCTGCCCTATGCTGAACTACTGAATAAATAATTGCTCCTTATTATATTCCCTACACAAAATATGACCCACACACTGTCCCTCTTATGATACATGTCCGCCACACTGACCTCTCCTTTCCATAATGGGCCCCCTCTTCACACTAACCTCTCACACTGTGTGGCCCTATAAGGCCCAGTCTCTATGTTGTGCCCTCTCATCACACTCCCTCTTCTAGGCATACTATCACCTCCTAGACTTGCCCTTACACTATCTTCCCATGCTACCCCCAACACCCCTCTGTCTCTTTTCTGTGCCAACTCACACTTTTCTCTCCCATACTGTCTCCTTACACTATTCCCTTCAATAGTCTCCTCACACGTTTCACCCTTCATTCTCATACTACCTCCTCTCATATCCCCCTGCTAACCATACTCTCTACTCACATATTTACTCCCTATCTCCATATTACCAAACTGTGTCTGCACACTTCATATCACTCTCGCTCCCCATACTGTGTCTGCATACATCTCATCACACTCACTCCCCACACTACATCTGCACATAGCCCATCACCCTCGCTCCCCATACTGTGTCCACACACATTTACCCCTCTCTAATCATATTATGTTCTCACCCATCCTCCCACCTTCCATACTATGTCTGCACACATCTCATCACACTAACTCCCCATACTGCGTCTGCACATATCCCATCATCCTCGTTCCCCATACTGTGTCCACATACATTTTCCCCTCGCTAATCATATTGTATTGTCACCCATTCCCCACCTTCCATACTATGTCTGCACCCATAATCCCACTCGCTCCAAATACTGTGTCCACATCCTTTCATCCCTTGCTCCCCTTACTGCCTTTGCACCTGTCCTCCCCATTCTGTGTCTGCACCAATCACCACAATCTCCATACTGTGTCTGCACCCATCCCCCTCATACATTCCCCCTTTCTCCTTTATACTGTGTCCACACCCACTCTCCACTCATCATGCTGTGTCCACACCATGCCTCCACTCACCATACTGTCTCTGCACCCATCCTTCCACTCATCATATTGTCTCTGCACCCACACCCATACCGTTTCCTCATACATCTCCCTCCTTGCTCCTCATGCTGTTTTTAAATTTCTCCTGCTCCCCATATTGTCTGTACCTGTCCCTTCCTTCCTCCCCAAACTTGTGCCCTCAAATCTTCCCCACTCTCATTACATTAAATCTTCCCCACCCTAATTACACTAAATCTCCCACACCCCTCCCACCCGCACTAATTCTCGCCATCCCTCCAACCCACACTAAAACTCCACCACTCCTCCCAACCACACTAAATCTCCCCAACCCCTTCCCAACACTAAATCTCTCCTATCCTTCCCCCCCACAATAAAACCGCCCTTATACTAAATCTCCATCCCACATTAAATCTCCTCCCACACTAAATCTCCCACACACACTAAATACCCCCACCCTAAATCTCCCCCATCCACTAAATACCCCTACCAACTAAATACCCCCAACCACTAAATACTGCTACCCTAAAACTCCCTCATTACACTGAATCTTTGGTGTCTTCAGCTCCACTGGTCTGGTGCACTTACCAACAATGTTCTTTGCGCCTCTGCGTGCTGACGAGTGATGTCAGCAGCGTGATTACATGCCCTTATCATGCTGCTGACGTTGCTCTAACATGTGATCAGAGCTTCAATTGTGCTCATGTGTTAAAGGCCCAAGTACAGTTGTTTACTGGGAGTCCGCATGCTGCACCTTCTTTGAGACAGCTGTCAGTTTGACAGCTGGCTTGGAGAACGGCAAACTCCCAGAGTTCGAGGGGCAGCAAAATGCGGGGGCGATACTTCGGACTGCGTCATTAGGCAGCCTGACAGTGCCCCCCCGTGCTGGCTGCGCCTGGGACAGATGCCCCAACTGCCCCCCTAGATATGTCTCTGGCTAATGGGGTGGAGTGCAAGACGAATGATTGTTTAAGAGGCACATGCCTCTTAAATGAATCATGCAAGACGCAAAGTGGCCTGCACCTCCGAGTCCGCCTTGCCACAAACCTTATTCCAGTCAGAAGATTTAACATAGTAACATAGTTAGTAAGGCCGAAAAAAGACATTTGTCCATCCAGTTCAGCCTATATTCCATCATAATAAATCCCCAGATCTACGTCCTTCTACAGAACCTAATAATTGTATGATACAATATTGTTCTGCTCCAGGAAGACATCCAGGCCTCTCTTGAACCCCTCGACTGAGTTCGCCATCACCACCTCCTCAGGCAAGCAATTCCAGATTCTCACTGCCCTAACAGTAAAGAATCCTCTTCTATGTTGGTGGAAAAACCTTCTCTCCTCCAGACGCAAAGAATGCCCCCTTGTGCCCGTCACCTTCCTTGGTATAAACAGATCCTCAGCAAGATATTTGTATTGTCCCCTTATATACTTATACATGGTTATTAGATCGCCCCTCAGTCGTCTTTTTTCTAGACTAAATAATCCTAATTTCGCTAATCTATCTGGGTATTGTAGTTCTCCCATCCCCTTTATTAATTTTGTTGCCCTCCTTTGTACTCTCTCTAGTTCCATTATATCCTTCCTGAGCACCGGTGCCCAAAACTGGACACAGTACTCCATGTGCGGTCTAACTAGGGATTTGTACAGAGGCAGTATAATGCTCTCATCATGTGTATCCAGACCTCTTTTAATGCACCCCATGGTCCTGTTTGCCTTGGCAGCTGCTGCCTGGCACTGGCTGCTCCAGGTAAGTTTATCATTAACTAGGATCCCCAAGTCCTTCTCCCTGTCAGATTTACCCAGTGGTTTCCCATTCAGTGTGTAATGGTGACATTGATTCCTTCTTCCCATGTGTATAACCTTACATTTATCATTGTTAAACCTCATCTGCCACCTTTCAGCCCAAGTTTCCAACTTATCCAGATCCATCTGTAGCAGAATACTATCTTCTCTTGTATTAACTGCTTTACATAGTTTTGTATCATCTGCAAATATCGATATTTTACTGTGTAAACCTTCTACCAGATCATTAATGAATATGTTGAAGAGAACAGGTCCCAATACTGACCCCTGCGGTACCCCACTGGTCACAGCGACCCAGTTAGAGACTATACCATTTATAACCACCCTCTGCTTTCTATCACTAAGCCAGTTACTAACCCATTTACACACATTTTCCCCCAGACCAAGCATTCTCATTTTGTGTACCAACCTCTCGTGCGGCACGGTATCAAACGCTTTGGAAAAATCGAGATATACCACGTCCAATGACTCACCGTGGTCCAGCCTATAGCTTACCTCTTCAAAAAAACTGATTAGATTGGTTTGACAGGAGCGATTTCTCATAAACCCATGCTGATATGGAGTTAAACAGTTATTCTCATTGAGATAATCCAGAATAACATCCCTCAGAAACCCTTCGAATATTTTACCAACAATAGAGGTTAGACTTACTGGCCTATAATTTCCAGGTTCACTTTTAGAGCCCTTTTTAAATATTGGCACCACATTTGCTATGCGCCAGTCCTGCGGAACAGATCCTGTCGCTATAGAGTCCCTAAAAATAAGAAATAATGGTTTATCTATTACATTACTTAGTTCCCTTAGTACTCGTGGGTGTATGCCATCCGGACCCGGAGATTTATCTATTTTAATCTTATTTAGCCGATTTCGCACCTCTTCTTGGGTTAGATTGGTGACCCTTAATATAGGGTTTTCATTGTTTCTTGGGATTTCACCTAGCATTTCATTTTCCACCGTGAATACCGTGGAGAAGAAGGTATTTAATATGTTAGCTTTTTCCTCGTCATCTACAACCATTCTTTCCTCATTATTTTTAAGGGGCCTACATTTTCAGTTTTTATTCTTTTACTATTGATATAGTTGAAGAACAGTTTGGGATTAGTTTTACTCTCCTTAGCAATGTGCTTCTCTGTTTCCTTTTTGGCAGCTTTAATTAGTTTTTTAGATAAAGTATTTTTCTCCCTATAGTTTTTTAGAGCTTCAATGGTGCCATCCTGCTTTAGTAGTGCAAATGCTTTCTTTTTACTGTTAATTGCCTGTCTTACTTCTTTGTTTAGCCACATTGGGTTTTTCCTATTTCTAGTCCTTTTATTCCCACAAGGTATAAACCGCTTACACTGCCTATTTAGGATGTTCTTAAACATTTCCCATTTATTATCTGTATTCTTATTTCTGAGGATATTGTCCCAGTCTACCAGATTAAGGGCATCTCTAAGCTGGTCAAACTTTGCCTTCCTAAAGTTCAGTGTTTTTGTGACTCCCTGACAAGTCCCCCTAGTGAAAGACAGGTGAAACTGTACAATATTGTGGTCGCTATTTCCTAGATGCCCAACCACCTGCAGATTTGTTATTCTGTCAGGTCTATTAGATAGTATTAGGTCTAAAAGTGCTGCTCCTCTGGTTGGATTTGTGACGTAAGGACCACTGCAGTTTGCCATGGATTTGCCAAGTGAGGGTCGATGCATCCCTGTTCAGCTTCATCTCAGCACACTTTGTTGGAGATGGGAGAAAATGACATGAAAACATCAAAAGTTGCAAATTTTGCAATTTTTCAAAGCTTTCTATGACAGAATTATGGTGTAAAAGCTTTAATGAATTGGGGCGATATACTGCAGAAATCCAAAGTATCAATCATAAATTTGGGTAACGTGGTGGCTCAGCAATTAGCAATTTTGCTTTACAGCACTGGGGTCCAGGGTTCAAACCCCACCAAGAAAAACATCTGCAAGGGGTTTGCATGATCTCCCTGTGTTTGCGCGGGTTTCCGCAACCACCCCAAAAACATACTGATAGGGAACACAGATTGTGTGCCCCAATGGGGACAGTGATGACAATGTCTGTAAAGTGATGCATAATATGATGGCACCATATAAGCAATGCATAATATATAATAATAAAATATGTATTCTATATGTTATAGGCTGCTTTACCCATAGCCCTCAAAATGTATCATGTATGGAGTCTAGGAATACATTTTTTAACTGCGGGATCCAGAAATAGATGGTGTTGTAGAACTCTTGCAGAAAACACTTGGGTTAATCCCCTGCTGTTTAAAGCCATCGTTGGCCGGTGGTTACTGAAGTACTGTTCCCTGAAGCTCCTGCTACAGCCAGTTGTCTTACAGCCAAACACAAAACAGTGAGTAGATCAAGCTCCTTAGACAAAACATGATCAAAAAAAAAATGGACCTTAAGGGAGAAATTGCTAGGATGTTGTTCTAAGTTTTGGATATTTGCCGTGTTTAGTGTTCCTTTAAAAAGAATATTAAAGTGTAATAGGTTTCCTTTACTCTAAAATCTCGACTCTGAACAAAACCTTAGCATTTTGTTAAATTATTCCTCTGCTCTACAACTTAACTTTGATTTCAGGCTGCATTCCGAGTGATTTATTTTGTATGCTACTATGGTCGAAATGAAATTGAGCAATGATACAGAAAATATGACATTTAAAGATCAATTTTCCATATTATAATATGGAAGTTATGATAAGAGACTGGTGAACCCTTCACTGATGGAATGTATCCAAGCAATGTGTTTAGCATAGTTTGGCTGCAATGGTTGACGTCAAAGGACAATGAATGTAATTTTCCTCTACCCCAAAAAAGTGGCAAATAATGGCAAGATACATTCAGAAAATTCCTCTTAATATTCTAAATACTTGACTGGAATCGTACATTGCTAGACTGCTGGAAACTCTGTTACATCACGGACCAAATTCAGTTGGTTTGTGCCCATGCCCGTCTGTGAACTACTTTACTGCTCGTCCTGGAACCGCCAGACAAAGCCAGGTTGTCTTTATCACAGAGTCACACTGATACAGAACTGGCCAGCACTAGCATTGACATTCTGTGTCAAGCAAAGCCTTACTAGATTGCTGGGGAACTCTGTTACGCCACTGACCAAATTTACACTTATATAATACTCCCAAGCACTACATAGGGTTCCCGTTGGATTCCTCGAAAAGCTGCATTCCAATGGGACCCCCACCAGAGCAGCTGTAAAATAGCATGGGGCGGTAACCGCAAGTGAGACACTTGTCTTCAGCGTCCCGGCACATTACATGAAAGTGTGGGTCCTGGCTGGATGTGTAGACTTGTGTTGTGAAGACCTTACGCCCTTTCAGGTCACATGTAGCCAGTGTTGTTGGTTTGCCAGGACCAAATATTTCCCAATTCAATGAGGGAGACCACCATACCAAAATAAACTCTTTACTGAATGGCAAAGAGTTATATACAATGGATAGCAAGTACAAAGTCTTATGGACGATTCTTTTGCAGTATAAAGCATTTTTCCACACACTGCCCTTTCTTTGTAGTATAATCGAGGGATTTCAAGGCACACTGTTTATCCCTATTTCACCACAATGCAGCTTTAACGCAACAGTCCTGATTCATAAGTCTCCATTACTCGCTCAGCGGTTCTGCATCCTATTTCTTCCGCTACTGGTGTTCTGGATCTACAGCTCAAGACCCTTCAGTAGTCCCCATCTCTTAGTCCTGTTTAGGTCCGTTACCTTCTTGCATGACAAGCTAATGGTCTTTTGGCTAGGTGTCTCCTCCCAAGACCCATCCCTGGAAGGCCATTCTTTCTCGTCGGTCACTTTGCCTTAGTGCTTGTTTCCATTTGCGAGAAACACGTCCGTGTCTTGAATGTGGAAACGAAGCTCTGGTGTCAGCACTCCGGAGCGGAGAGTGCGGCCGCATAGCAACACATGCAGCCGCACGCTCCGCTCCGGAGTGCCGGCACCAGAACTTAGTTTCCACATGCAAGACACGGACGTGTTTCTCGCAAATGGAAACAAGCCCTTAGGCTCACACTATCCCTCCTTCTTTGGTCTCCTCTAACTCAGTGAAACCCTTTAGTTGCAGCACTGCTCACTTCGCACTCCAAGCCCTATTTTCCCTTTATGGGTAGTCCGAAACATTAACTCCTAACTTACCCCATCATCAACTATCTACATCCCTATATATTACACTACCTATCTTACATTACCATACCCTGCATTACATTACTACAGAGTATAATACCATATGCAGCTTTATCCACAGTACCTTACACAAAGCAGTGCCCTGCACAAGTCATGAGCACATAGTCTCACTTTGTCAAACAGTTTGACAGATTACGTATAATGTGAAGGCACGCAGACTACTAATCTGTGTGTATACATAATGCAGAACTCACAACCCATACTGTACAAGACCTGTGTATGCCTCCAATTTCATAACAAGACAAATGGAATAAAATAGTTTTCAGAATGATCTAATTTCCTGAAATAACAACATCACGATTAGTAGTTGGGGTGGTGGAATTTATTTACGCAAACATCCTCGAATTTTAGTCTTGTTGACTTGTCATTGTGCTCAACTTAGAGAAGAGTCTCTATGCGCCGCTCCTTGCATAGACTGATGAGTGGTTAATAGAGCTGACTTTTTTTTTTGTAAAACTATTCTTCTGTTCATCTCTTGAAAGTCTGATTAGGAACACTTTAAAATATTTTTTTTGTTGGCTTGTAATCTGCATTCTTGATTATCATCATTCAGATGTGCTCACCCTTATCTTTTCTTAAATTGGGTTAAAAAAAATTTGCATCACAGGTTCTGGGTGCCCACATGTAGACCAAATCAACAAAAACATCTCCTGGAAGATTATTGAAACATCATATTTGTTTGAAGGAAATCTGTCCTAACCCTCATAAGCTGTCTATGTTGGCAAGTAAGTCATAAAAAGTTGAATAAAATTATATCTTAATATCTGGAATGCAATGAATGGTTCCATAGAAGTCTATGTTTTTTAATATGTAAATGACTGTTAAGATCTATGGGCCGGGCATAGAGCTCCCTGAGAATCTGCCTCCAGAGATTATTTTAAATGAACAAGAGTATTACCAGTGTGAGACATGTAGATCAGGGGAGCAGATTCTACATGTCACTCCATGTCTCATACTGGTGATACCCCCTTCAATTTAAAATAAGCTCTCGAGGCAGATTCTCAGGAAGATCTATGTCCGACCAGAGATCTTAACAGCTCATTTACGTATTAGCAAAAATGTGGTTTTCTCTGGAATAAGACATCGTATCACAGATATCAAGGTATCATTTTATTCTGCTTCCTATGACCTGCGTGCCCATATGTGTTATACAAAGCAATAAGTCAGTATTGCTGTATATCGTAAAAACCTACGACGCTCAGACTGTGGCTGGACGTCACAGGAGAAATAACACGACTGGCATGAGAGACTTCAGCCTGTCCTTAGCTGTCATACCAAGCCATTGACTCCCCTTGTGTCTCGAGAAGGTAATCGCACAACTTAAGATACCGTCACATTAAGCGACGCTGCAGCGATATAGACAACGATGTCGATCGCTGCAGCGTCGCTGTGTGGTCGCTGGAGAGCTGTCACACAGACAGCTCTCCAGCGACCAACGATTGTAAATGTAAAAAAAAAAAACACTACAAACTTACATTCCGGTGTCTGTCACGTCCCTCGCCGTCAGCTTCCCGCACTGACTGTGAGGGCCGGCCGTAAAGCAGAGCACAGCAGTGACGTCACTGCTGTGCTTTACGGCCGGTGCTCACAGTCAGTGCGGGAAGCTGACGGCGAGGGACGCGACAGACACCGGAATGTAAGTATGTAGTGTTTGGGTTTTTTTACATTTACAATGGCAACCAGGGTAAATATCGGGTTACTAAGCGCGGCCCTGCGCTTAGTAACCCGATGTTTACCCTGGTTACAAGTGAAGATATCGCTGGATTGGCATTACACACGCCGATTCAGCGATGTCAGCGGGTGATCCAGCGACGAAATAAGGTGCTGGCCTTCTAGCCCCGACCAGCGATGTCACAGCAGGATCCTGATCACTGCTGCGTGTCAAACACAACGATATCGCTATCCAGGATGCTGCAACGTCACGGATCGCTATCGTTATCATTAGGGTTGAGCGACTTTTCTTTTTATAAGATCGGGTCGGGTTTCACAAAACCCGACTTTTTCAAAAGTCGGGTCGAGTGAAATCGGCCGATCCTATAGAAAAGTCGGGGTCGGCCGAAACACGAAACCCAATGCAGTGCATTGGGTTTCTAATGGTTCCCAGGGTCTGAAGGAGAGGAAACTCTCCTTCAGGCCCTGGGATCCATATTTAAGTGTAAAATAAAGAATCAAAATAAAAAATATTGATATACTTACCCTCGGACGCGCCCTGGTTCTCACCGGCAGCCTTCCTTCCTAATAATGAGCGCCTGAAGGACCTTAGATGACGTCGCGGCTTGTGATTGGTCGCGTGACGCCCATGTGACCGCTCACGCGACCAATCACAAGCCGCAACGTCATCGAAGGCCCTTCAGGCGCTGATTCTTAGGAAGGAAGGCTGCGGGTTAGAACCAGGGTGCCTCCGAGGGTGAGTATATACCTATTAGGAATATACTCACCCTCGGACGCGCCCTCGGACGCTTCCTTCCTAAGAATTAGCGCCTGAAGGACCTTAGATGACGTCGCGGCTTGTGATTGGTCGCGTGACGCCCATGTGACCGCTCACGCGACCAATCACAAGCCGCGACATCATCGAAGGCCCTTCAGGCGCTCATTCTTAGGAAGGAAGGCTGCCGGTGAGAACCAGGGCGCGTCCGAGGGTGAGTATATCAATATTTTTTTTTTTTTATTCTTTATTTTACACTTACAGGTCCTTCTCAAAAAATTAGCATATAGTGTTCAATTTCATTATTTACCATAATGTAATGATTACAATTAAACTTTCATATATTATAGATTCATTATCCACCAACTGAAATTTGTCAGGTCTTTTATTGTTTTAATACTGATGATTTTGGCATACAACTCCTGATAACCCAAAAAACCTGTCTCAATAAATTAGCATATCAAGAAAAGGTTCTCTAAACGACCTATTACCCTAATCTTCTGAATCAACTAATTAACTCTAAACACATGCAAAAGATACCTGAGGCTTTTATAAACTCCCTGCCTGGTTCATTACTCAAAACCCCCATCATGGGTAAGACTAGCGACCTGACAGATGTCAAGAAGGCCATCATTGACACCCTCAAGCAAGAGGGTAAGACCCAGAAAGAAATTTCTCAACAAATAGGCTGTTCCCAGAGTGCTGTATCAAGGCACCTCAATGGTAAGTCTGTTGGAAGGAAACAATGTGGCAGAAAACGCTGTACAACGAGGAGACCGGACCCTGAGGAAGATTGTGGAGAAGGACCGATTCCAGACCTTGGGGAACCTGAGGAAGCAGTGGACTGAGTCTGGTGTGGAAACATCCAGAGCCACCGTGCACAGGCGTGTGCAGGAAATGGGCTACAGGTGCCGCATTCCCCAGGTAAAGCCACTTTTGAGCCACAGAGAAGCAGCACTGGACTGTTGCTAAGTGGTCCCAAGTACTTTTTTCTGATGAAAGCAAATTTTGCATGTCATTCGGAAATCAAGGTGCCAAAGTCTGGAGGAAGACTGGGGAGAAGGAAATGCCAAAATGCCTGAAGTCCAGTGTCAAGTACCCACAGTCAGTGATGGTGTGGGGTGCCATGTCAGCTGCTGGTGTTGGTCCACTGTGTTTCATCAAGGGCAGGGTCAATGCAGCTAGCTATCAGGAGATTTTGGAGCACTTCATGCTTCCATCGGCTGAAATGCTTTATGGAGATGAAGATTTCATTTTTCAGCACGACCTGGCACCTGCTCACAGTGCCAAAACCACTGGTAAATGGTTTACTGACCATGGTATTACTGTGCTCAATTGGCCTGCCAACTCTCCTGACCTGAACCCCATAGAGAATCTGTGGGATATTGTGAAGAGAAAGTTGAGAGACGCAAGACCCAACACTCTGGATGAGCTTAAGGCCGCTATTGAAGCATCCTGGGCCTCCATAACATCTCAGCAGTGTCACAGGCTGATTGCCTCCATGCCACGCCGCATTGAAGCAGTCATTTCTGCCAAAGGATTCCCGACCAAGTATTGAGTGCATAACTGAACATTATTATTTGATGGTTTTTTTGTTTGTTATTAAAAAACACTTTTATTTGATTGGATGGGTGAAATATGCTAATTTATTGAGACAGGTTTTTTGGGTTATCAGGAGTTGTATGCCAAAATCATCAGTATTAAAACAATAAAAGACCTGACAAATTTCAGTTGGTGGATAATGAATCTATAATATATGAAAGTTTAATTGTAATCATTACATTATGGTAAATAATGAAATTTAACACTATATGCTAATTTTTTGAGAAGGACCTGTAAATATGAATTCCGATACCGATTCCCGATATCTTAAACATATCGGAACTCGGTATCGGAATTCCGATTCCAGATCAGAAGATCGCCGACCTCATGGCCGACCCCACACCCGACTTTGCCAAAAGTCGGCGACTTCTGAATCTGGCCGACTCGTTTCACTCAACCCTAGTTATCATTGTTAAGTTGTTCAGTGTGAAGGTACCTTTAGATGCCACGGTCAGTAATTGACATCAGCATTTAATAAGTTAACAACAGAGATCCCTTATAGCGCCTGCAGCTGCCGTTGGACGCAGATACCAGCTATGTAATATAACTAGAATCTGTCCTGTTTGGAGGGGGCACAGGATCCAAATTAGCTGTCTCCCCGTAAGAAAGTATCAACTGTAATTACAATAGGTGATTTAACGAGGTTGCTTCTTTTCTATGTTTAACCCTGTTGTTCTGTTTGTATTGGCTATACTCTTGTACTATGTATTAAAATCTGTTCATTTTAACATTTAGCTACTCTAAGCGGATTATTTCAACACCAGTTGCGCTATTTAACTGTATGTGAACATGGTCGGTCAAAAACGAATGAAAAATCAAAACTTCAGTTTGCCTTATTTTCTTTAGAAAAAGGTTGTAAAGGTTCACTTATCGCTATATTCAGGCATTCTTACATTTGGCACAGAAAAAGCTCACAAGTGCTTTACATAAATATTTACCTCGACTAGAGCTTGTAATATTTGTTTTATCATAGGAAGATGGACAAACGCTGCATCTTTTCGCTTTTAGTCTTTTTTCAGTGCTGATGGAGGCCGTGGGTTCGCATTGAGCATGATGCTGGATACTGTTTACTATGGCTGCTGCTCCTTCTCTTCGGAGATTTATTTTTCTTCCTAAAATAGATGGCATAACAAGAGACTTTCCAAATTCTTCCAGAAGGAGTCTTCGTTTATGTTTATATATATAAAATACTATGAAAAAGTTTTAAGCAGGTGTGAAAAAATGCTGCACAGTAAGAATCCGCTTGAGAATAGAAGTTAATGTTTTTTTTTTATTAATTAGCAAAATGGAAAATGAGTGAACAAAAAAAGAAATATAAATCAAATCAATATTTGGCCTGGCCCTGCTTTGTCTTCTAAACAGCATGAATTCTCCTAGGAACACTTGTACAGAGGCTTTGAAGGAATTCTGCAGGGAGCCAACCTGTCGTCTTCCTGATGGTATTACATGATGGATAAACATCTGCCTGTATTTCTCAGCATTGATGACACCAATAATTTTTTTTTTTAAACAATAAATTTTTATTGAAAGTTTTCGGTTTACATATAAGAGATAATTAAGATAATCAAAAAAATCAGAATAAGTCTTTACATACAATCTGAACAATAGTGCATGTGGTTAACTGACATGCAATCATACAACCTAACCAAAGTAAGGGGAAGGGGGAGTAGGGGAGGGGAGCCCGAGTGAAGGGGTGTATAGCGTCTGAGGGGTATGGTAGGTTATTCTGAATCCGACTGGGTGTAGTTAGTTAGGTATAGTATAGTACCGGTGTGGCAAAAGGGGTATGGTTGGTGTATTCCGCCCAGGGGAGCCATATTTTCTCGAATTTGCCAACTTTGTCCATTAAAATAGCCGACAATTTCTCGTTGATCATGTACCAGGTGAGGCGTGTTTTGACTGCGGAAAAGTCTAAGTTTGGTTTTTCCATGCCAAAGCAATGATTTGTTTTGCTGCCAAAAATATAAATGAGATAAGGGATCGGGTATGATTAGGGATATTGGGGATGCGTTTGTTGAGTAGCGCCTCCCATGGTTTTTTTTTTAAGGTTGATGTTTGCTATGGAAAAAACCAAATGGTATATCCTAATCCAGAACCTTCTGACAATCGGGCAAAGCCACCATATGTGGAACATGTCTCCTGTAGAATTGCATCCCCTGAAGCTGTTTGGGGAGTGGTTAGCCACAGCTTTAGCTATTCTAGCAGGGGTCAGATACCATCGGGTTAGCACTTTGTAGTTGGTTTCCAACATGAGTGTATTTAACATTCCTCCAGTAGAAGAGGACCAAATTTGAGACCATTCCGAATCAGTCAGGGTAGATCCGATGTCCGACTCCCAACGAACGGTATATTTCAAACAATGCCTATTGGAAGGGGCATTAATGTATGAGTAGAGGAGAGAAATAATCCCCGAGGCATGTGGGTTTTGGCGACACTTTTGTTCAAATGGGGCCATGGAGTAAGGAGGGGTAGAATTTTTTAATAAGGAGTTGACAAAATTCTTTAATTGTAAGTAACGAAAGATTTCTCCGGGGAAGAAGTGGTATTTTTCCTGTAAGGCCGGGAATGGGATTATCCCGTCAATATTGAACAGCTGATGACCCTTAGTTATGCCGGCTTCGATCCATCTATAAAAACTTTTGATAGATCCCACGCCTGGGGGGAATAGGGTATTACCCCAAATGGGAGCTAGGGGTAAAAAGGGTGAGATCAGTTGTGAGGAATATTTTAGAGTGTCCCAGATTGTAAGAGAATGCTTTATAATGGGGTTCGAGATGTGTTTGCGTTGAATTGGGAGGATCCATAGTACTGTGTCAAGCGTACTGGGTTGCATTTCGAATGCTTCCAGGGATAGCCATAATGGGGGTTCGTTATAGGCGTGGTATAAAGTCAGTTGGCCTAATTGTGTTGCGCGGTAATATTTCAAAAGGTTGGGGACTCCCAAACCCCCCTTCAGGCGGTGACGGTATAAAGTAGCCTTGTTAACCCTCGGGATGCCTCCCCTCCATACGAAGGTGTCTATAGATCTTTGGGCCATTTTAAGAAAGTGTGAGGGGATAGGTACAGGCAGAACGCGAAATAGATAGAGCAGTTTGGGGAGGATTGTCATTTTTAGCGCACATACACTGCCCAACCAAGAGAGATGCAGTTTCTCCCATGATTGGAGCAGGAGGCGAAGTTTCCGAAGCATAGGAGGATAATTAGCCGCATAAAGGGAGTCTAGGTTAGCTGTTAGTTTAATCCCCAAATAGTCCAGGTGGTCAGTGGCCCATTGGAACGGAAAGTTGTGTTGAAGAAATGATACAGTAGGTCGCGAAAGGGATATGTTCATAGCATAGGATTTGCTGGTGTTTAAGTGGAGGCCTGATATAGTTTCGAAGCTTTCTAGAGTAAGTAAGAGGGCCGGCAAAGATGTCTTAGGGGATGACAAAAGTAATAGCATGTCGTCGGCAAATAAAAGAAGTTTGTGAGAAACTGACGCCACCTCCACTCCCCATGACACCAATAATTTTGACCAAATCCTTAACTCCATTTGCTGAAATGTTGCCTCAAATTTGCAAGGACCCTTCATCATGATCACTGTTCTTGCAGACACTCGTAATTGTGCCCCTCTCCAATCCTTTAATGACAAACTGCCTTCTGTTAAAGCCAAATAGTGCACATTGTGACTCTTCAGTCCAGAGCATCTGCTGCCATTTTTCTGCACTCCGATTCCTATGTTTCGTGAATAGTCGAGTTGCTTCCATGTCATAGGTTTGGCTTTAATTCTTCCATGAAGTTCACTTCTGGCCAGACAAATGGATAGTTGGATGTAGCTTGGTCCCACTGGTTCCTGCCAGTTTTGAACTGATGGCACTGCTGGACATTCTCAGATTTAGAAGGGAACTAAGCATAATGTGTCTTTCACCTGCTGCTGTTTTCTTGGCCGATTGCGGCGTCTACAGTTCTCAGCGTTGAACATTTCTGAGTGCTGATTTAAAAGAGTTTGAACAGCACATATTGAAACCCATAGTCTGTTTTGAAATTTTTTCCTGAGAGAGACTTTGCTAGTGCAGTATAACTACCTTGTGTCTTGCTGCTGTGCTCAGTCTTGCCATGGTGTATGACCTCTTGACTTAAAACGGTCTTCAACAACCTTAGCTTTGTAGCAGAGTTTGACTGATCCCCTCCCAGTTTGAAGACTCTTACACAGCTATTGCTGTTTCAGTTAAAGAAGCCCCCATGAAGACTTTTAAAAAATAATTCTGTGTATATGTGTATGTGGTATATTGTGTGTGTGTGTGTGTGTGTGTTAATATACTCACCTACCTGATATAATGTTCTCCTTCCTGAGCCCTACCCATAATAATGTCTCCCATCATAGGACATTCTCATAACAATAACCCCGATCATGGGCTCCTTCTTTGTATAATGTCACCCATCATGGGCACCTTCGTGTAATAATGACTGCTTTCTGGACATCTGTTAAGTCAGCATTCTTCCCCATGATTGTAGAGCTACTGAAACAGACTAAATGACCTTTTTAAACTGTTAGGAAGCCTTTGTGGGTGTTATTTCTTAATTATTTTAATTTACCTAGATAATTACATTTGGGCTTTCATTGGCTGTAAGCCATAATCATCACCATTAGCAGAAATAAACACTTGACATAGATCACTCTGTTTGTAATGACTCAATATAATACATGAGTTTCACTTTTTGTATTGAAGAACTGAAATAAACTAACTTTTTGATGATATTCTAACTTTGTGAGGAGCACTTGTGTATATACAGTGCCTTGCGAAAGTATTCGGCTCCCTGGAACTTTTCAACCTTTTCCCACATATCATGCTTCAAACATAAAGATACCAAATGTAATTTTTTGGTGAAGAATCAACAACAAGTGGGACACAATTGTGAAGTTGAACGAAATTTATTGGTTACTAGCTGAAGAGCCCGGCATTGCCTGGGCATAGTAAATATCTGTGGTTAGCTATAGCACCTCACTTCTCTTATTTTCCCACACACCTCTCATATTCCCCCTCACATCTCTCATTTTCCCCCTCACTCCTCTTATTTTCCCCCTCACTCCTCTCATTGCCCCCTAACACTTGTCATTTCGACCTCACATCTGTCATTTTCCGATCACTCCACTATTTTCCCTCACT
Source organism: Ranitomeya imitator (assembly GCF_032444005.1). Lineage (NCBI taxonomy): Eukaryota > Metazoa > Chordata > Amphibia > Anura > Dendrobatidae > Ranitomeya > Ranitomeya imitator. The sequence goes on from NC_091284.1 coordinate 798,828,938, forward strand.
CCTCTCATTTTGCACTCACACCTTTTCATTTTCACCTCACACCCCTCATTTTCACCTCACACCTCTCATTTTCCCCTCAGTATATACATGTTTGTCATCTCCCTTATATATAGTATACACCTGTATGTCATCTCCTGTATATAGTATATACCTGTATGTTATCTCCCCTGTAAATAGTATATACCTGCTGTATGTCATCTCCTCCTATATATTGTATATACCTATGTGTCATCTCCTCCTGTATATAGTATATACCTGTATGTCATCTCTTCTGTATATACTATATACCTGTATGTCATCTCCTCACATATATAGTATATACCTGTATGTCATCTCCTGTATATAGTATATACCTGTATGTCATCTCCTCCTCTATATACCTATATATACCTCCTCTTTTATATAGTATATACCTGTATGTCATCTCCTCCTGTATATAGTATATACCTGTGTGTCATCTGCTCCTGTATATAGTATATACCTGTGTGTCATCTCCTCCTGTATATAGTATGTACCTGCATGTCATCTCCTCCGGTATATACTACATACCTGTGTTTCATCTCCTCTTGTATATAGTATATACCTGTGTGTCATCTGCTCCTGTATATAGTATATATCTGTGTGTCATCTCCTCCTGTATATAGTATATACATGTGTCATCTCCCCTGTATATAGTATATACCTGTGTGTCATCTTCTCCTGTATATAGTATATACCTGTGTGTCATCTCCTCCTGTATATAGTATATATCTGTGTGTCATCTCCTCCTGTATATAGTATGTACCTGTATGTCATCTCCTCCTGTATATAGTATATACCTGTGTGTCATCTCCTCCTGTATATAGTGTATACCTGTGTGTCATCTCCCCTGTATATAGTATATAACTGTGTGTCATCTCCCCTGTATATAGTATATACCTATGTGTCTTCTCCCCTGTATATAGTATGTACCTGTATGTCATCTCCACTGTATATAGTATATACCTGTATGTCATCTCCTCCTGTATATAGTATATACCTGTGTCATCTCCCCTGTATATAGTATATACCTGTGTGTCATCTCCTCCTGTATATAGTATATATCTGTATGTCATTTCCTCCTGTATTAGACCTCGTTCACATGTTATTTGCTCAGTATTTTTACCTCAGTATTTGTAAGCTAAATTGGCAGCCTGATAAATCCCCAGCCAACAGGAAGCCCTCCCCCTGGCAGTATATATTAGCTCACACATACACATAATAGACAGGTCATGTGACTGACAGCTGCCATATTTCCTATATGGTACATTTGTAGCTCTTGTAATTTGTCTGCTTATTAATCAGTTTGGCATAAAGGCAACACAGCTCATCATGCTGAATGCACCATCCCCACTGTCAAACATGGTGGTGGCAGCATCATGGTTTGGGCCTGCTTTTCCTCAGCAGGGACAGGGAAGATGGTTAAAATTGGTGGCAAGATGGATGGAGCCAAATACAGGACCATTCTTGAAGAAAACCTGTTGGAGCCTGCAAAAGACCTGAGACTGGGACGGAGATTTGTCTTCCAACAAGACAATGATCCCAAACATAAAGCAAAATCTACAATGGAATGGTTCACAAATAAACATATCTAGGTGTTAGAATGGCCAAGTCAGAGTCCAGACCTCAATCCAATCGAGAATCTGTGGAAAGAGCTGAAAAATTCTGTTCACAAACGATCTCCATCAAACCTCACTGAGCTCGAGCTGTTTGCCAAGGAAGAATGGGCAAGAATTTCAGTCTCTCGATGTACAAAACTGATAGAGACATACCTCAAGCGACTGCAGCTGAAATCGCAGCAAAAGGTGGCGCAACAAAGTATTAAGTTAAAGGGGCCGAATAATATTGCACGCCCCACTTTTCAGTTTTTGATTTTCCACAAAAATTGAAAATAATAAATTACGCTCAACTTCACAATTGTGTTCCACATGTTGTTGATTCTTCACCAATCATTTACATTTGGTATCTCTATGTTTGAAGCATGATATGTGGGAAAAGGTTGAAAAGTTCCAGGGAGCCAAATACGTTCACAAGGCACTATATATATATATATATATATATATATATATATATATATATACTAGCTGAAGAGCCCGGCGTTGCCTGGGCATATTAAATATCTGTGGTTAGTTATAGCACCTCACGTCTCTTATTTTCCCATCATGCCTCTCATTTTCTCCCTTACACCTCTCATTTTCTCCCTTACACCTCTCATTTTCCCCCTCACTCCTCTTATTTTCCCCCTCACTCTTCTCATTCCCCCCTAACACTTGTCATTTCGACCTCACATCTGTCATTTTCTGATCACTCCACTATTTTACCTCATTCCTCTCATTTTGCACTCACACCTTTTCATTTTCACCTCACTATATAAATGTTTGTCATCTCCTCCTATATATAGTATATACCTGTATGTCATCTCCTGTATATAGTATATACCTGTATGTCATCTCCCCTGTATATAGCATATACCTGCTGTATGTCATCTCCTCTATATACCTATGTCATCTCCTCTTTTATATAGTATATACCTGTATGTCATCTCCTCCTGTATATAGTATATACGTGTGTCATCTCCTCCTGTATATAGTATGTACCTGTAAGTCATCTCCTCCTGTATATAGTATATACCTGTGTATCATCTGCTCCTGTATATAGTATATACCTGTGTGTCATCTCCTCCTGTATATAGTATATACCTGTGTGTCATCTCCACTGTATATAGTATATACCTGTGTGTCATCGTTCCTGTATATAGTATGTACCTGTATGTCATCTCCCCTGTATATAGTATATACCAGGTTGTCATCTCCTCCTGTATATAGTATATACCTGTGTGTCATGTCCTCCTGTATATAGTATATACCTGTATGTCATCTCCTCCTGTATATAGTATATACCTGTGTGTCATGTCCCCTGTATATAGTATATATGTGTGTTTCATCTCCTCCTGTATATAGTATATACCTGTGTGTCATCTCCTCCTGTATATAGTATATACCTGTATGTCATCTCCTCTCCTCCTGTATATAGTATATACCTGTGTGTCATCTGCTCCTGTATATAGTATATACCTGTGTGTCATCTGCTCCTGTATATATATATATACCTGTGTGTCATCTCCTCCTGTATATAATATAAACCTGTGTGTCATCTCCTCCTGTATATAGTATATACCTGTGTGTCATCTCTCCTGTATATAGTATATACCTGTGTTTAATCTCCTGTATATAGTATATATCTGTGTGTCATCTCCTCCTGTATTAGACCTCGTTCACATGTTATTTGGTCAGTGTTTTTACCTCAGTATTTGTAAGCTAAATTGGCAGTCTGATAAATCCCCAGCCAACAGTAAGCCCTCCTCCCTGGCAGTATATATTAGCTCACGCATACACATAATAGACAGGTCATGTGACTGACAGCTGCCATATTTCCTATATGGTACATTTGTTGCTCTTGTAGTTTGTCTGCTTATTAATCAGATTTTTATTTTTGAAGGATAATACCAGACTTGTGTGTGTTTTAGGGCGAGTTTTGTGTATCAAGTTGTGTGTTTTGAGTTGCGTGTGGCGACATGCATGTAGCGACTTTTGTGAGATGAGTTTTGTGTGGCGACATGCGTGTAGCAACTTTTTGTGTGTCGAGTTGCATGTGACAGGTTAGTGTAGCAAGTTGTGTGCAGCAAGTTTTGCGGATGGCGAGTTTTGCGCGTGGCGAGTTTTATGTGTGGTGCGTTTTGAGTATGTGCAAGTTTTGTGTGAGGCAACTTTTGCATGTATTGCAACTTTTGTGCATGTGGCAATTTTTCCGCGTGTGCAAGTTTTGCGTGTGGCGAGTTTTCCATGAGGTGAGTTTTGCACGTGTGGCGAGTTTTGCGTGAGCCTAGTTTGCATGTGGCGAGTTTTGCGCATGGCGAGTTTTGAGCTGCGACTTTTGTGTTTTGACTTTTATGTGGCGAGGTTGGTGTATGTGTGGTGAAATGTGTGCTGAGGGTGGTATATGTGTTCAAGCACGTGGTAGTTTGTGGCGCCTTTTGTGTGTGTGTTCATATCCCCGTGTGTGGTGAGTATCCCATGTCGGGGCCCCACCTTAGCAACTGTACGGTATATACTCTTTGGCGCCATCGCTCTCACTCTTTAAGTCCCCCTTGTTCACATCTGGCCGCTGTCAATTTGCCTCCAACACTTTTCCTTTCACTTTTCCCCATTATGTAGATAGGGGCAAAATTGTTTGGTGAATTGGAAAGCGCTGGGTTAAAATTTCACCTCACAATATAGCCTATGACGCTCTCGGGGTCCAGACGTGTGACTGTGCAAAATTTTATTGCTGTAGCTGCGACGGTACAGATGCCGATCCCGGACATACACACATACATACATTCAGCTTTATATATTAGATAAATATACTTTATATATCTATATACACTGTTCAAAAAAATAAAGGGAACACTAAAATACCACATCCTAGATATCTCGGAATGAAACATTCCATTTTCAAGGCAGAAACATTACGGTGTCCAACAGTTATTAGATATATGAAACTTAAATAGCTGTTTTTATAAAACAATAAGCTTAAGATTAATAGGGGTGCCCAAACTTTTTCATATAACTGTATATACAGTATATATATATATATATATATACACATATATATGTATATACTGTATATATATATATATATATATATATATATACACACACACACGTGCGCGCGCACACACACATATATATATATATCATGAAAAAAATGGACAAGCACCATCAAATTTCTCAGTAGTGTGCAAAGCTTTTCCATCCAACAGTCCAATGGTTCCTTATAATAGGGGGAAAAGAAGCACAAAAAGATAAAACAAATTTGACTTTATTTCCAAAAGGCAGGCAACGTTTCTATGTGATGTCACTGCTTGAGAAAAGATCTCACATCCGAAATGTCGCCACACCATTGGTCAATAAAGTCCTTTTTTTTTTTCTTCTTTTTGAGCTGTTTTTCTTTTTTTAATATATACAGTATATATATATATATATAATTATTATTATTTTTTCAAAGTAGATCGTTCTCATACATAACCCTCATGTCACTAGAGGGTAAACTCTGTAGTACTCAAGCAAAATATGTTGCCGTGGGGCAATTTATTTGATTTATGTACATGCTGTAAAAAAGATGCATTCTGCATCGCTCGTCATTTTCAGCACATTTGTTTGCTATTCAGAAACCGTCTTGATGTTATAGAGTGGTAAAGAAATCTTTTCTTTTTGGGTAAACCCGTATACAGGAGGCACTGGGAGAGGGGCGATTGTATTTGGATTCAGAATACTGACAAACGACATCTCGCTGCACATTTCAATAGTGTTAATTTCAGACATCATTCACTTTAATTGAATGATCACATACAATAGGGTGTTTTTAGGAAAATAGCTGCGAGTAAATGCTCAACACAGCAGCTGAACAATTTGGGATAGTAATAAAAGAGTAACAAGTAACCAGTGCGGATGGAGACTTCAGTGTGACTGACAGGTAAAGTCTGCATTCTCTGTGCGCTCAGACAAGCCCTTTCTTTGCCGTCGTAATTGGCACTTTATTTGAGCCTCATTAGAAAGATACTTTTCTCATAGTCTGGTTCTACATCCTCAGGACTGTCATTGTCCGTAGACTCTTTTATTCATGACTTCCAGGAAGTGAGGTCTACATTTTGACCATTACTAATTTTCTTAGTCTGGTGTTGAACAATATAGTCATTTACTTGCGCTAAATCAGTCTAAGGGCTCCAATGCGAATTTTGGTAAAATTGCAAGATCTTTAAAACTTATGGAATTATTTAGACATTGTTGGGAACCTTGAAGTAAACTGTGACTTTTCACTCTATGGGGAAATACTAATTCATTCCTGATTTTGGCACGCTGCCACGGCAGAGCGATGAGCGTGAAGGGGCACACGGAGTCCCAGCAGCACTATACTACAGTGGCTTAGATACTTTATGTGCTGCCATCTGCTGCTCCAATCCATATTATGGAAATAATCTCATCTAAAAATCGAGTATCTTAAGCAGAATACCTCTGTATATATGACATTTTATGGAGCATTCTAAATAAGAAATCAGAGGCATAGGTATGTACAGCAAGGTCTCATATACAGTACTTCTATAGGTCCTTATTACATACAGTAGAAGTAATGCAAGTCCCGTGCATAAGGTCTTAGCTTTGTCTAACCTTATGGTAACTTTACATTATGCTAGGGTAAGGCTATGTTCACACATTGCTCTTTTGCTGCTTTGTTCTGAAACCAAAACCTAATCTCTTGGCACAAATCATATATACCAGACCACACATGCACCACAAACCAATATATTAGGGGTGCTCGGATATGTGTTACAGGTTCAGTGCAAGGCAAGCAAACAGGAAAACCTAAAAAGAGCGGCGCTACAAGAACCAAGTAGTAATAACAAAATCTTTATTAAATAACCAGTAAAATCACATCCTGCGTATATTTTAGGAATTACAAAAGATGACAAAGATCACCAAAAAAGAGGCAGCACAGGACCCAACAGGCAAATAGTATTACAACCGTGTGTACCAGATTATAGCCACATATTTACTACAAAAAGTGCAAGTGCATTGTGTAAATAGAGTAATAGTCAATTTAACCCACTATAATACAGAGGGATCTATATAATCAAAAAGCAATGCCGTATATTGCCCAAACATACATATCATATCCATAGTTATGGGTAAGTGAATGTTAACAGAAAGTATGGGCTAACCAGTCATATTACCTGGGGAACCACGCTGCCACGAGCCCCAATGCGTGTTTCGGCGCAGTGCCTTCTTCCGGGGGTATGACATAATGGAAAAATGTGGGCTATTTAAGAATAAGGTGAACCAATCAGAGCGTTTCTAATGGAATGCCGCATCGCTGTATCTTGCCCGCACTTGTGCAAGTGAATCATAGCTACAGCACGACAGAGTAGGAGAGACCAATCAGGTCCCTTCTACTAACTGCATCTCAACGGCGCATGCGCAATCGGTCCACCAATCAGCCCGGCAACAGCGAGGGTGTCACAGGAGGAGGACGTCAAAACCATCCAGGTCACGCCCACCGGTACGGCGCGAGCCGGATGTAGGTCCCAGCATCCAAACCTCAATACGACGCCATCACCATTGCCCAGCGATGGGACACCAACGCTCATGCGCTCAGAGTAGAGAGAGGAATAAAATGAGGAAACTGCATAACATAGTAGAAAAGAGCACAGGAAAGGAAAAAAAAATAATGGGAAATTGAATGTGTGGCACGAAACCTAAAGTGCATATGACTGGGGGAAATACATGTATTAAGTAAAGGTGAATATTATATACACTGGGAATATCACATTTAAAATCGCAAATATACATGTCTAATACATTTATAAGATCATATTTAGAATGCCGTGAGAATACATATTATGTGAATAATGTGATGGATATATACCACAATACCAAAAGAAAATAATAATAATGCAATACATGTGCACATTAAATCTACAAAAATATAAAGCAAACATATGCAGTATACATCCCCGTTTAAGGAGAAAAGAATCAGGCTACTGCAGTAGATAAATCCTCAAGGAGATTTGTGATGAAAACTGTTCACACCACAAGATCATCCAAACAAGCAAAAAGATTCAGCATCCAAGAAGAACTATAAGAATAATAGACATCAAAGACATACTGATAGGGATTCTAGATTGTGAGCCCCATTGGGGACAGTGATGATAATGTGTGCAAAACTGTAAAGCGCTGCGGAATATGTTAGCGCTATATAAAAATAAAGATTATTATTAATTATAAAAACAGATTAAAAACAAAAGCCAATTAAAAAGCATGGGACTGGTGATTCAAAGAAATGAGGAAAAACTAAGGGTCTCATTCAGGCCCTGGGGTTGCAAGGTCTGGAGCCTCCAGATCCATCGTGCCTCCCTCTGTGCCAAATTGCAGCTAAAGTTGCCACCACGTTGTGTGACAATAAGATGGTCTATCCCTATTATCCTAAAGCCATTTTTTGAACAGTAGGGATCGTACAAACAAATGTAAATCCTTCAAGGCCAGGAAAGGGTCAAACTGCATGCTGGGTGAAAAAGTGAGACCTTTGGTAAGAAGAGAAATTTCATCAGCATTAAGGGAGTGTTCCGAAAGGTTAACCCCTTAGTGACAGAGCCAATTTGGTACTTAATGACCGAGCCAATTTTTGCAATTCTGACCACTGTCACTTTATGAGGTTATAACTCTGGAACGCTTCAACGGATCCCGCTGATTCTGAGACTTTTTTTCGTGACATATTGTACTTCATCTTAATGGTAACATTTCTTCGCTATTACTTGCAATTATTTATGAAAAAAACGGAAATATGGTGAAAATTTTTAAAATTTTGCAATTTTCAAAATTTGTATTTTTATGCCCTTAAATCAGAGAGATATGTCACAAAAAATAGTTAACAAATAACATTTCCCACATGTCTACTTTACATCAGCACAATTTTGGAAACAACATTTTTTTTTGTTAGGGAGTTATAAGGGTTAAAAGTTGACCAGCAATTTCTCATTTTTACAACACCTTTTTTTTTTTAGGGACCACATCACATTTGAAGTCATTTTGAGGGGTCTGTATGATAGAAAATAACAAAGTGTGACACCATTCTAAAAACTACACCCCTCAAGGTTCTCAAAACCACATTCAAGAAGTTTATTAACCCTTTACGTGCTTCACAGGAACTGAAACAATGTGGAAGGAAAAATGAACATTTAACTTTTTTTTTGCAAACATTTTAATTCACAACCATTTTTTTTTATTTTCACAAGTATAAAAACAGAAATGTAACCATAAATTTTGTTAGGCAATTTCTCCTGAATACGCCAATACCCCATATGTGGGGGTAAACCACTGTTTGGGCGCACGGCAGAGCTTGGAATTGAAGGAGCGCCGTTTGACTTTTTCAATGCAGAATTGGCTGGAATTGAGATCGGACGCCATGTCACGTTTAGAGAGCCCCTGATGTGCCTAAACAGTGGAAACCCCCCACAAGTGACACCATTTTGTAAACTAGACCCCTTAAGGAACTTATCTAGATGTGTGGTGAGCACTTTGAACCCCCAAGAGCTTCACAGAAGTTTATAACGTAGAGCCGTGAAAGTAAAAAATCGCATTTGTTTACACAAAAATGATCTTTTCGCCCACAAATTCTTATTTTCACAAGGGTAACAGGAGAAATTAGACCACAAAAGTTGTTGTGCGATTTCTCCTGAATACGTCGATACCCCATATGTGAGGGTAAACCACTGTTTGGGCGCACCGCAGAGCTTGAAAGTGAAGGAGCGCCGTTTTACTTTTTCAATGTAGAATTGGCAGTAATTGAGATTGGACGCCATGTCGCGTTTGGAGAGCCCCTGATGTGCCTAAACAGTGGAAACCCCCCACAAGTGACACCATTTTGGAAACTAGACCCCTTAAGGAACTTATCTAGATGTGTGGTGAGCACTTTGAACCCCCATGTGCTTCACAGAAGTTTATAACGTTGAGCCATGAAAATAAAAAATCACATTTTTTCTACAAACATGATCTTTTTGCCCCCAAATTTTTATTTTCACAAGGGTAACAGGAGAAACTAGACCACAAAAGTTGTAGTGCGATTTCTCCTGAGTACGTCGATACCCCATATGTGGGGGTAAACCACTGTTTGGGCGCACCGCAGAGCTTGGAAGAGAAGGAGTACCGTTTTACTTTTTCAATGTAGAATTGTCTGGAATTGAGATCGGACGCCATGTCGCGTTTGGAGAGCCCCTGATGTGCCTAAACAGTGGAAACCCCCCACGAGTGACCCCATTTTGGAAACTAGACCCCCCATGGAACTTATCTAGATGTGTGGTGAGAACTTTGAATGCCCAAGTGCTTCACAGAAGTTTATAACGTTGAGCCGTGAAAATAAAAAAATTGCATTTTTTCTACAAAAATGATCTTTTTGCCCCCAAATTTTTATTTTCACAAGGGTAACAGGAGAATTTGAACCCCAAAACTTGTTGTCCAATTTATCCCGAGTATGCTGATGCCCGATATGTGGGGGTAAACCACTGTTTGGGCGCACGGCAGAGCTCGGACGGGAAGGAGCGCCGTTTTGGAATGCAGACTTAGATAGAATGGTCTGTGGGCGTTATGTTGCGTTTGCAGAGCCCCTGATGTACCTAAACAGTAGTAACCCCCACATGTGACCCCATTTTGGAAACTAGACCCCCCATGGAACTTATCTAGATGTGTGGTGAGAACTTTGAATGCCCAAGTGCTTCACAGAAGTTTAGAATGCAGAGTCGTGAAAATAAAAAAATATTTTTTTTTCCACAAAAAAGATTTTGTAGCCCCCAAGTTTTTATTTTCACAAGGGTAACAGGAGAAATTGGACCCCAAAATTTGTTGTCCAATTTATCCCGAGTACGCTGATGCCCCATATGTGGGGGTAACCCACTGTTTGGGCGCACGGCAGAGCTCAGAAGGGAGGGAGCACCATTTGACTTTTTGAACGCAAAATTGGCTGTCGTGTTTGGAGACCCCCTGATGTAACTAAACAGTGGAAACCCCCCAATTCTAGCTCCAACCCTAACTCCAACACACCCCTAACCCTAATCCCAACCTGATCCATAATCCTAATCACTAACCCTAACGATAATCACAACCCTTACCCCAAAACAACCCTAATGTCAACCCTAACCATAACCCTAATCAAAACCCTAAATCCAACACACCCCTAATCCTAATCTCAACCCTAACCTCAAACCTAACCCTAATCCCAATACACCCCTAATCACAACCCTAACCTTAACCCTAATCCCAAACCTAACCCTAATCCCAAGCGTAACCCTAATATCAACCCTAACCCTAATACCAACCCTAATCCGAACCCTAACCCTAACTTTAGCCCCAACCCTAACCCTAGCCCTAAGGCTACTTTCACACTTGCATCGTTTGGCATCCGTCGCAATCCGTTGTTTTGGACAAAAAACGGATCCTCCAAATGTGCCCGCAGGATGCGTTTTTTTGCCCATAGACTTGTATTGCCGACGGATCGTGACGGATGGCCACACGTCGCGTCCGTCGTGCACTGGATCAGTTGTGTTTTGGCGGACCGTCGGCACAAAAAACGTTCAATGTAACGTTTTTTTGAACGTCGCATCCGCCATTTCTGACCGCACATGCGTGGCCGTAACTCCGCCCCCTCCTCCCCAGGACATAGATTGGGCAGCGGATGCGTTGGAAAACTACATCCGCTGCCCACGTTGTGCACAATTTTCACAACGTGCATCGGTATGTGTCGGCCCCGTACCGACGTAAGTGTGAAAGAGCCCTAACCCTAAATTTAGCCCCAACCCTAACCCTAAATTTAGCCCCAACCCTAACCCTAGCCCTAACCCTAGCCCTAACCCTAATCCTAGCCCTAACCCTAGCCCTAACCCTAACCCTAGCCCTAACCCTAGCCCTAACCCTAACCCTAGCCCTAGCCCTAACCCTAGCCCTAACCCTAACCCTAGCCCTAAACCTAACCCTAGCCCTAACCCTAGCCCTAACCCTAGCCCTAACCCTAATTTTAGCCCCAACTGCTGTTCTCCTGCCGGCCGGCAAATGGAGACAGATGGCGGGCGCACTGCGCATGCGCCCGCCATTTTCTTTTGCCGGTGGCCAGGAGGACCCAGGGACACAGATGAGTATGATAGGGTCCCCGAATCCCCCTATTTCTCTGTCCTCTGATGTGCGACAGAGAATTACACTTTGATTTTTTTTTTTTTTTTTGCGGTCGCCGGGAAACAGTTAATTACCGGCGATCGCAAAACAGGGGTCGGTAAAACCGACCCCGATCATGTTCTTTGGGGTCTCGGCTACCCCCGGCAGCCGAGACCCCAAAGATTCTCCCGGTGCCGGCCGGGGGGTGCACTGCGCATGCGCCCGCCATTAGGAAGATGGCGGCGCCCACCGTGAGCCACGAGGAGCACCGGTGGAGATAGGTGAGTATCGGGGGGCTATCTGGGACCCCCATTCTCTGTCCTCTGATGTGCGATCACATAGGAGGACAGAGAAATTAAAAAGAGATCGCGTTTTTTTTTTTTTTTTTGCGATCGCCGGTAAACGGTTAATTACCGGCGATCGCAAATGCGGGGTCGGTACAAACCCCCCCGAATCATGTTCTCTGGGATCTCGGCTACCCCCGGCAGCCGAGACCCCGGAGAAAATCCGACTCTGGGGGGCGCTATTCACTTTTTCCACAGCGCCGTTAATTAACGGCGCTGTGCTTTAAGTACCCTTAGCGGCCGCCGTTAAAAGGCGTATCGGCGGTCGCTAAGGGGTTAATTACCTTGGGGGTGTCTCTATGCGCTGGATGGTTAGGACCACGCTTATTATGAGATGTTTTCTGTTCCCACTTTCTTTTCCCCACATTGCCAAAGTGGGTTCGCATAGAGTGCTGTGAGGTGTCAGACACATCTCCTGAGGACGAAGCTGAGGACACAGATGGGGATCTATGCTTTCTTGTCAAATGACCAATGCGTCTCCATTTATAAGCTGTTTTTTTCTGGAAATCCATAGTGTCACGGATTAATTTCTTGACCTGTGTGGTCTTAATTTGAGCCTCCCATTCAGTGGAATTTTTGTCCATGGACATATTGAAAGCCGAGAGTGCATCCCCACTAGCCACTTTTCTGAATTTTGCATACAAATCATCAATTTAACGTTCTATTGTTAAAAGAGTTCTCTTGTCAAGGTCAATAAATAGCTCCATACGTTGTGTGGATGCTTTACTGCAAACTTCCTCCCAACTCCTGATAAAGAGGTCATAAGTTATTGGGAACGAAGGAAATATCTGGATTCGCAAACCCCGTGGAACAAGGTTCTTCCTAGTGTAGTTTTCCAGGAAAGCCCTATTCCACCACAATTTCGTGCGTCTATGTAACAATCTTTTAATCTGAGCCTGTAACAGACTCTAGTTTCCTGAATCATCAGTCACCAAGCTAGTGGGATCATTGTCAAATACCTGGGCAACCACTGCCTGCCAGGTTGCATCCCTTGTACGATAATCCATCCTGGTCAGGAAAAATCAGACCTGGGGCGGGTGGGAAGATGAAGCGTGAAGTACGGAGTTCATTGCCGTAACCTTACGGAAAACACTGGTACTTAGTATTTCATCCACCTCTCTCTCCACTAGACATCCAAAAAGTCAATCTGACAAAAATCAAATTTATACGTAACTCCTGAAAAAAAGACTGTAACTCAAAAGGGGTACCCCGCCAGATCAGGAAAATGTCGTCGATGTAGCACTTCTCGGAGAAGTCTGTGTTCGGGAATTACCAGTGGACACCAACCGTCCGGTTCGAACCCCGAACTTTTAAGTTCGGGTTCGCTTTTCCGTACTGAACAGCTCAGTTGTATAACTTGGTGTCAGATTTTTCACAGAACGAAAATATGACTGTGTGGAGGTGGCCTCAATGTGATTATTATAGTCATCGATTTGGACAATATAGGTACTGTAGTTTGGGTCATGTGCTGATGAATGAGGGTCCATGCCATATCCACAAGTGGTCCTCTCTCTCTCCTCTCCCCCACGAGTATTTTGAAATATTGAAATTCTTGCAAATTTATTAGCCGGAAATCAAATTTTTGGAGAACATTTTGCAAATTTCAATTTCAAAAGATCTGCTCATCTCTACTCCTTATATTATGGCTGGTGATTGATGGATACTGTGGAGATGAAGTAGTGGAGTTCACAGCTGACTCACCAGTAGTATCTGACACGTAAACTGTTTTAATGGTTGACTTTTAGATAAAAGCTATGGCTGACCATCGTCCTACAAAAGAGTTCATGGTGTGTGGTGTGTAGCATACTTGATGAAGATGACCAATAACAAATGAAAGATAATTGGACTGCTTTGTTAGGCATTGTTAGTTGTAAATTTGTTAAGAATTTCCACAAAATCTCAGACTCTTTAATGTTTGAACATTTTGGGACTCAATTCAAATTCCAGTTGCCATTTTACTATCTTCTTTGAGGTCTGATAAGGCGTTAAAATAATAAATACAGTACATCATCCTCATCTGTCCTAGGCCCTCGCGAGTTCTTTTGCTGACTCCGCCACCGGTCTATGGTTCTAGCGGTGCTCCGTTCCAGCCCTGAGTCAGGTGATTGACAGTCACTTGGGGGAAAAAATTCAAATTCTCCAAACCTCACGGATTTCAGTAAAATTATTCTCAAATTTTATGCTCCTTGTTATGAATTGGGGTCTCTCCAAACCCGAGAGCACAATAAACGGCACAATAAACGGCTCTCGCACCACGCTCTGTATACCTTTTCTCCGTGTCTAGGTTGCATCACATCTCCAAACCGGTGTACTAGGACTTCCAGCCACTGGACCTGGAGGTAACTGCACATGCACTGTGTCTTCCGAGACCTGCCCAAGGCAAGTCCCAGCCCAGAGAAAAGACCAGGCCAAAGATGCAGCTTAACTGACGCATGGAGATCCAGACAGGGAGCAGCGGAAGCATCCAGAAAAGTGAGCAGTGAATTAATTATATACTATTTTTTTAAAATCTTTTGCTGGCCCTCTAGTGCTCAACAAGATGGGGAATAGCAGCCTGTGATAATTTTGCCGAAATATTACAAAAAAGTAAGTATTTTCCAAAATATGATATTTTGTAAAATTTGAGTAAAATTTAATTCCACTCGAATAACTTAGAATCAACTGCGCCAATCACTGAAGAACTGAAAAGTACTAGGGTGCCACTAATGATGCAATATTAGGACAGGTGAGAGCTTAGGACAGGTGAATATAATGTTTTTTTTTTATTTTCTAACCTTTCCTTCCCTTCCATCTATTATGTTTTGGGGTCTGGAAAGCGTCGTAAACATCTTTTAAACAGCATCAGGGCGCTTTCAATTTCGACTGATTTTATTCTGACTGAATCGAGTTCTGTGCATCTGACCAAGATGATTTCCGGGAGAATCAGTTTTCTTTAGATGTAATTAAGAAGGTAAACTGAAAAGTTGCTGAATTTTTCCAATCGTTTTAACTTGTATAAACTTGGACAATTCTTTCAATTTAGTCAAGAAATATAACAAAGCACAGACACAGTGGTGTACAGAAATAGAATCGGGATACAATAAATATCCAGCTGATAAAAAAATTACTGGAATTTATGTGACTGGCGTATGTGTCTGTTCCTCTCCACACTCTCCCAGGCGATCGTTATGTGGTGATTTTGCATAATGTTTAACATATCTCACAACTTCAGAAACCTATAACCAAAGATGCGGGAAGAGAATGACTAATGAATGAAGGTTGTGATGGTTATTGATGTTGTGGAACCTACTTCTTGTCAAGTCCTGCATTCAGATCAAGTCTGAAGTCCTGTGCTATTATGCCGGTGATTAGAGAGTGCTGCTTGTCGAAAACTGATTCCACAGTCCATAAAAAGCTTCCTGTTTACTGCGCTGGTCTCATTTAGTCTCAGACCTCATTAATTAAACACCGATGATCTATCCTAAGGTCAGGCTATCAGTGATATACAAGTGCTTCTCATAAAATTAGAATATCATCAAAACGTTAATTTATTTCTGTTTTTCAATACAAACAGTGAATGTCATATAATATATAGAGTCATTACAAACACAGTGATCTATATCAAGTCTTTATTTCTGTTAATGTTGATGATTATGGCTTACAGCCAATGAAAACCCAGAAGTCATTATCTCAGTAAATTAGAATAATTAACAAAAAACACCTGCAAAGGTTTCCTAAGCATTTAAAAAGGCGCCTTAGTCTGTTTCAGTAGGCTCCACAATCATGGGGAAGACTGCTGACTTGACAGATGTCCTGAAGTCAGTCATTGACACACTCCACAAGGAGAGTAAGCCACAAAAGGTCAGCGGATTTGACGCTGCGGATCCGCAGCAGTTTTCCCTAAGTTTACAGTACCATGTAAAACCTATGGGAAAAAAAAAAACGCTGTGCACATGCTGCGGAAAAATCCGCGCGGAAAACGCTGCGGATTATTTTCCGCAGCATGTCCATTCTTTGTGCGGATTCCGCAGCGGTTTTACAACTGCACCAATAGGAAACTGCAGTTGAAAATCCGCAGTGGAATCCGCAGAAGAAACCGCACTAAAATCCGCAGTGAAAACCGCAGTGGTTTTGCACTGCAGATTTTCCAAATCCGCTGCGGAAAAATCCGCAGCAAAATCCACAGCGAGGGCACATACCCTAGCAGAGCCAATCAGTACAGAACATCTAGCTTTTTCTGGAGATTCACTTATAGCCACATAGCAGAGCCTAACGGATCAGCAGAACTTGATACATCAGGAGACTCACTTGCAGTAATGTAATAGAGACCATTAGAACAGCAAAGCTGGTGATATTAGGAGACTGGCATGTAGCAGAGTCTAGCAGAACTGCAGAGCTGGTGATTGCAGCAGACTCACTTGTAGCAATGTAACAGAGTAAGTGAAACAGCAGATTTAGGTTTGTTTGGAGACTCACTTGAAGCAGTGTAGCAGAGCCAAATAGATCAGAAGAGCCTGGCATGTCTGGAGACTCACTTATAACAACATATCAGAGCCAAGTGGAATGGCAGAGGTGAATATGTCTGGATTGGCTTTAATGCAAAGTTGTGGCATAGATGCCAATTACCTAAATACTCAGGCGGAACACTGCTACATGAGTCAGCCTGTAAAGCCTTAGAATATAATCACAGATGTGAACCTGGGTTAGCAGAAGACAGTCATCTGAAACAGAGGGAGAATGGAGCCTCCTATGCTGGAGTCAGGACCACTCGGTGATATTTAGAAGATGATTCACACTCTACCATCTTGTATAAGTATAAAGTCGGCCAATAAAAGCTTGCTGGGTCATGAATAGAACTAGAGAAATAGAGAAATACAAGAAAAGGAGGAGGGTGGAAAATGTTATAATATACAACCTAGAAGAGAGGACGGCCTGTAGAATTTATCACAAATTGGTGAGAAGTTTTGCTACCCAGGAACGCTTAGTATTTGTTTCCCAGTTTTGGCCCATTGTAAAGCCCTTAGGTCATTTTTCGACTATCATCCTTCCTAATGGTCCTAAATAGGGTCTTTGAAGGATATCTCATCATAATAGCAAAGGCTATGGGACCAACTCCACGTCCTCAAGGGTCTCATAGTATAATAGTCAGTTTGGTGACGATCCTATGGATAATGGATAAACTTTTGAGTAAAAGCTTGTATAGGCATAAAATAGCAATCACAGCTTTAACTTAACCATCCAAGGTCCAGAGCAGGTTCTCCATCGCTGCTCTGATCTTTGTTTATAGGCTACCCATATAAATGTAGACTGGGCATGCCTGAATTGGCCATATTATGTGCAGAGTATCTTAATTTTTTCCTATTGTCTAGATCAGTATTGCAATTCCAGTTTCATATATTTCATGTTTACATGCAATAGCAATAAAGGGTGCTACTTAATTTGTTAGTTATATCCGGAGATGGATACTCTTAGTATGTACCTGTACGCACCAGTTTTCTGTTTGCAAGTAACAGTCAGTCTTTGTTGTTGGGACAAGAGAGTAGAGACCCACTGCCGGTCCCCAACACTGCAGTCCGTACCTGAACTGTGAGAGTCTGATGTGTGAAACTGTCATTAGCTTCGCTTTACGTTCTGCACTAAACATGGAGGAAAGGTAGAGAGTGACAGACTCCACACTACACATGGAGGACAGGGAGAGAGTGACAGACTCCACACTACACATGGAGGACAGGTAGGGAGTGACAGACCCCACACTACACATGGAGGACAGGTAGAGAGTGACAGACTCCACACTACACATGGAGGACAGGTAGAGAGTGACAGACTCCACACTACACATGGAGAACAGGTAGAGAGTGACAGACCCCACACTACACATGGAGGACAGGTAGAGAGTGACAGACCCCACACTACACATGGAGAACAGGTAGAGAGTGACAGACTCCACACTACACATGGAGGACAGGTAGAGAGTGACAGACTCCACACTACACATGGAGAACAGGTAGAGAGTGAAAGACACCTCACTACACATGGAGAACAGGTAGAGAGTGACAGACCCCACACTACACATGGAGGACAGGTAGAGAGTGACAGACCCCACACTACACATGGAGAACAGGTAGAGAGTGAAAGACACCTCACTACACATGGAGAACAGGTAGAGAGTGACAGACCCCACACTACACATGGAGAACAGGTGGAGAGTGACAGACTCCACACTACACATGGAGGACAGGGAGAGAGTGACAGACTCCACACTACACATGGAGGACAGGCAGAGAGTGATAGACTCCACACTACACATGGAGAACAGGTAGAGAGTGAAAGACACCTCACTACACATGGAGAACAGGTAGAGAGTGACAGACCCCACACTACACATGGAGAACAGGTGGAGAGTGACAGACCCCACACTACACATGGAGGACAGGTAGAGAGTGACAGACTCCACACTACACATGGAGGACAGGGAGAGAGTGACAGACTCCACACTACACATGGAGAACAGGTAGAGAGTGAAAGACACCTCACTACACATGGAGAACAGGTAGAGAGTGACAGACCCCACACTACACATGGAGAACAGGTGGAGAGTGACAGACCCCACACTACACATGGAGGACAGGTAGAGATTGACAGACCCCACACTACACATGGAGAACAGGTAGAGAGTGACAGACTCCACACTACACATGGAGGACAGGGAGAGAGTGACAGACTCCACACTACACATGGAGAACAGGTAGAGAGTGACAGACCCCACACTACACATGGAGGACAGGTAGAGAGTGACAGACTCCACACTACACATGGAGGACAGGGAGAGAGTGACAGACTCCACACTACACATGGAGGACAGGGAGAGAGTGACAGATCCCACACTACACATGGAGGACAGGTAGAGAGTGACAGACTCCACACTACACATGGAGGACAGGGAGAGAGTAACAGACCCCGCACTACACATGGAGGACAGGTAGAGAGTGACAGACCCCACACTACACATGGAGGACAGGTAGAGAGTGACAGACCCCACACTACACATGGAGGACAGGTAGAGAGTGACAGACTCCACACTACACATGGAGGACAGGTAGAGAGTGACAGATCCCACACTACACATGGAGGACAGGTAGAGAGTGACAGACCCCACACTACACATGGAGGACAGGGAGAGAGTGACAGACTCCACACTACACATGGAGGACAGGTAGAGAGTGACAGATCCCACACTACACATGGAGGACAGGTAGAGAGTGACAGATCCCACACTACACATGGAGGACAGGGAGAGAGTGACAGACTCCACACTACACATGGAGGACAGGGAGAGAGTGACAGACTCCACACTACACATGGAGGACAGGTAGAGAGTGACAGACTCCACACTACACATGGAGGACAGGTAGAGAGTGACAGACCCCACACTACACATGGAGGACAGGGAGAGAGTGACAGACTCCACACTACACATGGAGGACAGGGAGAGAGTGACAGACTCCACACTACACATGGAGGACAGGGAGAGAGTGACAGACTCCACACTACACATGGAGGACAGGTAGAGAGTGACAGACCCCACACTACACATGGAGGAAAGGTAGAGAGTGACAGACCCCACACTACACATGGAGGACAGGGAGAGAGTGACAGACTCCACACTACACATGGAGGACAGGGAGAGAGTGACAGACTCCACACTACACATGGAGGAAAGGTAGAGAGTGACAGACCCCACACTACACATGGAGGACAGGGAGAGAGTGACAGACCCCACACTACACATGGAGGACAGGGAGAGAGTGACAGACTCCACACTACACATGGAGGAAAGGTAGAGAGTGACAGACTCCACACTACACATGGAGGACAGGTAGAGAGTGACAGACCCCGCACTACACATGGAGGACAGGGAGAGAGTGACAGACTCCACACTACACATGGAGGAAAGGTAGAGAGTGACAGACCCCACACTACACATGGAGGACAGGTAGAGAGTGACAGACCCCACACTACACATGGAGGAAAGGTAGAGAGTGACAGACCCCACACTACACATGGAGGAAAGGTAGAGAGTTACAGACCCCACACTATACATGGAGGACAGGTAGAGAGTGACAGACCCCACACTACACATGGAGGACAGGTAGAGAGTGACAGAATCCACACTACACATGGAGGACAGGTAGAGAGTGACAGACTCCACACTACACATGGAGGACAGGTAGAGAGTGACAGACCTCAAACTACACATGGAGGACAGGTAGAGAGTGACAGACTCCACACTACACATGGAGGACAGGTAGTGAGTGACAGACCCCATACTACACATGGAGGACAGGTAGAGAGTGACAGACCCCGCACTACACATGGAGGACAGGGGAGAGTGACAGATCCCGCACTACACATGGAGGACAGGTAGTGAGTGACAGACCCCACACTACACATGGAGGATAAGTAGAGAGTGACAGACCCCACACTACACATGGAGGACAGGTAGAGAATGACAGATCCCGCACTACACATGGAGGACAGGTAGAGAGTGACAGATCCCGCACTACACATGGAGGACAGGTAGAGAGTGACAGACCCCTTACTACACATGGAGGACAGGTAGAGAGTGACAGACCCTGCACTACACATGGAGGACAGGTAGTGAGTGACAGACCCCATACTACACATGGAGGACAGGTAGTGAGTGACAGACCTCATACTACACATTGAGGAAAGGTAGAGAGTGACAGACCCCACACTACACATGGAGAACAGGTAGAGAGTGACAGACCCCGCACTACACATGAAGAACAGGTAGAGAGTGACAGACCCCGCCCTACACATGGAGGATAAGTAGAGAGTGACAGACCCCGCACTACACATGGAGAACAGGTAGAGAGTGACAGACCCCACACTACACATGGAGAACAGGTAGAGAGTGACAGACCCCGCACTACACATGAAGAACAGGTAGAGAGTGACAGACCCCGCACTACACATGGAGGATAAGTAGAGAGTGACAGAGCCAGCACTACACTTGGAGAACAGGTAGAGAGTGACAGACCCCGCACTACACATGGAGAACAGGTAGAGAGTGACAGACCCCGCACTACACATGGAGGATAAGTAGAGAGTGACAGACCCCGCACTACACATGGAGAACAGGTAGAGAGTGACAGACCCCACACTACACATGGAGAACAGGTAGAGAGTGACAGACCCCGCACTACACATGGAGGATAAGTAGAGAGTGACAGACCCCGCACTACACATGGAGAACAGGTAGAGAGTGACAGACCCCGCACTACACATGGAGAACAGGTACAGAGTGACAGACCCCGCACTACACATGGAGAACAGGTAGAGAGTGACAGACCCTGCACTATACATGGAGGATAAGTAGAGAGTGACAGACCCCACACTACACATGGAGAACAGGTAGAGAGTGACAGACCCCGCACTATACATGGAGAACAGGTAGAGAGTGACAGACCCCGCACTACACATGGAGGATAAGTAGAGCGTGACAGACCCCGCACTACACATGGAGAACAGGTAGAGAGTGACAGACCCCGCACTACACATGGAGGACAGGTAGAGAGTGACAGACCCCACACTACACATGGAGGATAAGTGGAGAGTGACAGACCCCGCACTACACATGGAGAGCAGGTAGAGAGTGACAGACCCCGCACTACACATGGAGAACAGGTAGAGAGTGACAGACCCCGCACTACACAAGGAGGATAAGTAGAGAGTGAAAGACCCCGCACTGCACATGGAGAACAGGTAGAGAGTGACAGATCCCACACTACACATGGAGGACAGGTAGTGAGTGACAGACCCCGCACTACACATGGAGGACAGGTAGAGAGTGACAGACACCGCACTACACATGGAGGGCAGGTAGAGAGTGACAGACTCCACACTACACATGGAGGATAAGTAGAGAGTGACAGACCCCACACTACACATGGAGGATAAGTAGAGAGTGATAGACTCCACACTACATATGGAGGACAGGTAGAGACTGACAGACCCCATACTACACATGGAGGATAAGTGGAGAGTGACAGACCCCGCACTACACATGGAGGGCAGGTAGAGAGTGACAGACTCCACACTACACATGGAGGATAAGTAGAGAGTGATAGACTCCACACTACACATGGAGGACAGGTAGAGAGTGACAGACTCCACACAACACATGGAGGATAAGTAGAGAGTGATAGACTCCACACTACACATGGAGGGCAGGTAGAGAGTGACAGACTCCACACTACACATGGAGGACAGGTAGTGAGTGACAGACTCCACACAACACATGGAGGATAAGTAGAGAGTGATAGACCCCACACTACACATGGAGAACAGGTAGAGAGTGACAGATCCCACACTACACATGGAGGACAGGTAGTGAGTGACAGACCCCGCACTACACATGGAGGACAAGGAGAGACTGGCAGAGTCCACACTACACATGGAGGAAAGGTAGAGAGTGACAGACCCCACACTACACATGGAGGACAGGTAGAGAGTGATAGACTCCACACTACACATGGAGGAAAGGGAGAGAGTGACAGACCCCGCAATACACATGCAAGACAGGTAGAGAATGACAGACCCCACACTACACATGGAGGATAGGTAGAGAGTGACAGACCCCGTACTACACATGGAGGACAGGTAGAGAATGACAGACCCCACACTACACATGGAGGGCAGGTAGAGAGTGACAGACCCCACACTACACATGGAGGACAGGTAGAGAGTGATATACCCCGCACTACACATGGAGGGCAGGTACAGAGTGACAGACCCCACACTACACATGGAGGACAGGTAGAGAGTGACATACCCCGCACTACACATGGAGGGCAGGTAGAGAGTGACAGACCCCACACTACACATGGAGGACAGGTAGAGAGTGACAGACCCCACACTACACATGAAGGACAGGGAGAGAGTGACAGACCACACACTACACATGGAGGACAGGTAGAGAGTACCAGACCCCGTACTACACATGGAGGACAGGTAGTGAGTGACAGACCCCACACTACACATGAAGGACAGGTAGAGGGTAACAGATCTCACACTATACATGGAGGGCAGGTAGAAAGTGATAGACCCCACACTACACATGGAGGACAGGTAGAAAGTGACAGACCCCGTACTACACATGGAGGACAGGTAAAGAGTGACAGACTCCACACTACACATGGAGGACAGGTAGAAAGTGACAGACCCCGTACTACACATGGAGGACAGGTAGATAGTGACAGATCCACACTACTCAGGGAGAACAGGTAGAGAGTGACAGACCCCACACTACACATAGAAGGACAGATAAAAAAGTGACAGATCCACACTACTCAGGGAGGACAGGTAGAGAGTGACAGACCCCGCACTACACATGGAGAACAGGTAGAGAGTGACAGACCCCACACTACACATGGAGGACAGGTAGAGAGTGACAGACCCCGCACTATACATGGAGGACAAGTAAAGAGTGACTGACTCCACACTACACATGGAGGACAGGTAGAGATTGACAGACCCCACACTACACATGGAGGACAGGTA
Organism: Ranitomeya imitator; assembly: GCF_032444005.1. Lineage (NCBI taxonomy): Eukaryota > Metazoa > Chordata > Amphibia > Anura > Dendrobatidae > Ranitomeya > Ranitomeya imitator. The sequence continues at coordinate 798,852,594 of NC_091284.1, forward strand.
GAGAGTGACAGACCCCGCACTACACATGGAGAACAGGTAGAGAGTGACAGACTCCACACTACACATGGAGGACAGGTAGAGAGTGACAGACCCCGCACTACACATGGAGGACAGGTAGAGAGTGACAGACCCCACACTACACATGGAGAACAGGTAGAGAGTGACAGATCCACACTACTCAGGGAGGACAGGTAGAGAGTGACAGACCCCGCACTACACATGGAGGACAGGTAGAGAATGACAGATCCCGAACTACACATGGAGAACAGGTAGTGAGTGACAGACTCCACACTACACATGGAGGACAGGTAGAGAGTGACAGACCCCGCACTACACATGGAGGACAGGTAGAGAGTGACAGACCCCACACTATACATGGAGGACAAGTAAAGAGTGACATACTTCCCACTACACATAGAGGACAGGTAGTGAGTGACAGACTCCACACTACACATGGAGGACAGGTAGAGAGTGACAGACCCCACACTACACATGGAGGACAGGTAGAGAGTGACAGACCCCACACTACACATGGAGGACAAGTAGAGTGACAGATCCCGCACTACACATGGAGGACAGGTAGAGAGTGACAGACCCCACACTACACATGGAGGACAGGTAGAGAGTGACAGATCCCACACTACACATGGAGAACAGGTAGAGAGTGACAGACCCCGCACTACACATGGAGAACAGGTAGATAGTGACAGATCCACACTACTCAGGGAGAACAGGTAGAGAGTGACAGACCCCACACTACACATAGAAGGACAGATAAAAAAGTGACAGATCCACACTACTCAGGGAGGACAGGTAGAGAGTGACAGACCCCGCACTACACATGGAGGACAGGTAGAGAGTGACAGACACCACACTACACATGGAGAACAGGTAGAGAGTGACAGACCCCACACTACACATGGAGGACAGGTAGAGAGTGACAGACCCCGCACTATACATGGAGGACAAGTAAAGAGTGACTGACTCCACACTACACATGGAGGACAGGTAGAGAGTGACAGACCCCACACTACACATGGAGGACAGGTAGAGAGTGACAGACCCCGCACTACACATGGAGAACAGGTAGAGAGTGACAGACTCCACACTACACATGGAGGACAGGTAGAGAGTGACAGACCCCGCACTACACATGGAGGACAGGTAGAGAGTGACAGACCCCACACTACACATGGAGAACAGGTAGAGAGTGACAGATCCACACTACTCAGGGAGGACAGGTAGAGAGTGACAGACCCCGCACTACACATGGAGGACAGGTAGAGAGTGACAGATCCCGAACTACACATGGAGAACAGGTAGTGAGTGACAGACTCCACACTACACATGGAGGACAGGTAGAGAGTGACAGACCCCGCACTACACATGGAGGACAGGTAGAGAGTGACAGACCCCACACTACACATGGAGAACAGGTAGAGAGTGACAGATCCACACTACTCAGGGAGGACAGGTAGATAGTGACAGACCCCGCACTACACATGGAGGACAGGTAGAGAGTGACAGACCCCACACTACACATGGAGGACAGGTAGAGAGTGACAGATCCACACTACTCAGGGAGGACAGGTAGAGAGTGACAGACCCCACACTACACATGGAGGACAGGTAGAGAGTGACATACCCCGCACTACACATGGAGGGCAGGTACAGAGTGACAGACCCCACACTACACATGGAGGACAGGTAGAGAGTGACATACCCCGTACTACACATGGAGGGCAGGTAGAGAGTGACAGACCCCACACTACACATGGAGGACAGGTAGAGAGTGACAGACCCCACACTACACATGAAGGACAGGGAGAGAGTGACAGACCCCACACTACACAGGGAGGACAGGTAGAGAGTGACAGATCCCACACTACACATGGAGGACAGGTGAGAGTACCAGACCCCGTACTACACATGGAGGACAGGTAGTGAGTGACAGACTCCACACTACACATGGAGGACAGGTAGAGAGTGACAGACCCCACACTACACATGAAGGACAGGTAGAGGGTGACAGATCTCACACTATACATGGAGGGCAAGTAGAAAGTGATAGACCCCACACTACACATGGAGGACAGGTAGAGAGTGACAGACTCCACACTACACATGGAGGACAGGTAGAAAGTGACAGACCTCGTACTACACATGGAGGACAGGTAGAGAGTGACATACTTCCCACTACACATGGAGGACAGGTAGTGAGTGACAGAGTCCACACTACACATGGAGGACAGGTAGCGAGTGACAGACCCCACACTACACATGGAGGACAGGTAGAGAGGGACAGACCCCACACTACACATGGAGGACAGGTAGAGAGTGACAGACCCCACACTACACATGGAGGACAGGTAGAGAGTGACAGACCCCACACTACACATGGAGGACAGATAAAAAAGTGACAGATCCACACTACACATGGAGGACAGGTAGAGAGTGACAGACCCCGCACTATACATGGAGGACAGGTAAAGAGTGACTGACTCCACACTACACATGGAGGACAGGTAGAGAGTGACAGACCCCACACTACACATGGGGGACAGGTAGAGAGTGACAGACCCCGCACTACACATGGAGGACAGGTAGAGAGTGACAGACTCCACACTACACATGGAGGACAGGTAGAGAGTGACAGACCCCACACTACACATGGAGGACAGGTAGAGAGTGACAGACCCCGCACTATACATGGAGGACAGGTAAAGAGTGACTGACTCCACACTACACATGGAGCACAGGTAGAGAGTGACAGACCCCACACTACACATGGGGGACAGGTAGAGAGTGACAGACCCCGCACTACACATGGAGGACAGGTAGAGAGTGACAGACTCCACACTACACATGGAGGACAGGTAGAGAGTGACAGACCCCGCACTACACATGGAGGACAGGTAGAGAGTGACAGACCCCACACTACACATGGAGAACAGGTAGAGAGTGACAGATCCACACTACTCAGGGAGGACAGGTAGAGAGTGACAGACCCCGCACTACACATGGAGGACAGGTAGAGAGTGACAGATCCCGCACTACACATGGAGAACAGGTAGTGAGTGACAGACTCCACACTACACATGGAGGACAGGTAGAGAGTGACAGACCCCGCACTACACATGGAGGACAGGTAGAGAGTGACAGACCCCACACTACACATGGAGAACAGGTAGAGAGTGACAGATCCACACTACTCAGGGAGGACAGGTAGATAGTGACAGACCCCTCACTACACATGGAGGACAGGTAGAGAGTGACAGACCCCACACTACACATGGAGGACAGGTAGAGAGTGACAGATCCACACTACTAAGGGAGGACAGGTAGAGAGTGACAGACCCCACACTACACATGGAGGACAGGTAGAGAGTGACAGATCCACACTACTCAGGGAGGACAGGTAGAGAGTGACAGACCCCACACTACACATGGAGGACAGGTAGAGAGTGACATATCCACACTACTCAGGGAGGACAGGTAGAGAGTGACAGACCACACACTACACATGGAGGACAGGTAGAGAGTGATATACCCCGCACTACACATGGAGGGCAGGTACAGAGTGACAGACCCCACACTACACATGGAGGACAGGTAGAGAGTGACATACCCCGTACTACACATGGAGGGCAGGTAGAGAGTGACAGACCCCACACTACACATGGAGGACAGGTAGAGAGTGACAGACCCCACACTACACATGAAGGACAGGGAGAGAGTGACAGACCCCACACTACACAGGTAGGACAGGTAGAGAGTGACAGATCCCACACTACACATGGAGGACAGGTAGAGAGTACCAGACCCCGTACTACACATGGAGGACAGGTAGTGAGTGACAGACCCCACACTACACATGGAGGACAGGTAGAGAGTGACAGACCCCACACTACACATGAAGGACAGGTAGAGGGTGACAGATCTCACACTATACATGGAGAGCAGGTAGAAAGTGATAGACCCCACACTACACATGGAGGACAGGTAGAGAGTGACAGACTCCACACTACACATGGAGGACAGGTAGAAAGTGACAGACCCCGTACTACACATGGAGGACAGGTAGAGAGTGACATACTTCCCACTACACATGGAGGACAGGTAGTGAGTGACAGAGTCCACACTACACATGGAGGACAGGTAGCGAGTGACAGACCCCACACTACACATGGAGGACAGGTAGAGAGGGACAGACCCCACACTACACATGGAGGACAGGTAGAGAGTGACAGACCCCACACTACACATGGAGGACAGGTAGAGAGTGACAGACCCCGCACTACACATGGAGGACAGGTAGAGAGTGACAGACTCCACACTACACATGGAGGACAGGTAGAGAGTGACAGACCCCGCACTACACATGGAGGTCAGGTAGAGAGTGACAGACCCCACACTACACATGGAGAACAGGTAGAGAGTGACAGACCCCACACTACACATGGAGGACAGGTAGAGAGTGACAGACCCCACACTACACATGGAGGACAGGTAGAGAGTGACATATCCACACTACTCAGGGAGGACAGGTAGAGAGTGACAGACCCCACACTACACATGGAGGACAGGTAGAAAGTGACAGACCCCGTACTACACATGGAGGACAGGTAGAGAGTGACATACTTCCCACTACACATGGAGGACAGGTAGTGAGTGACAGAGTCCACACTACACATGGAGGACAGGTAGCGAGTGACAGACCCCACACTACACATGGAGGACAGGTAGAGAGTGACAGACCCCACACTACACATGGAGGACAGGTAGAGAGTGACAGATCCACACTACTAAGGGAGGACAGGTAGAGAGTGACAGACCCCACACTACACATGGAGGACAGGTAGAGAGTGACAGACCCCACACTACACATGGAGGACAGGTAGAGAGTGACAGATCCCACACTACACATGGAGGACAGGTAGAGAGTGACAGACCCCGCACTACACATGGAGAACAGGTAGACAGTGACAGATCCACACTACTGAGGGAGGACAGGTAGAGAGTGACAGACCCCACACTACACATGGAGGACAGATAAAAAAAGTGACAGATCCACACTACTCAGGGAGGACAGGTAGAGAGTGACAGACCCCTCACTACACATGGAGGACAGGTAGAGAGTGACAGACCCCGCACTACACATGGAGAACAGGTAGAGAGAGACAGACTCCACACTACACATGGAGGACAGGTAGAGAGTGACAGACCCCACACTACACATGGAGAACAGGTAGAGAGTGACAGATCCACACTACTCAGGGAGGACAGGTAGAGAGTGACAGACCCCGCACTACACATGGAGGACAGGTAGAGAGTGACAGACCCCACACTACACATGGAGGACAGGTAGAGAGTGAAAGACCCCACACTACACATGGAGGACAGGTAGAGAGTGACAGATCCACACTACTCAGGGAGGACAGGTAGAGAGTGACAGACCCCACACTACACATGGAGGACAGGTAGAGAGTGACAGACCCCGCACTACACATGGAGGACAGGGAGAGAGTGACAGATCCCGCACTACACATGGAGGAAAGGGAGAGAGTGACAGACCCCATACTACACATGGAGGAAAGGGAGAGAGTGACAGACTCCACACTACACATGGAGGATAAGTAGAGAGTGATAGTCTCCACACTACACATGGAGGACAGGTAGAGAGTGACAGACCCCATACTACACATGGAGGAAAGGGAGAGAGTGACAGACTCCACACTACACATGGAGGATAAGTAGAGAGTGATAGTCTCCACACTACACATGGAGGAAAGGTAGAGAGTGACAGACTCCACACTACACATGGAGGACAGGTAGAGAGCGACAGACCCCACACTACACATGGAGGACAGGTAGTGAGTGACAGACCCCATACTACACATGGAGGACAGGTAGAGAGTGACAGACCCCGCACTACACATGGAGGACAGGGGAGAGTGACAGATCCCGCACTACACATGGAGGACAGGTAGTGAGTGACAGACCCCACACTACACATGGAGGATAAGTAGAGAGTGACAGACCCCGCAATACACATGGAGGACAGGTAGAGAGTGACAGATCCACACTACTCAGGGAGGACAGGTAGATAGTGACAGACCCCGCACTACACATGGAGGACAGGTAGAGAGTGACAGACCCCACACTACACATGGAGGACAGGTAGAGAGTGACAGATCCACACTACTAAGGGAGGACAGGTAGAGAGTGACAGACTCCACACTACACATGGAGGACAGGTAGAGAGTGACATATCCACACTACTCAGGGAGGACAGGTAGAGAGTGACAGACCCCACACTACACATGGAGGACAGGTAGAGAGTGATATACCCCGCACTACACATGGAGGGCAGGTACAGAGTGACAGACCCCACACTACACATGGAGGACAGGTAGAGAGTGACATACACCGCACTACACATGGAGGGCAGGTAGAGAGTGACAGACCCCACACTACACATGGAGGACAGGTAGAGAGTGACAGACCCCACACTACACATGAAGAACAGGTAGAAAGTGACAGACCCCGCACTACACATGAAGGACAGGGAGAGAGTGACAGTCCCCACACTACACATGGAGGACAGGTAGAGAGTGACAGACCCCACACTACACATGAAGAACAGGTAGAAAGTGACAGACCCCGCACTACACATGGAGGATAAGTAGAGAGTGACAGACCCCACACTACACATGGAGGACAGGTAGAGAGTGATATACCCCGCACTACACATGGAGGGCAGGTACAGAGTGACAGACCCCACACTACACATGGAGGACAGGTAGAGAGTGACATACCCCGCACTACACATGGAGGGCAGGTAGAGAGTGACAGACCCCACACTACACATGAAGGACAGGTAGAGAGTGACAGACCCCGCCCTACACATGGAGGATAAGTAGAGAGTGAAAGACCCCGCACTACACATGGAGAACAGGTAGAGAGTGACAGACCCCACACTACACATGGAGAACAGGTAGAGAGTGACAGACCCCACACTACACATGGAGAACAGGTAGAGAGTGAAAGACACCTCACTACACATGGAGAACAGGTAGAGAGTGACAGACCCCACACTACACATGGAGAACAGGTGGAGAGTGACAGACTCCACACTACACATGGAGAACAGGTAGAGAGTGAAAGACACCTCACTACACATGGAGAACAGGTAGAGAGTGACAGACCCCACACTACACATGGAGGACAGGTAGAGAGTGACAGACCCCACACTACACATGGAGAACAGGTAGAGAGTGAAAGACACCTCACTACACATGGAGAACAGGTAGAGAGTGACAGACCCCACACTACACATGGAGGACAGGTAGAGAGTGACAGACCCCACACTACACATGGAGAACAGGTAGAGAGTGAAAGACACCTCACTACACATGGAGAACAGGTAGAGAGTGACAGACCCCACACTACACATGGAGAACAGGTGGAGAGTGACAGACTCCACACTACACATGGAGGACAGGGAGAGAGTGACAGACTCCACACTACACATGGAGGACAGGCAGAGAGTGATAGACTCCACACTACACATGGAGAACAGGTAGAGAGTGAAAGACACCTCACTACACATGGAGAACAGGTAGAGAGTGACAGACCCCACACTACACATGGAGAACAGGTGGAGAGTGACAGACCCCACACTACACATGGAGGACAGGTAGAGAGTGACAGACTCCACACTACACATGGAGGACAGGGAGAGAGTGACAGACTCCACACTACACATGGAGAACAGGTAGAGAGTGAAAGACACCTCACTACACATGGAGAACAGGTAGAGAGTGACAGACCCCACACTACACATGGAGAACAGGTGGAGAGTGACAGACCCCACACTACACATGGAGGACAGGTAGAGATTGACAGACCCCACACTACACATGGAGAACAGGTAGAGAGTGACAGACTCCACACTACACATGGAGGACAGGGAGAGAGTGACAGACTCCACACTACACATGGAGAACAGGTAGAGAGTGACAGACCCCACACTACACATGGAGGACAGGTAGAGAGTGACAGACTCCACACTACACATGGAGGACAGGGAGAGAGTGACAGACTCCACACTACACATGGAGGACAGGGAGAGAGTGACAGATCCCACAGTACACATGGAGGACAGGTAGAGAGTGACAGACTCCACACTACACATGGAGGACAGGGAGAGAGTAACAGACCCCGCACTACACATGGAGGACAGGTAGAGAGTGACAGACCCCACACTACACATGGAGGACAGGTAGAGAGTGACAGACCCCACACTACACATGGAGGACAGGTAGAGAGTGACAGACTCCACACTACACATGGAGGACAGGTAGAGAGTGACAGATCCCACACTACACATGGAGGACAGGTAGAGAGTGACAGACCCCACACTACACATGGAGGACAGGGAGAGAGTGACAGACTCCACACTACACATGGAGGACAGGTAGAGAGTGACAGATCCCACACTACACATGGAGGACAGGTAGAGAGTGACAGACCCCACACTACACATGGAGGACAGGGAGAGAGTGACAGACTCCACACTACACATGGAGGACAGGGAGAGAGTGACAGACTCCACACTACACATGGAGGACAGGTAGAGAGTGACAGACTCCACACTACACATGGAGGACAGGTAGAGAGTGACAGACCCCACACTACACATGGAGGACAGGGAGAGAGTGACAGACTCCACACTACACATGGAGGACAGGGAGAGAGTGACAGACTCCACACTACACATGGAGGACAGGGAGAGAGTGACAGACTCCACACTACACATGGAGGACAGGTAGAGAGTGACAGACCCCACACTACACATGGAGGAAAGGTAGAGAGTGACAGACCCCACACTACACATGGAGGACAGGGAGAGAGTGACAGACTCCACACTACACATGGAGGACAGGGAGAGAGTGACAGACTCCACACTACACATGGAGGAAAGGTAGAGAGTGACAGACCCCACACTACACATGGAGGACAGGGAGAGAGTGACAGACCCCACACTACACATGGAGGACAGGGAGAGAGTGACAGACTCCACACTACACATGGAGGAAAGGTAGAGAGTGACAGACTCCACACTACACATGGAGGACAGGTAGAGAGTGACAGACCCCGCACTACACATGGAGGACAGGGAGAGAGTGACAGACTCCACACTACACATGGAGGAAAGGTAGAGAGTGACAGACCCCACACTACACATGGAGGACAGGTAGAGAGTGACAGACCCCACACTACACATGGAGGAAAGGTAGAGAGTGACAGACCCCACACTACACATGGAGGAAAGGTAGAGAGTTACAGACCCCACACTATACATGGAGGACAGGTAGAGAGTGACAGACCCCACACTACACATGGAGGACAGGTAGAGAGTGACAGAATCCACACTACACATGGAGGACAGGTAGAGAGTGACAGACTCCACACTACACATGGAGGACAGGTAGAGAGTGACAGACCTCAAACTACACATGGAGGACAGGTAGAGAGTGACAGACTCCACACTACACATGGAGGACAGGTAGTGAGTGACAGACCCCATACTACACATGGAGGACAGGTAGAGAGTGACAGACCCCGCACTACACATGGAGGACAGGGGAGAGTGACAGATCCCGCACTACACATGGAGGACAGGTAGTGAGTGACAGACCCCACACTACACATGGAGGATAAGTAGAGAGTGACAGACCCCACACTACACATGGAGGACAGGTAGAGAATGACAGATCCCGCACTACACATGGAGGACAGGTAGAGAGTGACAGATCCCGCACTACACATGGAGGACAGGTAGAGAGTGACAGACCCCTTACTACACATGGAGGACAGGTAGAGAGTGACAGACCCTGCACTACACATGGAGGACAGGTAGTGAGTGACAGACCCCATACTACACATGGAGGACAGGTAGTGAGTGACAGACCTCATACTACACATTGAGGAAAGGTAGAGAGTGACAGACCCCACACTACACATGGAGAACAGGTAGAGAGTGACAGACCCCGCACTACACATGAAGAACAGGTAGAGAGTGACAGACCCCGCCCTACACATGGAGGATAAGTAGAGAGTGACAGACCCCGCACTACACATGGAGAACAGGTAGAGAGTGACAGACCCCACACTACACATGGAGAACAGGTAGAGAGTGACAGACCCCGCACTACACATGAAGAACAGGTAGAGAGTGACAGACCCCGCACTACACATGGAGGATAAGTAGAGAGTGACAGACCCAGCACTACACTTGGAGAACAGGTAGAGAGTGACAGACCCCGCACTACACATGGAGAACAGGTAGAGAGTGACAGACCCCGCACTACACATGGAGGATAAGTAGAGAGTGACAGACCCCGCACTACACATGGAGAACAGGTAGAGAGTGACAGACCCCACACTACACATGGAGAACAGGTAGAGAGTGACAGACCCCGCACTACACATGGAGGATAAGTAGAGAGTGACAGACCCCGCACTACACATGGAGAACAGGTAGAGAGTGACAGACCCCGCACTACACATGGAGAACAGGTACAGAGTGACAGACCCCGCACTACACATGGAGAACAGGTAGAGAGTGACAGACCCTGCACTATACATGGAGGATAAGTAGAGAGTGACAGACCCCACACTACACATGGAGAACAGGTAGAGAGTGACAGACCCCGCACTATACATGGAGAACAGGTAGAGAGTGACAGACCCCGCACTACACATGGAGGATAAGTAGAGCGTGACAGACCCCGCACTACACATGGAGAACAGGTAGAGAGTGACAGACCCCGCACTACACATGGAGGACAGGTAGAGAGTGACAGACCCCACACTACACATGGAGGATAAGTGGAGAGTGACAGACCCCGCACTACACATGGAGAGCAGGTAGAGAGTGACAGACCCCGCACTACACATGGAGAACAGGTAGAGAGTGACAGACCCCGCACTACACAAGGAGGATAAGTAGAGAGTGAAAGACCCCGCACTGCACATGGAGAACAGGTAGAGAGTGACAGATCCCACACTACACATGGAGGACAGGTAGTGAGTGACAGACCCCGCACTACACATGGAGGACAGGTAGAGAGTGACAGACACCGCACTACACATGGAGGGCAGGTAGAGAGTGACAGACTCCACACTACACATGGAGGATAAGTAGAGAGTGACAGACCCCACACTACACATGGAGGATAAGTAGAGAGTGATAGACTCCACACTACATATGGAGGACAGGTAGAGACTGACAGACCCCATACTACACATGGAGGATAAGTGGAGAGTGACAGACCCCGCACTACACATGGAGGGCAGGTAGAGAGTGACAGACTCCACACAACACATGGAGGATAAGTAGAGAGTGATAGACTCCACACTACACATGGAGGGCAGGTAGAGAGTGACAGACTCCACACTACACATGGAGGACAGGTAGTGAGTGACAGACTCCACACAACACATGGAGGATAAGTAGAGAGTGATAGACCCCACACTACACATGGAGAACAGGTAGAGAGTGACAGATCCCACACTACACATGGAGGACAGGTAGTGAGTGACAGACCCCGCACTACACATGGAGGACAAGGAGAGACTGGCAGAGTCCACACTACACATGGAGGAAAGGTAGAGAGTGACAGACCCCACACTACACATGGAGGACAGGTAGAGAGTGATAGACTCCACACTACACATGGAGGAAAGGGAGAGAGTGACAGACCCCGCAATACACATGCAAGACAGGTAGAGAATGACAGACCCCACACTACACATGGAGGACAGGTAGAGAGTGACAGACCCCGTACTACACATGGAGGACAGGTAGAGAATGACAGACCCCACACTACACATGGAGGGCAGGTAGAGAGTGACAGACCCCACACTACACATGGAGGACAGGTAGAGAGTGATATACCCCGCACTACACATGGAGGGCAGGTACAGAGTGACAGACCCCACACTACACATGGAGGACAGGTAGAGAGTGACATACCCCGCACTACACATGGAGGGCAGGTAGAGAGTGACAGACCCCACACTACACATGGAGGACAGGTAGAGAGTGACAGACCCCACACTACACATGAAGGACAGGGAGAGAGTGACAGACCACACACTACACATGGAGGACAGGTAGAGAGTACCAGACCCCGTACTACACATGGAGGACAGGTAGTGAGTGACAGACCCCACACTACACATGAAGGACAGGTAGAGGGTAACAGATCTCACACTATACATGGAGGGCAGGTAGAAAGTGATAGACCCCACACTACACATGGAGGACAGGTAGAAAGTGACAGACCCCGTACTACACATGGAGGACAGGTAGAGAGTGACAGACTCCACACTACACATGGAGGACAGGTAGAAAGTGACAGACCCCGTACTACACATGGAGGACAGGTAGATAGTGACAGATCCACACTACTCAGGGAGAACAGGTAGAGAGTGACAGACCCCACACTACACATAGAAGGACAGATAAAAAAGTGACAGATCCACACTACTCAGGGAGGACAGGTAGAGAGTGACAGACCCCGCACTACACATGGAGGACAGGTAGAGAGTGACAGACACCACACTACACATGGAGAACAGGTAGAGAGTGACAGACCCCACACTACACATGGAGGACAGGTAGAGAGTGACAGACCCCGCACTATACATGGAGGACAAGTAAAGAGTGACTGACTCCACACTACACATGGAGGACAGGTAGAGATTGACAGACCCCACACTACACATGGAGGACAGGTAGAGAGTGACAGACCCCGCACTACACATGGAGAACAGGTAGAGAGTGACAGACTCCACACTACACATGGAGGACAGGTAGAGAGTGACAGACCCCGCACTACACATGGAGGACAGGTAGAGAGTGACAGACCCCACACTACACATGGAGAACAGGTAGAGAGTGACAGATCCACACTACTCAGGGAGGACAGGTAGAGAGTGACAGACCCCGCACTACACATGGAGGACAGGTAGAGAATGACAGATCCCGAACTACACATGGAGAACAGGTAGTGAGTGACAGACTCCACACTACACATGGAGGACAGGTAGAGAGTGACAGACCCCGCACTACACATGGAGGACAGGTAGAGAGTGACAGACCCCACACTATACATGGAGGACAAGTAAAGAGTGACATACTTCCCACTACACATAGAGGACAGGTAGTGAGTGACAGACTCCACACTACACATGGAGGACAGGTAGAGAGTGACAGACCCCACACTACACATGGAGGACAGGTAGAGAGTGACAGACCCCACACTACACATGGAGGACAAGTAGAGTGACAGATCCCGCACTACACATGGAGGACAGGTAGAGAGTGACAGACCCCACACTACACATGGAGGACAGGTAGAGAGTGACAGATCCCACACTACACATGGAGAACAGGTAGAGAGTGACAGACCCCGCACTACACATGGAGAACAGGTAGATAGTGACAGATCCACACTACTCAGGGAGAACAGGTAGAGAGTGACAGACCCCACACTACACATAGAAGGACAGATAAAAAAGTGACAGATCCACACTACTCAGGGAGGACAGGTAGAGAGTGACAGACCCCGCACTACACATGGAGGACAGGTAGAGAGTGACAGACACCACACTACACATGGAGAACAGGTAGAGAGTGACAGACCCCACACTACACATGGAGGACAGGTAGAGAGTGACAGACCCCGCACTATACATGGAGGACAAGTAAAGAGTGACTGACTCCACACTACACATGGAGGACAGGTAGAGAGTGACAGACCCCACACTACACATGGAGGACAGGTAGAGAGTGACAGACCCCGCACTACACATGGAGAACAGGTAGAGAGTGACAGACTCCACACTACACATGGAGGACAGGTAGAGAGTGACAGACCCCGCACTACACATGGAGGACAGGTAGAGAGTGACAGACCCCACACTACACATGGAGAACAGGTAGAGAGTGACAGATCCACACTACTCAGGGAGGACAGGTAGAGAGTGACAGACCCCGCACTACACATGGAGGACAGGTAGAGAGTGACAGATCCCGAACTACACATGGAGAACAGGTAGTGAGTGACAGACTCCACACTACACATGGAGGACAGGTAGAGAGTGACAGACCCCGCACTACACATGGAGGACAGGTAGAGAGTGACAGACCCCACACTACACATGGAGAACAGGTAGAGAGTGACAGATCCACACTACTCAGGGAGGACAGGTAGATAGTGACAGACCCCGCACTACACATGGAGGACAGGTAGAGAGTGACAGACCCCACACTACACATGGAGGACAGGTAGAGAGTGACAGATCCACACTACTCAGGGAGGACAGGTAGAGAGTGACAGACCCCACACTACACATGGAGGACAGGTAGAGAGTGACATACCCCGCACTACACATGGAGGGCAGGTACAGAGTGACAGACCCCACACTACACATGGAGGACAGGTAGAGAGTGACATACCCCGTACTACACATGGAGGGCAGGTAGAGAGTGACAGACCCCACACTACACATGGAGGACAGGTAGAGAGTGACAGACCCCACACTACACATGAAGGACAGGGAGAGAGTGACAGACCCCACACTACACAGGGAGGACAGGTAGAGAGTGACAGATCCCACACTACACATGGAGGACAGGTAGAGAGTACCAGACCCCGTACTACACATGGAGGACAGGTAGTGAGTGACAGACTCCACACTACACATGGAGGACAGGTAGAGAGTGACAGACCCCACACTACACATGAAGGACAGGTAGAGGGTGACAGATCTCACACTATACATGGAGGGCAAGTAGAAAGTGATAGACCCCACACTACACATGGAGGACAGGTAGAGAGTGACAGACTCCACACTACACATGGAGGACAGGTAGAAAGTGACAGACCTCGTACTACACATGGAGGACAGGTAGAGAGTGACATACTTCCCACTACACATGGAGGACAGGTAGTGAGTGACAGAGTCCACACTACACATGGAGGACAGGTAGCGAGTGACAGACCCCACACTACACATGGAGGACAGGTAGAGAGGGACAGACCCCACACTACACATGGAGGACAGGTAGAGAGTGACAGACCCCACACTACACATGGAGGACAGGTAGAGAGTGACAGACCCCACACTACACATGGAGGACAGATAAAAAAGTGACAGATCCACACTACACATGGAGGACAGGTAGAGAGTGACAGACCCCGCACTATACATGGAGGACAGGTAAAGAGTGACTGACTCCACACTACACATGGAGGACAGGTAGAGAGTGACAGACCCCACACTACACATGGGGGACAGGTAGAGAGTGACAGACCCCGCACTACACATGGAGGACAGGTAGAGAGTGACAGACTCCACACTACACATGGAGGACAGGTAGAGAGTGACAGACCCCACACTACACATGGAGGACAGGTAGAGAGTGACAGACCCCGCACTATACATGGAGGACAGGTAAAGAGTGACTGACTCCACACTACACATGGAGCACAGGTAGAGAGTGACAGACCCCACACTACACATGGGGGACAGGTAGAGAGTGACAGACCCCGCACTACACATGGAGGACAGGTAGAGAGTGACAGACTCCACACTACACATGGAGGACAGGTAGAGAGTGACAGACCCCGCACTACACATGGAGGACAGGTAGAGAGTGACAGACCCCACACTACACATGGAGAACAGGTAGAGAGTGACAGATCCACACTACTCAGGGAGGACAGGTAGAGAGTGACAGACCCCGCACTACACATGGAGGACAGGTAGAGAGTGACAGATCCCGCACTACACATGGAGAACAGGTAGTGAGTGACAGACTCCACACTACACATGGAGGACAGGTAGAGAGTGACAGACCCCGCACTACACATGGAGGACAGGTAGAGAGTGACAGACCCCACACTACACATGGAGAACAGGTAGAGAGTGACAGATCCACACTACTCAGGGAGGACAGGTAGATAGTGACAGACCCCTCACTACACATGGAGGACAGGTAGAGAGTGACAGACCCCACACTACACATGGAGGACAGGTAGAGAGTGACAGATCCACACTACTAAGGGAGGACAGGTAGAGAGTGACAGACCCCACACTACACATGGAGGACAGGTAGAGAGTGACAGATCCACACTACTCAGGGAGGACAGGTAGAGAGTGACAGACCCCACACTACACATGGAGGACAGGTAGAGAGTGACATATCCACACTACTCAGGGAGGACAGGTAGAGAGTGACAGACCACACACTACACATGGAGGACAGGTAGAGAGTGATATACCCCGCACTACACATGGAGGGCAGGTACAGAGTGACAGACCCCACACTACACATGGAGGACAGGTAGAGAGTGACATACCCCGTACTACACATGGAGGGCAGGTAGAGAGTGACAGACCCCACACTACACATGGAGGACAGGTAGAGAGTGACAGACCCCACACTACACATGAAGGACAGGGAGAGAGTGACAGACCCCACACTACACAGGTAGGACAGGTAGAGAGTGACAGATCCCACACTACACATGGAGGACAGGTAGAGAGTACCAGACCCCGTACTACACATGGAGGACAGGTAGTGAGTGACAGACCCCACACTACACATGGAGGACAGGTAGAGAGTGACAGACCCCACACTACACATGAAGGACAGGTAGAGGGTGACAGATCTCACACTATACATGGAGAGCAGGTAGAAAGTGATAGACCCCACACTACACATGGAGGACAGGTAGAGAGTGACAGACTCCACACTACACATGGAGGACAGGTAGAAAGTGACAGACCCCGTACTACACATGGAGGACAGGTAGAGAGTGACATACTTCCCACTACACATGGAGGACAGGTAGTGAGTGACAGAGTCCACACTACACATGGAGGACAGGTAGCGAGTGACAGACCCCACACTACACATGGAGGACAGGTAGAGAGGGACAGACCCCACACTACACATGGAGGACAGGTAGAGAGTGACAGACCCCACACTACACATGGAGGACAGGTAGAGAGTGACAGACCCCGCACTACACATGGAGGACAGGTAGAGAGTGACAGACTCCACACTACACATGGAGGACAGGTAGAGAGTGACAGACCCCGCACTACACATGGAGGTCAGGTAGAGAGTGACAGACCCCACACTACACATGGAGAACAGGTAGAGAGTGACAGACCCCACACTACACATGGAGGACAGGTAGAGAGTGACAGACCCCACACTACACATGGAGGACAGGTAGAGAGTGACATATCCACACTACTCAGGGAGGACAGGTAGAGAGTGACAGACCCCACACTACACATGGAGGACAGGTAGAAAGTGACAGACCCCGTACTACACATGGAGGACAGGTAGAGAGTGACATACTTCCCACTACACATGGAGGACAGGTAGTGAGTGACAGAGTCCACACTACACATGGAGGACAGGTAGCGAGTGACAGACCCCACACTACACATGGAGGACAGGTAGAGAGTGACAGACCCCACACTACACATGGAGGACAGGTAGAGAGTGACAGATCCACACTACTAAGGGAGGACAGGTAGAGAGTGACAGACCCCACACTACACATGGAGGACAGGTAGAGAGTGACAGACCCCACACTACACATGGAGGACAGGTAGAGAGTGACAGATCCCACACTACACATGGAGGACAGGTAGAGAGTGACAGACCCCGCACTACACATGGAGAACAGGTAGACAGTGACAGATCCACACTACTGAGGGAGGACAGGTAGAGAGTGACAGACCCCACACTACACATGGAGGACAGCTAGAGAGTGACAGATCCACACTACTCAGGGAGGACAGGTAGAGAGTGACAGACCCCACACTACACATGGAGGACAGATAAAAAAAGTGACAGATCCACACTACTCAGGGAGGACAGGTAGAGAGTGACAGACCCCTCACTACACATGGAGGACAGGTAGAGAGTGACAGACCCCGCACTACACATGGAGAACAGGTAGAGAGAGACAGACTCCACACTACACATGGAGGACAGGTAGAGAGTGACAGACCCCACACTACACATGGAGAACAGGTAGAGAGTGACAGATCCACACTACTCAGGGAGGACAGGTAGAGAGTGACAGACCCCGCACTACACATGGAGGACAGGTAGAGAGTGACAGACCCCACACTACACATGGAGGACAGGTAGAGAGTGACAGACCCCACACTACACATGGAGGACAGGTAGAGAGTGACAGATCCACACTACTCAGGGAGGACAGGTAGAGAGTGACAGACCCCACACTACACATGGAGGACAGGTAGAGAGTGACAGACCCCGCACTACACATGGAGGACAGGGAGAGAGTGACAGATCCCGCACTACACATGGAGGAAAGGGAGAGAGTGACAGACCCCATACTACACATGGAGGAAAGGGAGAGAGTGACAGACTCCACACTACACATGGAGGATAAGTAGAGAGTGATAGTCTCCACACTACACATGGAGGACAGGTAGAGAGTGACAGACCCCATACTACACATGGAGGAAAGGGAGAGAGTGACAGACTCCACACTACACATGGAGGATAAGTAGAGAGTGATAGTCTCCACACTACACATGGAGGAAAGGTAGAGAGTGACAGACTCCACACTACACATGGAGGACAGGTAGAGAGCGACAGACCCCACACTACACATGGAGGACAGGTAGTGAGTGACAGACCCCATACTACACATGGAGGACAGGTAGAGAGTGACAGACCCCGCACTACACATGGAGGACAGGGGAGAGTGACAGATCCCGCACTACACATGGAGGACAGGTAGTGAGTGACAGACCCCACACTACACATGGAGGACAGGTAGAGAGTGACAGATCCACACTACTAAGGGAGGACAGGTAGAGAGTGACAGACTCCACACTACACATGGAGGACAGGTAGAGAGTGACATATCCACACTACTCAGGGAGGACAGGTAGAGAGTGACAGACCCCACACTACACATGGAGGACAGGTAGAGAGTGATATACCCCGCACTACACATGGAGGGCAGGTACAGAGTGACAGACCCCACACTACACATGGAGGACAGGTAGAGAGTGACATACACCGCACTACACATGGAGGGCAGGTAGAGAGTGACAGACCCCACACTACACATGGAGGACAGGTAGAGAGTGACAGACCCCACACTACACATGAAGAACAGGTAGAAAGTGACAGACCCCGCACTACACATGAAGGACAGGGAGAGAGTGACAGTCCCCACACTACACATGGAGGACAGGTAGAGAGTGACAGACCCCACACTACACATGAAGAACAGGTAGAAAGTGACAGACCCCGCACTACACATGGAGGATAAGTAGAGAGTGACAGACCCCGCAATACACATGGAGGACAGGTAGAGAGTGACAGATCCACACTACTCAGGGAGGACAGGTAGATAGTGACAGACCCCGCACTACACATGGAGGACAGGTAGAGAGTGACAGACCCCACACTACACATGGAGGACAGGTAGAGAGTGACAGATCCACACTACTAAGGGAGGACAGGTAGAGAGTGACAGACTCCACACTACACATGGAGGACAGGTAGAGAGTGACATATCCACACTACTCAGGGAGGACAGGTAGAGAGTGACAGACCCCACACTACACATGGAGGACAGGTAGAGAGTGATATACCCCGCACTACACATGGAGGGCAGGTACAGAGTGACAGACCCCACACTACACATGGAGGACAGGTAGAGAGTGACATACACCGCACTACACATGGAGGGCAGGTAGAGAGTGACAGACCCCACACTACACATGGAGGACAGGTAGAGAGTGACAGACCCCACACTACACATGAAGAACAGGTAGAAAGTGACAGACCCCGCACTACACATGAAGGACAGGGAGAGAGTGACAGTCCCCACACTACACATGGAGGACAGGTAGAGAGTGACAGACCCCACACTACACATGAAGAACAGGTAGAAAGTGACAGACCCCGCACTACACATGGAGGATAAGTAGAGAGTGACAGACCCCACACTACACATGGAGGACAGGTAGAGAGTGATATACCCCGCACTACACATGGAGGGCAGGTACAGAGTGACAGACCCCACACTACACATGGAGGACAGGTAGAGAGTGACATACCCCGCACTACACATGGAGGGCAGGTAGAGAGTGACAGACCCCACACTACACATGAAGGACAGGTAGAGAGTGACAGACCCCGCCCTACACATGGAGGATAAGTAGAGAGTGAAAGACCCCGCACTACACATGGAGAACAGGTAGAGAGTGACAGACCCCACACTACACATGGAGAACAGGTAGAGAGTGACAGACCCCGCACTACACATGAAGAACAGGTAGAAAGTGACAGACCCCGCACTACACATGGAGGATAAGTAGAGAGTGACAGACCCAGCACTACACATGGAGAACAGGTAGAGAGTGACAGACCCCGCACTACACATGGAGGATAAGTAGAGAGTGACAGACCCTGCACTACACATGGAGAACAGGTAGAGAGTGATAGACCCCACACTACACATGGAGAACAGGTAGAGAGTGACAGACCCCGCACTACACATGGAGGATAAGTAGAGAGTGACAGACCCCGCACTACACATGGAGAACAGGTAGAGAGTGACAGACCCCGCACTACACATGGAGAACAGGTAGAGAGTGACAGACCCCGCACTACACATGGACAACAGGTAGAGAGTGACAGACCCTGCACTATACATAGAGGATAAGTAGAGAGTGACAGACCCCGCACTACACATGGAGAACAGGTAGAGAGTGACAGACCCCGCACTATACATGGAGAACAGGTAGAGAGTGACAGACCCCGCACTACACATGGAGGACAGGTAGAGAGTGACAGACCCCGCACTACACATGGAGGACAGGTAGAGAGTGACAGACCCCACACTACACATGGAGGATAAGTGGAGAGTGACAGACCCCGCACTACACATGGAGAACAGGTAGAGAGTGACAGACCCCGCACTACACATGGAGAACAGGTAGAGAGTGACATACCCCGCACTACACATGAAGGACAGGTAGAGAGTGACAGACCCCGCACTACACATGGAGGACGGGTAGAGAGTGACAGATCCACACTACTCAGGGAGGACAGGTAGATAGTGACAGACCCCGCACTACACATGGAGGACAGGTAGAGAGTGACAGACCCCACACTACACATGGAGGACAGGTAGAGAGTGACAGATCCACACTACTAAGGGAGGACAGGTAGAGAGTGACAGACCCCACACTACACATGGAGGACAGGTAGAGAGTGACAGATCCACACTACTCAGGGAGGACAGGTAGAGAGTGACAGACCCCAAACTACACATGTAGGACAGGTAGAGAGTGACATATCCACACTACTCAGGGAGGACAGGTAGAGAGTGACAGACCACACACTACACATGGAGGACAGGTAGAGAGTGATATACCCCGCACTACACATGGAGGGCAGGTAGAGAGTGACAGACCCTACACTACACATGGAGGACAGGGAGAGAGTGACAGACCCCACACTACACATGGAGGACAGGTAGAGAGTGACAGATCCCACACTACACATGGAGGACAGGTAGAGACTGACAGACCCCATACTACACATGGAGGATAAGTGGAGAGTGACAGACCCCGCACTACACATGGAGAACAGGTAGAGAGTGACAGACCCCACACTACACATGAAGGACAGGTAGAGGGTGACAGATCTCACACTATACATGGAGGGCAGGTAGAAAGTGATAGACCCCACACTACACATGGAGGACAGGTAGAAAGTGACAGACACCGTACTACACATGGAGGACAGGTAGAGAGTGACAGACTCCACACTACACATGGAGGACAGGTAGAAAGTGACAGACCCCGTACTACACGTGGAGGACAGGTAGAGAGTGACATACTTCCCACTACACATGGAGGACAGGTAGTGAGTGACAGACTCCACACTACACATGGAGGACAGGTAGCGAGTGACAGACCCCACACTACACATGGAGGACAGGTAGAGAGGGACAGACCCCACACTACACATGGAGGACAGGTAGAGAGTGACAGACCCCACACTACACATGGAGGACAGGTAGAGAGTGACAGACCCCGCACTACACATGGAGGACAGGTAGAGAGTGACAGACTCCACATTACACATGGAGGACAGGTAGAGAGTGACAGACCCCGCACTACACATGGAGGACAGGTAGAGAGTGACAGACCCCGCACTACACATGGAGAACAGGTAGAGAGTGACAGACCCCGCACTACACATGGAGGACAGGTAGAGAGTGACAGAATCCACACTACACATGGAGGACAGGGAGAGAGTGACAGACTCCACACTACACATGGAGGACAGGGAGAGAGTGACAGATCCCACACTACACATGGAGGACAGGTAGAGAGTGACAGACTCCACACTACACATGGAGGACAGGGAGAGAGTAACAGACCCCGCACTACACATGGAGGACAGGTAGAGAGTGACAGACCCCACACTACACATGGAGGACAGGTAGAGAGTGACAGACCCCACACTACACATGGAGGACAGGTAGAGAGTGACAGACTCCACACTACACATGGAGGACAGGTAGAGAGTGACAGATCCCACACTACACATGGAGGACAGGTAGAGAGTGACAGACCCCACACTACACATGGAGGACAGGGAGAGAGTGACAGACTCCACACTACACATGGAGGACAGGTAGAGAGTGACAGATCCCACACTACACATGGAGGACAGGTAGAGAGTGACAGACCCCACACTACACATGGAGGACAGGGAGAGAGTGACAGACTCCACACTACACATGGAGGACAGGGAGAGAGTGACAGACTCCACACTACACATGGAGGACAGGTAGAGAGTGACAGACTCCACACTACACATGGAGGACAGGTAGAGAGTGACAGACCCCACACTACACATGGAGGACAGGGAGAGAGTGACAGACTCCACACTACACATGGAGGACAGGGAGAGAGTGACAGACTCCACACTACACATGGAGGACAGGTAGAGAGTGACAGACCCCACACTACACATGGAGGAAAGGTAGAGAGTGACAGACCCCACACTACACATGGAGGACAGGGAGAGAGTGA
Organism: Ranitomeya imitator; assembly: GCF_032444005.1. NCBI lineage: Eukaryota > Metazoa > Chordata > Amphibia > Anura > Dendrobatidae > Ranitomeya > Ranitomeya imitator. The sequence continues at coordinate 798,875,799 of NC_091284.1, forward strand.
CAGACTCCACACTACACATGGAGGACAGGGAGAGAGTGACAGACTCCACACTACACATGGAGGAAAGGTAGAGAGTGACAGACCCCACACTACACATGGAGGACAGGGAGAGAGTGACAGACCCCACACTACACATGGAGGACAGGGAGAGAGTGACAGACTCCACACTACACATGGAGGAAAGGTAGAGAGTGACAGACTCCACACTACACATGGAGGACAGGTAGAGAGTGACAGACCCCGCACTACACATGGAGGACAGGGAGAGAGTGACAGACTCCACACTACACATGGAGGAAAGGTAGAGAGTGACAGACCCCACACTACACATGGAGGACAGGTAGAGAGTGACAGACCCCACACTACACATGGAGGAAAGGTAGAGAGTGACAGACCCCACACTACACATGGAGGAAAGGTAGAGAGTTACAGACCCCACACTATACATGGAGGACAGGTAGAGAGTGACAGACCCCACACTACACATGGAGGACAGGTAGAGAGTGACAGAATCCACACTACACATGGAGGACAGGTAGAGAGTGACAGACTCCACACTACACATGGAGGACAGGTAGAGAGTGACAGACCTCAAACTACACATGGAGGACAGGTAGAGAGTGACAGACTCCACACTACACATGGAGGACAGGTAGTGAGTGACAGACCCCATACTACACATGGAGGACAGGTAGAGAGTGACAGACCCCGCACTACACATGGAGGACAGGGGAGAGTGACAGATCCCGCACTACACATGGAGGACAGGTAGTGAGTGACAGACCCCACACTACACATGGAGGATAAGTAGAGAGTGACAGACCCCACACTACACATGGAGGACAGGTAGAGAATGACAGATCCCGCACTACACATGGAGGACAGGTAGAGAGTGACAGATCCCGCACTACACATGGAGGACAGGTAGAGAGTGACAGACCCCATACTACACATGGAGGACAGGTAGAGAGTGACAGACCCTGCACTACACATGGAGGACAGGTAGTGAGTGACAGACCCCATACTACACATGGAGGACAGGTAGTGAGTGACAGACCTCATACTACACATTGAGGAAAGGTAGAGAGTGACAGACCCCACACTACACATGGAGTACAGGTAGAGAGTGACAGACCCTGCACTACACATGAAGAACAGGTAGAGAGTGACAGACCCCGCCCTACACATGGAGGATAAGTAGAGAGTGACAGACCCCGCACTACACATGGAGAACAGGTAGAGAGTGACAGACCCCACACTACACATGGAGAACAGGTAGAGAGTGACAGACCCCGCACTACACATGAAGAACAGGTAGAGAGTGACAGACCCCGCACTACACATGGAGGATAAGTAGAGAGTGACAGACCCAGCACTACACATGGAGAACAGGTAGAGAGTGACAGACCCCGCACTACACATGGAGAACAGGTAGAGAGTGACAGACCCCGCACTACACATGGAGGATAAGTAGAGAGTGACAGACCCCGCACTACACATGGAGAACAGGTAGAGAGTGACAGACCCCACACTACACATGGAGAACAGGTAGAGAGTGACAGACCCCGCACTACACATGGAGGATAAGTAGAGAGTGACAGACCCCGCACTACACATGGAGAACAGGTAGAGAGTGACAGACCCCGCACTACACATGGAGAACAGGTAGAGAGTGACAGACCCCGCACTACACATGGAGAACAGGTAGAGAGTGACAGACCCTGCACTATACATGGAGGATAAGTAGAGAGTGACAGACCCCACACTACACATGGAGAACAGGTAGAGAGTGACAGACCCCGCACTATACATGGAGAACAGGTAGAGAGTGACAGACCCCGCACTACACATGGAGGATAAGTAGAGCGTGACAGACCCCGCACTACACATGGAGAACAGGTAGAGAGTGACAGACCCCGCACTACTGGAGAGTGACAGACCCCGCACTACACATGGAGAGCAGGTAGAGAGTGACAGACCCCGCACTACACATGGAGAACAGGTAGAGAGTGACAGACCCCGCACTACTAGAGAGTGACAGACCCCGCACTACACATGGAGAGCAGGTAGAGAGTGACAGACCCCGCACTACACATGGAGAGCAGGTAGAGAGTGACAGACCCCGCACTACACATGGAGAACAGGTAGAGAGTGACAGACCCCGCACTACACATGGAGGATAAGTAGAGAGTGACAGACCCCGCACTACACATGGAGAACAGGTAGAGAGTGACAGACCCCACACTACACATGGAGAACAGGTAGAGAGTGACAGACCCCGCACTACACATGGAGAATAAGTAGAGAGTGACAGACCCCGCACTACACATGGAGAACAGGTAGAGAGTGACAGACCCCGCACTACACATGGAGAACAGGTAGAGAGTGACAGACCCCGCACTACACATGGAGAACAGGTAGAGAGTGACAGACCCTGCATTATACATGGAGGATAAGTAGAGAGTGACAGACCCCACACTACACATGGAGAACAGGTAGAGAGTGACAGACCCCGCACTATACATGGAGAACAGGTAGAGAGTGACAGACCCCGCACTACACATGGAGGATAAGTAGAGCGTGACAGACCCCGCACTACACATGGAGAACAGGTAGAGAGTGACAGACCCCGCACTACTGGAGAGTGACAGACCCCGCACTACACATGGAGAGCAGGTAGAGAGTGACAGACCCCGCACTACACATGGAGAGCAGGTAGAGAGTGACAGACCCCGCACTGCACATGGAGAACAGGTAGAGAGTGACAGATCCCACACTACACATGGAGGACAGGTAGTGAGTGACAGACCCCGCACTACACATGGAGGACAGGTAGAGAGTGACAGACACCGCACTACACATGGAGGGCAGGTAGAGAGTGACAGACTCCACACTACACATGGAGGATAAGTAGAGAGTGATAGACTCCACACTACATATGGAGGACAGGTAGAGACTGACAGACCCCATACTACACATGGAGGATAAGTGGAGAGTGACAGACCCCGCACTACACATGGAGGGCAGGTAGAGAGTGACAGACTCCACACTACACATGGAGGATAAGTAGAGAGTGATAGACTCCACACTACACATGGAGGACAGGTAGAGAGTGACAGACTCCACACAACACATGGAGGATAAGTAGAGAGTGATAGACTCCACACTACACATGGAGGGCAGGTAGAGAGTGACAGATCCCACACTACACATGGAGGACAGGTAGAGAGTGACAGACCCCACACTACACATGGAGGACAGGTAGAGAGTGACAGACTCCACACTACACATGGAGGACAGGTAGAGAGTGACAGATCCCACACTACACATGGAGGACAGGTAGAGAGTGACAGACCCCACACTACACATGGAGGACAGGGAGAGAGTGACAGACTCCACACTACACATGGAGGACAGGTAGAGAGTGACAGATCCCACACTACACATGGAGGACAGGTAGAGAGTGACAGACCCCACACTACACATGGAGAACAGGTAGAGAGTGACAGATCCCACACTACACATGGAGGACAGGTAGTGAGTGACAGACCCCGCACTACACATGGAGGACAAGGAGAGACTGACAGAGTCCACACTACACATGGAGGAAAGGTAGAGAGTGACAGACTCCACACTACACATGGAGGAAAGGGAGAGAGTGACAGACCCCGCAATACACATGCAAGACAGGTAGAGAATGACAGACCCCACACTACACATGAAGGACAGGGAGAGAGTGACAGACCACACACTACACATGGAGGACAGGTAGAGAGTACCAGACCCCGTACTACACATGGAGGACAGGTAGTGAGTGACAGACCCCACACTACACATGGAGGACAGGTAGAAAGTGATAGACCCCACACTACACATGGAGGACAGGTAGAAAGTAACAGACCCCGTACTACACATGGAGGACAGGTAGAGAGTGACAGACTCCACACTACACATGGAGGACAGGTAGAAAGTGACAGACCCCGTTCTACACATGGAGGACAGGTAGAGAGTGACATACTTCCCACTACACATAGAGGACAGGTAGTGAGTGACAGACTCCACACTACACATGGAGGACAGGTAGAGAGTGACAGACCCCACACTACACATGGAGGACAGGTAGAGAGTGACAGACCCCACACTACACATGGAGGACAAGTAGAGTGACAGATCCCGCACTACACATGGAGGACAGGTAGAGAGTGACAGACTCCACACTACACATGGAGGACAGGTAGAGAGTGACAGATCCCACACTACACATGGAGAACAGGTAGAGAGTGACAGACCCCGCACTACACATGGAGAACAGGTAGATAGTGACAGATCCACACTACTCAGGGAGAACAGGTAGAGAGTGACAGACCCCACACTACACATGGAGAACAGGTAGAGAGTGACAGACCCCGCACTACACATGGAGAACAGGTAGATAGTGACAGATCCACACTACTCAGGGAGAACAGGTAGAGAGTGACAGACCCCACACTACACATGGAGAACAGGTAGAGAGTGACAGACCCCGCACTACACATGAAGAACAGGTAGAGAGTGACAGACCCCGCACTACACATGGAGGATAAGTAGAGAGTGACAGACCCAGCACTACACATGGAGAACAGGTAGAGAGTGACAGACCCCGCACTACACATGGAGAACAGGTAGAGAGTGACAGACCCCGCACTACACATGGAGGATAAGTAGAGAGTGACAGACCCCGCACTACACATGGAGAACAGGTAGAGAGTGACAGACCCCACACTACACATGGAGAACAGGTAGAGAGTGACAGACCCCGCACTACACATGGAGGATAAGTAGAGAGTGACAGACCCCGCACTACACATGGAGAACAGGTAGAGAGTGACAGACCCGGCACTACACATGGAGAACAGGTAGAGAGTGACAGACCCCGCACTACACATGGAGAACAGGTAGAGAGTGACAGACCCTGCACTATACATGGAGACTAAGTAGAGAGTGACAGACCCCACACTACACATGGAGAACAGGTAGAGAGTGACAGACCCCGCACTATACATGGAGAACAGGTAGAGAGTGACAGACCCCGCACTACACATGGAGGATAAGTAGAGCGTGACAGACCCCGCACTACACATGGAGAACAGGTAGAGAGTGACAGACCCCGCACTACACATGGAGGACAGGTAGAGAGTGACAGACCCCACACTACACATGGAGGATAAGTGGAGAGTGACAGACCCCGCACTACACATGGAGAGCAGGTAGAGAGTGACAGACCCCGCACTACACATGGAGAACAGGTAGAGAGTGACAGACCCCGCACTACACAAGGAGGATAAGTAGAGAGTGAAAGACCCCGCACTGCACATGGAGAACAGGTAGAGAGTGACAGATCCCACACTACACATGGAGGACAGGTAGTGAGTGACAGACCCCGCACTACACATGGAGGACAGGTAGAGAGTGACAGACACCGCACTACACATGGAGGGCAGGTAGAGAGTGACAGACTCCACACTACACATGGAGGATAAGTAGAGAGTGATAGACTCCACACTACATATGGAGGACAGGTAGAGACTGACAGACCCCATACTACACATGGAGGATAAGTGGAGAGTGACAGACCCCGCACTACACATGGAGGGCAGGTAGAGAGTGACAGACTCCACACTACACATGGAGGATAAGTAGAGAGTGATAGACTCCACACTACACATGGAGGACAGGTAGAGAGTGACAGACTCCACACAACACATGGAGGATAAGTAGAGAGTGATAGACTCCACACTACACATGGAGGGCAGGTAGAGAGTGACAGATCCCACACTACACATGGAGGACAGGTAGAGAGTGACAGACCCCACACTACACATGGAGGACAGGTAGAGAGTGACAGACTCCACACTACACATGGAGGACAGGTAGAGAGTGACAGATCCCACACTACACATGGAGGACAGGTAGAGAGTGACAGACCCCACACTACACATGGAGGACAGGGAGAGAGTGACAGACTCCACACTACACATGGAGGACAGGTAGAGAGTGACAGATCCCACACTACACATGGAGGACAGGTAGAGAGTGACAGACCCCACACTACACATGGAGAACAGGTAGAGAGTGACAGATCCCACACTACACATGGAGGACAGGTAGTGAGTGACAGACCCCGCACTACACATGGAGGACAAGGAGAGACTGACAGAGTCCACACTACACATGGAGGAAAGGTAGAGAGTGACAGACCCCACACTACACATGGAGGACAGGTAGAGAGTGATAGACTCCACACTACACATGGAGGAAAGGGAGAGAGTGACAGACCCCGCAATACACATGCAAGACAGGTAGAGAATGACAGACCCCACACTACACATGAAGGACAGGGAGAGAGTGACAGACCACACACTACACATGGAGGACAGGTAGAGAGTACCAGACCCCGTACTACACATGGAGGACAGGTAGTGAGTGACAGACCCCACACTACACATGGAGGACAGGTAGAAAGTGATAGACCCCACACTACACATGGAGGACAGGTAGAAAGTAACAGACCCCGTACTACACATGGAGGACAGGTAGAGAGTGACAGACTCCACACTACACATGGAGGACAGGTAGAAAGTGACAGACCCCGTACTACACATGGAGGACAGGTAGAGAGTGACATACTTCCCACTACACATAGAGGACAGGTAGTGAGTGACAGACTCCACACTACACATGGAGGACAGGTAGAGAGTGACAGACCCCACACTACACATGGAGGACAGGTAGAGAGTGACAGACCCCACACTACACATGGAGGACAAGTAGAGTGACAGATCCCGCACTACACATGGAGGACAGGTAGAGAGTGACAGACTCCACACTACACATGGAGGACAGGTAGAGAGTGACAGATCCCACACTACACATGGAGAACAGGTAGAGAGTGACAGACCCCGCACTACACATGGAGAACAGGTAGATAGTGACAGATCCACACTACTCAGGGAGAACAGGTAGAGAGTGACAGACCCCACACTACACATGAAGGACAGATAAAAAAGTGACAGATCCACACTACTCAGGGAGGACAGGTAGAGAGTGACAGACCCCGCACTACACATGGAGGACAGGTAGAGAGTGACAGACACCACACTACACATGGAGAACAGGTAGAGAGTGACAGACCCCACACTACACATGGAGGACAGGTAGAGAGTGACAGACCCCGCACTATACATGGAGGACAGGTAAAGAGTGACTGACTCCACACTACACATGGAGGACAGGTAGAGAGTGACAGACCCCACACTACACATGGAGGACAGGTAGAGAGTGACAGACCCCGCACTACACATGGAGGACAGGTAGAGAGTGACAGACTCCACACTACACATGGAGGACAGGTAGAGAGTGACAGACCCCGCACTACACATGGAGGACAGGTAGAGAGTGACAGACCCCACACTACACATGGAGAACAGGTAGAGAGTGACAGATCCACACTACTCAGGGAGGACAGGTAGAGAGTGACAGACCCCGCACTACACATGGAGGACAGGTAGAGAGTGACAGATCCCGCACTACACATGGAGAACAGGTAGTGAGTGACAGACTCCACACTACACATGGAGGACAGGTAGAGAGTGACAGACCCCACACTACACATGGAGGACAGGTAGAGAGTGACAGATCCCGCACTACACATGGAGAACAGGTAGTGAGTGACAGACTCCACACTACACATGGAGGACAGGTAGAGAGTGACAGACCCCGCACTACACATGGAGGACAGGTAGAGAGTGACAGACCCCACACTACACATGGAGAACAGGTAGAGAGTGACAGATCCACACTACTCAGGGAGGACAGGTAGAGAGTGACAGAGCCCACACTACACATGGAGGACAGGTAGAGAGTGACATATCCACACTACTCAGGGAGGACAGGTAGAGAGTGACAGACCCCACACTACACATGGAGGACAGATAGAGAGTGACATATCCACACTACTCAGGGAGGACAGGTAGAGAGTGACAGACCCCACACTACACATGGAGGACAGGTAGAGAGTGATATACCCCGCACTACACATGGAGGGCAGGTACAGAGTGACAGACCCCACACTACACATGGAGGACAGGTAGAGAGTGACATACCCCGTACTACACATGGAGGGCAGGTAGAGAGTGACAGACCCCACACTACACATGGAGGACAGGTAGAGAGTGACAGACCCCACACTACACATGAAGGACAGGGAGAGAGTGACAGACCCCACACTACACAGGGAGGACAGGTAGAGAGTGACAGATCCCACACTACACATGGAGGACAGGTAGAGAGTACCAGACCCCGTACTACACATGGAGGACAGGTAGTGAGTGACAGACTCCACACTACACATGGAGGACAGGTAGAGAGTGACAGACCCCACACTACACATGAAGGACAGGTAGAGGGTGACAGATCTCACACTATACATGGAGGGCAGGTAGAAAGTGATAGACCCCACACTACACATGGAGGACAGGTAGAGAGTGACAGACTCCACACTACACATGGAGGACAGGTAGAAAGTGACAGACCCCGTACTACACATGGAGGACAGGTAGAGAGTGACATACTTCCCACTACACATGGAGGACAGGTAGTGAGTGACAGAGTCCACACTACACATGGAGGACAGGTAGCGAGTGACAGACCCCACACTACACATGGAGGACAGGTAGAGAGGGACAGACCCCACACTACACATGGAGGACAGGTAGAGAGTGACAGACCCCACACTACACATGGAGGACAGGTAGAGAGTGACAGACCCCACACTACACATGGAGGACAGATAAAAAAGTGACAGATCCACACTACTCAGGGAGGACAGGTAGAGAGTGACAGACCCCGCACTACACATGGAGGACAGGTAGAGAGTGACAGACACCACACTACACATGGAGAACAGGTAGAGAGTGACAGACCCCACACTACACATGGAGGACAGGTAGAGAGTGACAGATCCCGCACTATACATGGAGGACAGGTAAAGAGTGACTGACTCCACACTACACATGGAGGACAGGTAGAGAGTGACAGACCCCACACTACACATGGAGGACAGGTAGAGAGTGACAGACCCCGCACTACACATGGAGGACAGGTAGAGAGTGACAGACTCCACACTACACATGGAGGACAGGTAGAGAGTGACAGACCCCGCACTACACATGGAGGACAGGTAGAGAGTGACAGACCCCACACTACACATGGAGAACAGGTAGAGAGTGACAGATCCACACTACTCAGGGAGGACAGGTAGAGAGTGACAGACCCCACACTACACATGGAGGACAGGTAGAGAGTGACAGATCCCGCACTACACATGGAGAACAGGTAGTGAGTGACAGACTCCACACTACACATGGAGGACAGGTAGAGAGTGACAGACCCCGCACTACACATGGAGGACAGGTAGAGAGTGACAGACCCCACACTACACATGGAGAACAGGTAGAGAGTGACAGATCCACACTACTCAGGGAGGACAGGTAGATAGTGACAGACCCCGCACTACACATGGAGGACAGGTAGAGAGTGACAGACCCCACACTACACATGGAGGACAGGTAGAGAGTGACAGATCCACACTACTAAGGGAGGACAGGTAGAGAGTGACAGACCCCACACTACACATGGAGGACAGGTAGAGAGTGACAGATCCACACTACTCAGGGAGGACAGGTAGAGAGTGACAGACCCCACACTACACATGGAGGACAGGTAGAGAGTGACATATCCACACTACTCAGGGAGGACAGGTAGAGAGTGACAGACCCCACACTACACATGGAGGACAGGTAGAGAGTGATATACCCCGCACTACACATGGAGGGCAGGTACAGAGTGACAGACCCCACACTACACATGGAGGACAGGTAGAGAGTGACATACCCCGTACTACACATGGAGGGCAGGTAGAGAGTGACAGACCCCACACTACACATGGAGGACAGGTAGAGAGTGACAGACCCCACACTACACATGAAGGACAGGGAGAGAGTGACAGACCCCACACTACACAGGGAGGACAGGTAGAGAGTGACAGATCCCACACTACACATGGAGGACAGGTAGAGAGTACCAGACCCCGTACTACACATGGAGGACAGGTAGTGAGTGACAGACTCCACACTACACATGGAGGACAGGTAGAGAGTGACATACCCCGTACTACACATGGAGGGCAGGTAGAGAGTGACAGACCCCACACTACACATGGAGGACAGGTAGAGAGTGACAGACCCCACACTACACATGAAGGACAGGGAGAGAGTGACAGACCCCACACTACACAGGGAGGACAGGTAGAGAGTGACAGATCCCACACTACACATGGAGGACAGGTAGAGAGTGATATACCCCGCACTACACATGGAGGGCAGGTACAGAGTGACAGACCCCACACTACACATGGAGGACAGGTAGAGAGTGACAGACCCCACACTACACATGGAGAACAGGTAGAGAGTGACAGACCCCACACTACACATGGAGGACAGGTAGAGAGTGACAGACCCCACACTACACATGGAGGACAGGTAGAGAGTGACATATCCACACTACTCAGGGAGGACAGGTAGAGAGTGACAGACCCCACACTACACATGGAGGACAGGTAGAAAGTGACAGACCCCGTACTACACATGGAGGACAGGTAGAGAGTGACATACTTCCCACTACACATGGAGGACAGGTAGTGAGTGACAGAGTCCACACTACACATGGAGGACAGGTAGCGAGTGACAGACCCCACACTACACATGGAGGACAGGTAGAGAGTGACAGACCCCACACTACACATGGAGGACAGGTAGAGAGTGACAGATCCCACACTACACATGGAGGACAGGTAGAGAGTGACAGACCCCGCACTACACATGGAGAACAGGTAGATAGTGACAGATCCACACTACTGAGGGAGGACAGGTAGAGAGTGACAGACCCCACACTACACATGGAGGACAGCTAGAGAGTGACAGATCCACACTACTCAGGGAGGACAGGTAGAGAGTGACAGACCCCACACTACACATGGAGGACAGATAAAAAAAGTGACAGATCCACACTACTCAGGGAGGACAGGTAGAGAGTGACAGACCCCTCACTACACATGGAGGACAGGTAGAGAGTGACAGACCCCGCACTACACATGGAGAACAGGTAGAGAGAGACAGACTCCACACTACACATGGAGGACAGGTAGAGAGTGACAGACCCCGCACTACACATGGAGGACAGGTGGAGAGTGACAGACCCCACACTACACATGGAGAACAGGTAGAGAGTGACAGATCCACACTACTCAGGGAGGACAGGTAGAGAGTGACAGACCCCGCACTACACATGGAGGACAGGTAGAGAGTGACAGACCCCACACTACACATGGAGGACAGGTAGAGAGTGACAGACCCCACACTACACATGGAGGACAGGTAGAGAGTGACAGATCCACACTACTCAGGGAGGACAGGTAGAGAGTGACAGACCCCACACTACACATGGAGGACAGGTAGAGAGTGACAGACCCCGCACTACACATGGAGGACAGGGAGAGAGTGACAGATCCCACACTACACATGGAGGAAAGGGAGAGAGTGACAAACTCCACACTACACATGGAGGACAGGTAGAGAGTGACAGACCCCATACTACACATGGAGGAAAGGGAGAGAGTGACAGACTCCACACTACACATGGAGGATAAGTAGAGAGTGATAGTCTCCACACTACACATGGAGGAAAGGTAGAGAGTGACAGACTCCACACTACACATGGAGGACAGGTAGAGAGCGACAGACCCCACACTACACATGGAGGACAGGTAGTGAGTGACAGACCCCATACTACACATGGAGGACAGGTAGAGAGTGACAGACCCCGCACTACACATGGAGGACAGGGGAGAGTGACAGATCCCGCACTACACATGGAGGACAGGTAGTGAGTGACAGACCCCACACTACACATGGAGGATAAGTAGAGAGTGACAGAACCCGCAATACACATGGAGGACAGGTAGAGAGTGACAGATCCACACTACTCAGGGAGGACAGGTAGATAGTGACAGACCCCGCACTACACATGGAGGACAGGTAGAGAGTGACAGACCCCACACTACACATGGAGGACAGGTAGAGAGTGACAGATCCACACTACTAAGGGAGGACAAGTAGAGAGTGACAGACCCCACACTACACATGGAGGACAGGTAGAGAGTGACAGATCCACACTACTCAGGGAGGACAGGTAGAGAGTGACAGACCCCACACTACACATGGAGGACAGGTAGAGAGTGACATATCCACACTACTCAGGGAGGACAGGTAGAGAGTGACAGACCCCACACTACACATGGAGGACAGGTAGAGAGTGATATACCCCGCACTACACATGGAGGGCAGGTACAGAGTGACAGACCCCACACTACACATGGAGGACAGGTAGAGAGTGACATACACCGCACTACACATGGAGGGCAGGTAGAGAGTGACAGACCCCACACTACACATGGAGGACAGGTAGAGAGTGACAGACCCCACACTACACATGAAGGACAGGGAGAGAGTGACAGACCCCACACTACACATGGAGGACAGGTAGAGAGTGACAGACCCCACACTACACATGAAGAACAGGTAGAAAGTGACAGACCCCGCACTACACATGGAGGATAAGTAGAGAGTGACAGACCCCACACTACACATGGAGGACAGGTAGAGAGTGATATACCCCGCACTACACATGGAGAACAGGTAGAGAGTGACAGACCCTGCACTATACATGGAGGATAAGTAGAGAGTGACAGACCCCGCACTACACATGGAGAACAGGTAGAGAGTGACAGACCCCGCACTATACATGGAGAACAGGTAGAGAGTGACAGACCCCGCACTACACATGGAGGATAAGTAGAGCGTGACAGATGCCGCACTACACATGGAGAACAGGTAGAGAGTGACAGACCCCGCACTACACATGGAGAACAGGCAGAGAGTGACAGACCCCGCACTACACATGGAGGACAGGTAGAGAGTGACAGACCCCGCACTACACATGGAGGACAGGTAGAGAGTGACAGACCCCACACTACACATGGAGGATAAGTGGAGAGTGACAGACCCCGCACTACACATGGAGAACAGGTAGAGAGTGACAGACCCCGCACTACACATGGAGAACAAGTAGAGAGTGACATACCCCGCACTACACATGAAGGACAGGTAGAGAGTGACAGACCCCGCACTACACATGGAGGACGGGTAGAGAGTGACAGATCCACACTACTCAGGGAGGACAGGTAGATAGTGACAGACCCCGCACTACACATGGAGGACAGGTAGAGAGTGACAGACCCCACACTACACATGGAGGACAGGTAGAGAGTGACAGATCCACACTACTAAGGGAGGACAGGTAGAGAGTGACAGACCCCACACTACACATGGAGGACAGGTAGAGAGTGACAGATCCACACTACTCAGGGAGGACAGGTAGAGAGTGACAGACCCCACACTACACATGGAGGACAGGTAGAGAGTGACATATCCACACTACTCAGGGAGGACAGGTAGAGAGTGACAGACCACACACTACACATGGAGGACAGGTAGAGAGTGATATACCCCGCACTACACATGGAGGGCAGGTAGAGAGTGACAGACCCTACACTACACATGGAGGACAGGTAGAGAGTGACAGACCCCACACTACACATGGAGGACAGGTAGAGAGTGACAGATCCCACACTACACATGGAGGACAGGTAGAGACTGACAGACCCCATACTACACATGGAGGATAAGTGGAGAGTGACAGACCCCGCACTACACATGGAGAACAGGTAGAGAGTGACAGACCCCACACTACACATGAAGGACAGGTAGAGGGTGACAGATCTCACACTATACATGGAGGGCAGGTAGAAAGTGATAGACCCCACACTACACATGGAGGACAGGTAGAAAGTGACAGACACCGTACTACACATGGAGGACAGGTAGAGAGTGACAGACTCCACACTACACATGGAGGACAGGTAGAAAGTGAAAAACCCCGTAATACACATGGAGGACAGGTAGAGAGTGACATACTTCCCACTACACATGGAGGACAGGTAGTGAGTGACAGACTCCACACTACACATGGAGGACAGGTAGCGAGTGACAGACCCCACACTACACATGGAGGACAGGTAGAGAGGGACAGACCCCACACTACACATGGAGGACAGGTAGAGAGTGACAGACCCCACACTACACATGGAGGACAGGTAGAGAGTGACAGACCCCGCACTACACATGGAGGACAGGTAGAGAGTGACAGACCCCGCACTACACATGGAGGACAGGTAGAGAGTGACAGACCCCGCACTACACATGGAAAACAGGTAGAAAGTGACAGACCCCGCACTACACATGGAGGACAGGTAGAGAGTGACAGACTCCACATTACACATGGAGGACAGGTAGAGAGTGACAGACCCCGCACTACACATGGAGGACAGGTAGAGAGTGACAGACCCCGCACTACACATGGAAAACAGGTAGAGAGTGACAGACCCCGCACTACACATGGAGGACAGGTAGAGAGTGACAGACCCCACACTACACATGGAGGACAGGTAGAGAGTGACATATCCACACTACTCAGGGAGGACAGGTAGAGAGTGACAGACCCCACACTACACATGGAGGACAGGTAGAGAGTGACAGATCCACACTACTCAGGGAGGACAGGTAGAGAGTGACAGACCCCACACTACACATGGAGAACAGGTAGAGAGTGACAGACTCCACACTACACATGGAGAACAGGTAGAGAGTGACAGACCCCACACTACACATGGAGGACAGGTAGAGAGTGACAGACTCCACACTGCACATGGAGGACAGGTAGAGAGTGACATATCCACACTACTCAGGGAGGACAGGTAGAGAGTGACAGACCCCACACTACACATGGAGGGCAGGTAGAGAGTGACAGATCCACACTACTCAGGGAGGACAGGTAGAGAGTGACAGACCCCACACTACACATGGAGAACAGGTAGAGAGTGACAGACTCCACACTACACATGGAGAACAGGTAGAGAGTGACAGACCCCACACTACACATGGAGGACAGGTAGAGAGTGACATATCCACACTACTCAGGGAGGACAGGTAGAGAGTGACAGACCCCACACTACACATGGAGGACAGGTAGAGAGTGACAGATCCCACACTACACATGGAGGACAGGTAGAGAGTGACAGACCTCGCACTACACATGGAGAACAGGTAGATAGTGACAGATCCACACTACTCAGGGAGGACAGCTAGAGAGTGACAGATCCACACTACTCAGGCAGGACAGGTAGAGAGTGACAGACCCCACACTACACATGGAGGACAGATAAAAAAGTGACAGATCCACACTACTCAGGGAGGACAGGTAGAGAGTGACAGACCCCTCACTACACATGGAGGACAGGTAGAGAGTGACAGACCCCGCACTACACATGGAGAACAGGTAGAGAGTGACAGACTCCACACTACACATGGAGGACAGGTAGAGAGTGACAGACCCCGCACTACACGGAGGACAGGTAGAGAGTGACAGACCCCACACTACACATGGAGAACAGGTAGAGAGTGACAGATCCACACTACTCAGGGAGGACAGGTAGAGAGTGACAGACCCCGCACTACACATGGAGGACAGGTAGAGAATGACAGACCCCACACTACACATGGAGAACAGGTAGAGAGTGACAGATCCACACTACTCAGGGAGGACAGGTAGAGAGTGACAGACCCCACACTACACATGGAGAACAGGTAGAGAGTGACAGATCCACACTACACATGGAGGACAGGTAGAGAGTGACAGACCCCACACTACACATGGAGGACAGGTAGAGAGTGACAGACCCCACACTACACATGGAGAACAGGTAGAGAGTGACAGATCCACACTACTCAGGGAGGACAGGTAGAGAGAGACAGACCCCACACTACACATGGAGGACAGGTAGAGAGTGACAGACCCCGCACTACACATGGAGGACAGGGAGAGAGTGACAGATCCCACACTACACATGGAGGACAGGTAGAGAGTGACAGACCCCATACTACACATGGAGGACAGGTAGAGAGTGACAGACCCTGCACTACACATGGAGGACAGGTAGTGAGTGACAGACCCCATACTACACATGGAGGACAGGTAGTGAGTGACAGACCCCATACTACACATGGAGGAAAGGTAGAGAGTGACAGACCCCACACTACACATGGAGAACAGGTAGAGAGTGAGACCCCGCACTACACATGAAGAACAGGTAGAGAGTGACAGACCCCACACTACACATGGAGAACAGGTAGAGAGTGACAGACCCCACACTACACATGGAGAACAGGTAGAGAGTGACAGACCCCGCACTACACATGGAGGATAAGTAGAGAGTGACAGACCCCGCACCACACATGGAGAACAGGTAGAGAGTGACAGACCCCACACTACACATGGAGAACAGGTAGAGAGTGACAGACCCCGCACTACACATGAAGAACAGGTAGAGAGTGACAGACCCCGCACTACACATGGAGGATAAGTAGAGAGTGACAGACCCCACACTACACATGGAGGACAGGTAGAGAGTGATATACCCCGCACTACACATGGAGAACAGGTAGAGAGTGACAGACCCTGCACTATACATGGAGGATAAGTAGAGAGTGACAGACCCCGCACTACACATGGAGAACAGGTAGAGAGTGACAGACCCCGCACTATACATGGAGAACAGGTAGAGAGTGACAGACCCCGCACTACACATGGAGGATAAGTAGAGCGTGACAGATGCCGCACTACACATGGAGAACAGGTAGAGAGTGACAGACCCCGCACTACACATGGAGAACAGGCAGAGAGTGACAGACCCCGCACTACACATGGAGGACAGGTAGAGAGTGACAGACCCCGCACTACACATGGAGGACAGGTAGAGAGTGACAGACCCCACACTACACATGGAGGATAAGTGGAGAGTGACAGACCCCGCACTACACATGGAGAACAGGTAGAGAGTGACAGACCCCGCACTACACATGGAGAACAGGTAGAGAGTGACATACCCCGCACTACACATGAAGGACAGGTAGAGAGTGACAGACCCCGCACTACACATGGAGGACGGGTAGAGAGTGACAGATCCACACTACTCAGGGAGGACAGGTAGATAGTGACAGACCCCGCACTACACATGGAGGACAGGTAGAGAGTGACAGACCCCACACTACACATGGAGGACAGGTAGAGAGTGACAGATCCACACTACTAAGGGAGGACAGGTAGAGAGTGACAGACCCCACACTACACATGGAGGACAGGTAGAGAGTGACAGATCCACACTACTCAGGGAGGACAGGTAGAGAGTGACAGACCCCACACTACACATGGAGGACAGGTAGAGAGTGACATATCCACACTACTCAGGGAGGACAGGTAGAGAGTGACAGACCACACACTACACATGGAGGACAGGTAGAGAGTGATATACCCCGCACTACACATGGAGGGCAGGTAGAGAGTGACAGACCCTACACTACACATGGAGGACAGGTAGAGAGTGACAGACCCCACACTACACATGAAGGACAGGGAGAGAGTGACAGACCCCACACTACACATGGAGGACAGGTAGAGAGTGACAGATCCCACACTACACATGGAGGACAGGTAGAGACTGACAGACCCCATACTACACATGGAGGATAAGTGGAGAGTGACAGACCCCGCACTACACATGGAGAACAGGTAGAGAGTGACAGACCCCACACTACACATGAAGGACAGGTAGAGGGTGACAGATCTCACACTATACATGGAGGGCAGGTAGAAAGTGATAGACCCCACACTACACATGGAGGACAGGTAGAAAGTGACAGACACCGTACTACACATGGAGGACAGGTAGAGAGTGACAGACTCCACACTACACATGGAGGACAGGTAGAAAGTGAAAAACCCCGTAATACACATGGAGGACAGGTAGAGAGTGACATACTTCCCACTACACATGGAGGACAGGTAGTGAGTGACAGACTCCACACTACACATGGAGGACAGGTAGCGAGTGACAGACCCCACACTACACATGGAGGACAGGTAGAGAGGGACAGACCCCACACTACACATGGAGGACAGGTAGAGAGTGACAGACCCCACACTACACATGGAGGACAGGTAGAGAGTGACAGACCCCGCACTACACATGGAGGACAGGTAGAGAGTGACAGACCCCGCACTACACATGGAGGACAGGTAGAGAGTGACAGACCCCGCACTACACATGGAAAACAGGTAGAGAGTGACAGACCCCGCACTACACATGGAGGACAGGTAGAGAGTGACAGACTCCACATTACACATGGAGGACAGGTAGAGAGTGACAGACCCCGCACTACACATGGAGGACAGGTAGAGAGTGACAGACCCCGCACTACACATGGAAAACAGGTAGAGAGTGACAGACCCCGCACTACACATGGAAAACAGGTAGAGAGTGACAGACCCCGCACTACACATGGAGGACAGGTAGAGAGTGACAGACCCCACACTAAACATGGAGGACAGGTAGAGAGTGACATATCCACACTACTCAGGGAGGACAGGTAGAGAGTGACAGACCCCACACTACACATGGAGGACAGGTAGAGAGTGACAGATCCACACTACTCAGGGAGGACAGGTAGAGAGTGACAGACCCCACACTACACATGGAGAACAGGTAGAGAGTGACAGACTCCACACTACACATGGAGAACAGGTAGAGAGTGACAGACCCCACACTACACATGGAGGACAGGTAGAGAGTGACAGACTCCACACTACACATGGAGGACAGCTAGAGAGTGACATATCCACACTACTCAGGGAGGACAGGTAGAGAGTGACAGACCCCACACTACACATGGAGGACAGGTAGAGAGTGACAGATCCACACTACTCAGGGAGGACAGGTAGAGAGTGACAGACCCCACACTACACATGGAGAACAGGTAGAGAGTGACAGACTCCACACTACACATGGAGAACAGGTAGAGAGTGACAGACCCCACACTACACATGGAGGACAGGTAGAGAGTGACATATCCACACTACTCAGGGAGGACAGGTAGAGAGTGACAGACCCCACACTACACATGGAGGACAGGTAGAGAGTGACAGATCCCACACTACACATGGAGGACAGGTAGAGAGTGACAGACCTCGCACTACACATGGAGAACAGGTAGATAGTGACAGATCCACACTACTCAGGGAGGACAGCTAGAGAGTGACAGATCCACACTACTCAGGCAGGACAGGTAGAGAGTGACAGACCCCACACTACACATGGAGGACAGATAAAAAAGTGACAGATCCACACTACTCAGGGAGGACAGGTAGAGAGTGACAGACCCCTCACTACACATGGAGGACAGGTAGAGAGTGACAGACCCCGCACTACACATGGAGAACAGGTAGAGAGTGACAGACTCCACACTACACATGGAGGACAGGTAGAGAGTGACAGACCCCGCACTACACACGGAGGACAGGTAGAGAGTGACAGACCCCACACTACACATGGAGAACAGGTAGAAAGTGACAGATCCACACTACTCAGGGAGGACAGGTAGAGAGTGACAGACCCCGCACTACACATGGAGGACAGGTAGAGAATGACAGACCCCACACTACACATGGAGGACAGGTAGAGAGTGACAGACCCCACACTACACATGGAGGACAGGTAGAGAGTGACAGACCCCACACTACACATGGAGAACAGGTAGAGAGTGACAGATCCACACTACTCAGGGAGGACAGGTAGAGAGAGACAGACCCCACACTACACATGGAGGACAGGTAGAGAGTGACAGACCCCGCACTACACATGGAGGATAGGGAGAGAGTGACAGATCCCACACTACACATGGAGGACAGGTAGAGAGTGACAGACCCCATACTACACATGGAGGACAGGTAGAGAGTGACAGACCCTGCACTACACATGGAGGACAGGTAGTGAGTGACAGACCCCATACTACACATGGAGGACAGGTAGTGAGTGACAGACCCCATACTACACATGGAGGAAAGGTAGAGAGTGACAGACCCCACACTACACATGGAGAACAGGTAGAGAGTGAGACCCCGCACTACACATGAAGAACAGGTAGAGAGTGACAGACCCCACACTACACATGGAGAACAGGTAGAGAGTGACAGACCCCACACTACACATGGAGAACAGGTAGAGAGTGACAGACCCCGCACTACACATGGAGGATAAGTAGAGAGTGACAGACCCCGCACCACACATGGAGAACAGGTAGAGAGTGACAGACCCCACACTACACATGGAGAACAGGTAGAGAGTGACAGACCCCGCACTACACATGAAGAACAGGTAGAGAGTGACAGACCCCGCACTACACATGGAGGATAAGTAGAGAGTGACAGACCCAGCACTACACATGGAGAACAGGTAGAGAGTGACAGACCCCGCACTACACATGGAGAACAGGTAGAGAGTGACAGACCCCGCACTACACATGGAGGATAAGTAGAGAGTGACAGACCCCGCACTACACATGGAGAACAGGTAGAGAGTGACAGACCCCGCACTACACATGGAGGACAGGTAGAGAGTGACAGACCCCGCACTACACATGGAGGACAGGTAGAGAGTGACAGACCCCACACTACACATGGAGAACAGGTAGAGAGTGACAGACCCCGCACTACACATGGAGAACAGGTAGAGAGTGACAGACCCCGCACTACACATGGAGGACAGGTAGAGAGTGACAGACCCCACACTACACATGGAGGATAAGTGGAGAGTGACAGACCCCGCAATACACATGGAGAACAGGTAGAGAGTGACAGACCCCGCACTACACATGGAGAACAGGTAGAGAGTGACAGACCCCGCACTACACAAGGAGGATAAGTAGAGAGTGACAGACCCCGCACTGCACATGGAGAACAGGTAGAGAGTGACAGATCCCACACTACACATGGAGGACAGGTAGTGAGTGACAGACCCCGCACTACACATGGAGGACAGGTAGAGAGTGACAGACACCGCACTACACATGGAGGGCAGGTAGAGAGTGACAGACCCCATACTACACATGGAGGATAAGTGGAGAGTGACAGACCCCGCACTACACACGGAGAACAGGTAGAGAGTGACAGACCCCGCACTACACAAGGAGGATAAGTAGAGAGTGACAGACCCCGCACTGCACATGGAGAACAGGTAGAGAGTGACAGATCCCACACTACACATGGACGACAGGTAGTGAGTGACAGATCCACACTACACATGGAGGACAGGTAGAGAGTGACAGACCCCGCACTACACAAGGAGGATAAGTAGAGAGTGACAGACCCCGCACTGCACATGGAGAACAGGTAGAGAGTGACAGATCCCACACTACACATGGAGGACAGGTAGTGAGTGACAGATCCACACTACACATGGAGGACAGGTAGAGAGTGACAGACCCCGCACTACACATGGAGGACAGGTAGAGAGTGACAGACACCGCACTACACATGGAGGGCAGGTAGAGAGTGACAGACTCCACACTACACATGGAGGATAAGTAGAGAGTGACAGACCCCGCACTACACATGGAGGACAGGTAGAGACTGACAGACTCCACACTACACATGGAGGACAGGTAGTGAGTGACAGACCCCGCACTACACATGGAGGACAGGTAGAGAGTAACAGACCCCATACTACACATGGAATATAAGTGGAATGTGACAGACCCCGCACTACACATGGAGAACAGGTAGAGAGTGACAGACCCCGCACTACACGTGGAGAACAGGTAGAGAGTGACAGACCCCACACTACACAAGGAGGATAAGTAGAGAGTGACAGACCCCGCACTGCACATGGAGAACAGGTAGAGAGTGACAGATCCCACACTACACATGGAGGACAGGTAGTGAGTGACAGACCCCGCACTACACATGGAGGACAGGTAGATAGTGACAGACCCGGCACTACACATGGAGGACAGGTAGAGAGTGACAGACTCCACACTACACATGGAGGACAGGTAGTGAGTGACAGACTCCACACAACAAATGGAGGATAAGTAGAGAGTGATAGACTCCACACTACACATGGAGGACAGGTAGAGAGTGACAGACCCCACACTACACATGGAGAACAGGTAGGGAGTGACAGATCCCTCACTACACATGGAGGACAGGTAGTGAGTGACAGACCCGGCACTACACATGGAGGACAAGGAGAGACTGACAGACTCCACACTACACATGGAGGACAGGTCGAGAGTGACAGACCCCGCAATACACATGCAAGACAGGTAGAGAATGACAGACCCCACACTACACATGGAGGACAGGTAGAGAGTGACAGACCCCACACTACACATGGAGAACAGGTAGGGAGTGACAGATCCCTCACTACACATGGAGGACAGGTAGTGAGTGACAGACCCGGCACTACACATGGAGGACAAGGAGAGACTGACAGACTCCACACTACACATGGAGGACAGGTAGAGAGTGACAGACCCCGCAATACACATGCAAGACAGGTAGAGAATGACAGACTCCACACTACACATGGAGGACAGGTAGAGAGTGACAGACCCCGCAATACACATGCAAGACAGGTAGAGAATGACAGACCCCACACTACACATGGAGGACAGGTAGAGAGTGACAGACCCCGTACTACACATGGAGGACAGGTAGAGAATGACAGACCCCACACTACACATGGAGAACAGGTAGAGAGTGATATACCCCGCACTACACATGGAGGGCAGGTACAGAGTGACAGACCCCACACTACACATGGAGGACAGGTAAAGAGTGACATACCCCGCACTACACATGGAGGGCAGGTAGAGAGTGACAGACCCCACACTACACATGGAGGACAGGTAGAGAGTGACCGACCCCACACTACACATGAAGGACAGGGAGAGAGTGACAGACCCCACACTACACATGGAGGACAGGTAGAGAGTACCAGACCCCGTACTACACATGGAGGACAGGTAGTGAGTGACAGACTCCACACTACACATGGAGGACAGGTAGAGAGTGACAGACCCCACACTACACATGAAGGACAGGTAGAGGGTAACAGATCTCACACTACACATGGAGGACAGGTAGAAAGTGACAGACCCCGTACTACACATGGAGGACAGGTAGAGAATGACAGACTCCACACTACACATGGAGGACAGGTAGAAAGTGACAGACCCCGTACTACACATGGAGGACAGGTAGAGAGTGACATACTTCCCACTACACATGGAGGACAGGTAGTGAGTGACAGACTCCACACTACACATGGAGGACAGGTAGTGAGTGACAGACCCCGCACTACACATGGAGGACAGGTAGAGAGTAACAGACCCCATACTACACATGGAGGATAAGTGGAGAGTGACAGACCCCGCACTACACATGGAGAACAGGTAGAGAGTGACAGACCCCGCACTACACGTGGAGAACAGGTAGAGAGTGTCAGACCCCACACTACACAAGGAGGATAAGTAGAGAGTGACAGACCCCGCACTGCACATGGAGAACAGGTAGAGAGTGACAGACCCCACACTACACATGGAGGACAGGTAGAGAGGGACAGACCCCACACTACTCATGGAGGACAGGTAGAGAGTGACAGACCCCACACTACACATGGAGGACAGGTAGAGAGTGACATATCCACACTACTCAGGGAGGACAGGTAGAGAGTGACAGACCCCACACTACACATGGAGGACAGGTAGAGAGTGACAGATCCACACTACTCAGGGAGGACAGGTAGAGAGTGACAGATCCCACACTACACATGGAGGACAGGTAGTGAGTGACAGACCCCGCACTACACATGGAGGACAGGTAGAGAGTGACAGACACCGCACTACACATGG
This sequence comes from Ranitomeya imitator, assembly GCF_032444005.1. Taxonomy (NCBI): domain Eukaryota; kingdom Metazoa; phylum Chordata; class Amphibia; order Anura; family Dendrobatidae; genus Ranitomeya; species Ranitomeya imitator. The sequence continues at coordinate 798,899,816 of NC_091284.1, forward strand.
AGGGCAGGTAGAGAGTGACAGACCCCATACTACACATGGAGGATAAGTGGAGAGTGACAGACCCCGCACTACACACGGAGAACAGGTAGAGAGTGACAGACCCCGCACTACACAAGGAGGATAAGTAGAGAGTGACAGACCCCGCACTGCACATGGAGAACAGGTAGAGAGTGACAGATCCCACACTACACATGGAGGACAGGTAGTGAGTGACAGATCCACACTACACATGGAGGACAGGTAGAGAGTGACAGACCCCGCACTACACATGGAGGACAGGTAGAGAGTGACAGACACCGCACTACACATGGAGGGCAGGTAGAGAGTGACAGACTCCACACTACACATGGAGGACAAGTAGAGAGTGACAGACCCCGCACTACACATGGAGGACAGGTAGAGACTGACAGACTCCACACTACACATGGAGGACAGGTAGTGAGTGACAGACCCCGCACTACACATGGAGGACAGGTAGAGAGTAACAGACCCCATACTACACATGGAGGATAAGTGGAGAGTGACAGACCCCGCACTACACATGGAGAACAGGTAGAGAGTGACAGACCCCGCACTACACGTGGAGAACAGGTAGAGAGTGACAGACCCCACACTACACAAGGAGGATAAGTAGAGAGTGACAGACCCCGCACTGCACATGGAGAACAGGTAGAGAGTGACAGATCCCACACTACACATGGAGGACAGGTAGTGAGTGACCGACCCCGCACTACACATGGAGGACAGGTAGATAGTGACAGACCCGGCACTACACATGGAGGGCAGGTAGAGAGTGACAGACTCCACACTACACATGGAGGACAGGTAGTGAGTGACACACTCCACACAACAAATGGAGGATAAGTAGAGAGTGATAGACTCCACACTACACATGGAGGACAGGTAGAGAGTGACAGACCCCACACTACACATGGAGAACAGGTAGGGAGTGACAGATCCCTCACTACACATGGAGGACAGGTAGTGAGTGACAGACCCGGCACTACACATGGAGGACAAGGAGAGACTGACAGACTCCACACTACACATGGAGGACAGGTAGAGAGTGACAGACCCCGCAATACACATGCAAGACAGGTAGAGAATGACAGACCCCACACTACACATGGAGGACAGGTAGAGAGTGACAGACCCCGTACTACACATGGAGGACAGGTAGAGAATGACAGACCCCACACTACACATGGAGAACAGGTAGAGAGTGATATACCCCGCACTACACATGGAGGGCAGGTACAGAGTGACAGACCCCACACTACACATGGAGGACAGGTAAAGAGTGACATACCCCGCACTACACATGGAGGGCAGGTAGAGAGTGACAGACCCCACACTACACATGGAGGACAGGTAGAGAGTGACCGACCCCACACTACACATGAAGGACAGGGAGAGAGTGACAGACCCCACACTACACATGGAGGACAGGTAGAGAGTACCAGACCCCGTACTACACATGGAGGACAGGTAGTGAGTGACAGACTCCGCACTACACATGGAGGACAGGTAGAGAGTGACAGACCCCACACTACACATGAAGGACAGGTAGAGGGTAACAGATCTCACACTATACATGGAGGGCAGGTAGAAAGTGATAGACCCCACACTACACATGGAGGACAGGTAGAAAGTGACAGACCCCGTACTACACATGGAGGACAGGTAGAGAGTGACAGACTCCACACTACACATGGAGGACAGGTAGAAAGTGACAGACCCCGTACTACACATGGAGGACAGGTAGAGAGTGACATACTTCCCACTACACATGGAGGACAGGTAGTGAGTGACAGACTCCACACTACACATGGAGGACAGGTAGTGAGTGACAGACCCCACACTACACATGGAGGACAGGTAGAGAGTAACAGACCCCATACTACACATGGAGGATAAGTGGAGAGTGACAGACCCCGCACTACACATGGAGAACAGGTAGAGAGTGACAGACCCCGCACTACACGTGGAGAACAGGTAGAGAGTGACAGACCCCACACTACACAAGGAGGATAAGTAGAGAGTGACAGACCCCGCACTGCACATGGAGAACAGGTAGAGAGTGACAGACCCCACACTACACATGGAGGACAGGTAGAGAGGGACAGACCCCACACTACTCATGGAGGACAGGTAGAGAGTGACAGACCCCACACTACACATGGAGGACAGGTAGAGAGTGACATATCCACACTACTCAGGGAGGACAGCTAGAGAGTGACAGACCCCACACTACACATGGAGGACAGGTAGAGAGTGACAGATCCACACTACTCAGGGAGGACAGGTAGAGAGTGACAGACCCCACACTACACATGGAGAACAGGTAGAGAGTGACAGACTCCACACTACACATGGAGGACAGGTAGAGAGTGACAGACCCCACACTACACATGGAGGACAGGTAGAGAGTGACATATCCACACTACTCAGGGAGGACAGGTAGAGAGTGACAGACCCCACACTACACATGGAGGACAGGTAGAGAGTGACAGATCCCACACTTTACATGGAGGACAGGTAGAGAGTGACAGACCCCACACTATACATGGAGGACAGGTAGATAGTGACAGATCCACACTACTCAGGGAGGACAGGTAGAGAGTGACAGACCCCACACTACACATGGAGGACAGCTAGAGAGTGACAGATCCACACTACTCAGGCAAGACAGGTAGAGAGTGACAGACCCCACACTACACATGGAGGACAGATAAAAAAAGTGACAGATCCACACTACTCAGGGAGGACAGGTAGAGAGTGACAGACCCCTCACTACACATGGAGGACAGGTAGAGAGTGACAGACCCCGCACTACACATGGAGAACAGGTAGAGAGTGACAGACTCCACACTACACATGGAGGACAGGTAGAGAGTGACAGACCCCGCACTACACACGGAGGACAGGTAGAGAGTGACAGACCCCACACTACACATGGAGAACAGGTAGAGAGTGACAGATCCACACTACTCAGGGAGGACAGGTAGAGAGTGACAGACCCCGCACTACACATGGAGGACAGGTAGAGAGTGACAGACCCCACACTACACATGGAGGACAGGTAGAGAGTGACAGACCCCACACCACACATGGAGGACAGGTAGAGAGTGACAGATCCACACTACTCAGGGAGGACAGGTAGAGAGTGACAGACCCCACACTACACATGGAGGACAGGTAGAGAGTGACAGATCCACACTACTCAGGGAGGACAGGTAGAGAGTGACAGACCCCGCACTACACATGGAGGACAGGTAGAGTGTGACAGACCCCGCACTACACATGGAGAACAGGTAGAGAGTGACAGACTCCACACTACACATGGAGGACAGGTAGAGAGTGACAGACCCCGCACTACACACGGAGGACAGGTAGAGAGTGACAGACCCCACACTACACATGGAGAACAGGTAGAGAGTGACAGATCCACACTACTCAGGGAGGACAGGTAGAGAGTGACAGACCCCGCACTACACATGGAGGACAGGTAGAGAGTGACAGACCCCACACTACAAATGGAGGACAGGTAGAGAGTGACAGACCCCACACTACACATGGAGGACAGGTAGAGAGTGACAGATCCACACTACTCAGGGAGGACAGGTAGAGAGTGACAGACCCCACACTACACATGGAGGACAGGTAGAGAGTGACAGATCCACACTACTCAGGGAGGACAGGTAGAGAGTGACAGACCCCGCACTACACATGGAGGACAGGTAGAGTGTGACAGACCCCGCACTACACATGGAGAACAGGTAGATAGTGACAGACTCCACACTACACATGGAGGACAGGTAGAGAGTGACAGACCCCGCACTACACATGGAGGACAGGTAGAGAGTGACAGACCCCACACTACACATGGAGAACAGGTAGAGAGTGACAGATCCACACTACTCAGGGAGGACAGGTAGATAGTGACAGACCCCACACTACACATGGAGGACAGGTAGAGAGTGACAGACCCCACACTACACATGGAGGACAGGTAGAGAGTGACAGACCCCACACTACACATGGAGGGCAGGTAGAGAGTGACAGACCCCACACTACACATGGAGGACAGGTAGAGAGTGACAGATCCCACGCTACACATGGAGGACAGGTAGAGAGTACCAGACCCCGTACTACACATGGAGGACAGGTAGTGAGTGACAGACTCCACACTACACATGGAGGACAGGTAGAGAGTGACAGACCCCACACTACACATGAAGGACAGGTAGAGGGTGACAGATCTCACACTATACATGGAGGGCAGGTAGAAAGTGATAGACCCCACACTACACATGGAGGACAGGTAGAAAGTGACAGACACCGTACTACACATGGAGGACAGGTAGAGAGTGACAGACTCCACACTACACATGGAGGACAGGTAGAAAGTGACAGACCCCGTACTACACATGGAGGACAGGTTGAGAGTGACATACTTCCCACTACACATGGAGGACAGGTAGTGAGTGACAGACTCCACACTACACATGGAGGACAGGTAGCGAGTGACAGACCCCACACTACACATGGAGGACAGGTAGAGAGGGACAGACCCCACACTACACATGGAGGACAGGTAGAGAGTGACAGACCCCACACTACACATGGAGGACAGGTAGAGAGTGACAGACCCCGCACTACACATGGAGGACAGGTAGAGAGTGACAGACTCCACACTACACATGGAGGACAGGTAGAGAGTGACAGACCCCGCACTACACATGGAGGACAGGTAGAGAGTGACAGACCCCACACTACACATGGAGAACAGGTAGAGAGTGACAGACCCCACACTACACATGGAGGACAGGTAGAGAGTGACAGACCCCACACTACACATGGAGGACAGGTAGAGAGTGACATATCCACACTACTCAGGGAGGACAGGTAGAGAGTGACAGACCCCACACTACACATGGAGGACAGGTAGAGAGTGACAGATCCACACTACTCAGGGAGGACAGGTAGAGAGTGACAGACCCCACACTACACATGGAGAACAGGTAGAGAGTGACAGACTCCACACTACACTTGGAGGACAGGTAGAGAGTGACAGACCCCACACTACACATGGAGGACAGGTAGAGAGTGACAGATCCCACACTACACATGGAAGACAGGTAGAGAGTGACAGACCCCGCACTACACATGGAGGGCAGGTAGAGAGTGACAGACTCCACACTACACATGGAGGATAAGTAGAGAGTGACAGACCCCGCACTACACATGGAGGACAGGTAGAGACTGACAGACTCCACACTACACATGGAGGACAGGTAGTGAGTGACAGACCCCGCACTACACATGGAGGACAGGTAGAGAGTAACAGACCCCATACTACACATGGAGGATAAGTGGAGAGTGACAGACCCCGCACTACACATGGAGAACAGGTAGAGAGTGACAGACCCCGCACTACACGTGGAGAACAGGTAGAGAGTGACAGACCCCACACTACACAAGGAGGATAAGTAGAGAGTGACAGACCCCGCACTGCACATGGAGAACAGGTAGAGAGTGACAGATCCCACACTACACATGGAGGACAGGTAGTGAGTGACCGACCCCGCACTACACATGGAGGACAGGTAGATAGTGACAGACCCGGCACTACACATGGAGGGCAGGTAGAGAGTGACAGACTCCACACTACACATGGAGGACAGGTAGTGAGTGACAGACTCCACACAACAAATGGAGGATAAGTAGAGAGTGATAGACTCCACACTACACATGGAGGACAGGTAGAGAGTGACAGACCCCACACTACACATGGAGAACAGGTAGGGAGTGACAGATCCCTCACTACACATGGAGGACAGGTAGTGAGTGACAGACCCGGCACTACACATGGAGGACAAGGAGAGACTGACAGACTCCACACTACACATGGAGGACAGGTAGAGAGTGACAGACCCCGCAATACACATGCAAGACAGGTAGAGAATGACAGACCCCACACTACACATGGAGGACAGGTAGAGAGTGACAGACCCCGTACTACACATGGAGGACAGGTAGAGAATGACAGACCCCACACTACACATGGAGAACAGGTAGAGAGTGATATACCCCGCACTACACATGGAGGGCAGGTACAGAGTGACAGACCCCACACTACACATGGAGGACAGGTAAAGAGTGACATACCCCGCACTACACATGGAGGGCAGGTAGAGAGTGACAGACCCCACACTACACATGGAGGACAGGTAGAGAGTGACCGACCCCACACTACACATGAAGGACAGGGAGAGAGTGACAGACCCCACACTACACATGGAGGACAGGTAGAGAGTACCAGACCCCGTACTACACATGGAGGACAGGTAGTGAGTGACAGACTCCACACTACACATGGAGGACAGGTAGAGAGTGACAGACCCCACACTACACATGAAGGACAGGTAGAGGGTAACAGATCTCACACTATACATGGAGGGCAGGTAGAAAGTGATAGACCCCACACTACACATGGAGGACAGGTAGAAAGTGACAGACCCCGTACTACACATGGAGGACAGGTAGAGAGTGACAGACTCCACACTACACATGGAGGACAGGTAGAAAGTGACAGACCCCGTACTACACATGGAGGACAGGTAGAGAGTGACATACTTCCCACTACACATGGAGGACAGGTAGTGAGTGACAGACTCCACACTACACATGGAGGACAGGTAGTGAGTGACAGACCCCACACTACACATGGAGGACAGGTAGAGAGTAACAGACCCCATACTACACATGGAGGATAAGTGGAGAGTGACAGACCCCGCACTACACATGGAGAACAGGTAGAGAGTGACAGACCCCGCACTACACGTGGAGAACAGGTAGAGAGTGACAGACCCCACACTACACAAGGAGGATAAGTAGAGAGTGACAGACCCCGCACTGCACATGGAGAACAGGTAGAGAGTGACAGACCCCACACTACACATGGAGGACAGGTAGAGAGGGACAGACCCCACACTACTCATGGAGGACAGGTAGAGAGTGACAGACCCCACACTACACATGGAGGACAGGTAGAGAGTGACATATCCACACTACTCAGGGAGGACAGGTAGAGAGTGACAGACCCCACACTACACATGGAGGACAGGTAGAGAGTGACAGATCCACACTACTCAGGGAGGACAGGTAGAGAGTGACAGACCCCACACTACACATGGAGAACAGGTAGAGAGTGACAGACTCCACACTACACATGGAGGACAGGTAGAGAGTGACAGACCCCACACTACACATGGAGGACAGGTAGAGAGTGACATATCCACACTACTCAGGGAGGACAGGTAGAGAGTGACAGACCCCACACTACACATGGAGGACAGGTAGAGAGTGACAGATCCCACACTTTACATGGAGGACAGGTAGAGAGTGACAGACCCCACACTATACATGGAGGACAGGTAGATAGTGACAGATCCACACTACTCAGGGAGGACAGGTAGAGAGTGACAGACCCCACACTACACATGGAGGACAGCTAGAGAGTGACAGATCCACACTACTCAGGCAAGACAGGTAGAGAGTGACAGACCCCACACTACACATGGAGGACAGATAAAAAAAGTGACAGATCCACACTACTCAGGGAGGACAGGTAGAGAGTGACAGACCCCTCACTACACATGGAGGACAGGTAGAGAGTGACAGACCCCGCACTACACATGGAGAACAGGTAGAGAGTGACAGACTCCACACTACACATGGAGGACAGGTAGAGAGTGACAGACCCCGCACTACACACGGAGGACAGGTAGAGAGTGACAGACCCCACACTACACATGGAGAACAGGTAGAGAGTGACAGATCCACACTACTCAGGGAGGACAGGTAGAGAGTGACAGACCCCGCACTACACATGGAGGACAGGTAGAGAGTGACAGACCCCACACTACACATGGAGGACAGGTAGAGAGTGACAGACCCCACACCACACATGGAGGACAGGTAGAGAGTGACAGATCCACACTACTCAGGGAGGACAGGTAGAGAGTGACAGACCCCACACTACACATGGAGGACAGGTAGAGAGTGACAGATCCACACTACTCAGGGAGGACAGGTAGAGAGTGACAGACCCCGCACTACACATGGAGAACAGGTAGAGAGTGACAGACTCCACACTACACATGGAGGACAGGTAGAGAGTGACAGACCCCGCACTACACACGGAGGACAGGTAGAGAGTGACAGACCCCACACTACACATGGAGAACAGGTAGAGAGTGACAGATCCACACTACTCAGGGAGGACAGGTAGAGAGTGACAGACCCCGCACTACACATGGAGGACAGGTAGAGAGTGACAGACCCCACACTACAAATGGAGGACAGGTAGAGAGTGACAGACCCCACACTACACATGGAGGACAGGTAGAGAGTGACAGATCCACACTACTCAGGGAGGACAGGTAGAGAGTGACAGACCCCACACTACACATGGAGGACAGGTAGAGAGTGACAGATCCACACTACTCAGGGAGGACAGGTAGAGAGTGACAGACCCCGCACTACACATGGAGGACAGGTAGAGTGTGACAGACCCCGCACTACACATGGAGAACAGGTAGATAGTGACAGACTCCACACTACACATGGAGGACAGGTAGAGAGTGACAGACCCCGCACTACACATGGAGGACAGGTAGAGAGTGACAGACCCCACACTACACATGGAGAACAGGTAGAGAGTGACAGATCCACACTACTCAGGGAGGACAGGTAGATAGTGACAGACCCCACACTACACATGGAGGACAGGTAGAGAGTGACAGACCCCACACTACACATGGAGGACAGGTAGAGAGTGACAGACCCCACACTACACATGGAGGGCAGGTAGAGAGTGACAGACCCCACACTACACATGGAGGACAGGTAGAGAGTGACAGACCCCACACTACACATGAAGGACAGGGAGAGAGTGACAGACCCCACACTACACATGGAGGACAGGTAGAGAGTGACAGATCCCACGCTACACATGGAGGACAGGTAGAGAGTACCAGACCCCGTACTACACATGGAGGACAGGTAGTGAGTGACAGACTCCACACTACACATGGAGGACAGGTAGAGAGTGACAGACCCCACACTACACATGAAGGACAGGTAGAGGGTGACAGATCTCACACTATACATGGAGGGCAGGTAGAAAGTGATAGACCCCACACTACACATGGAGGACAGGTAGAAAGTGACAGACACCGTACTACACATGGAGGACAGGTAGAGAGTGACAGACTCCACACTACACATGGAGGACAGGTAGAAAGTGACAGACCCCGTACTACACATGGAGGACAGGTTGAGAGTGACATACTTCCCACTACACATGGAGGACAGGTAGTGAGTGACAGACCCCACACTACACATGGAGGACAGGTAGAGAGGGACAGACCCCACACTACACATGGAGGACAGGTAGAGAGTGACAGACCCCACACTACACATGGAGGACAGGTAGAGAGTGACAGACCCCGCACTACACATGGAGGACAGGTAGAGAGTGACAGACTCCACACTACACATGGAGGACAGGTAGAGAGTGACAGACCCCGCACTACACATGGAGGACAGGTAGAGAGTGACAGACCCCACACTACACATGGAGAACAGGTAGAGAGTGACAGACCCCACACTACACATGGAGGACAGGTAGAGAGTGACAGACCCCACACTACACATGGAGGACAGGTAGAGAGTGACATATCCACACTACTCAGGGAGGACAGGTAGAGAGTGACAGACCCCACACTACACATGGAGGACAGGTAGAGAGTGACAGATCCACACTACTCAGGGAGGACAGGTAGAGAGTGACAGACCCCACACTACACATGGAGAACAGGTAGAGAGTGACAGACTCCACACTACACTTGGAGGACAGGTAGAGAGTGACAGACCCCACACTACACATGGAGGACAGGTAGAGAGTGACATATCCACACTACTCAGGGAGGACAGGTAGAGAGTGACAGACCCCACACTACACATGGAGGACAGGTAGAGAGTGACAGATCCCACACTACACATGGAAGACAGGTAGAGAGTGACAGACCCCGCACTACACATGGAGAACAGGTAGATAGTGACAGATCCACACTACTCAGGGAGGACAGGTAGAGAGTGACAGACCCCACACTACACATGGAGGACAGCTAGAGAGTGACAGATCCACACTACTCAGGGAGGACAGGTAGAGAGTGACAGACCCCTCACTACACATGGAGGACAGGTAGAGAGTGACAGACCCCGCACTACACATGGAGGACAGGTAGAGAGTGACAGACCCCACAGTACACATGGAGAACAGGTAGAGAGTGACAGATCCACACTACTCAGGGAGGACAGGTACAGAGTGACAGACCCCGCACTACACATGGAGGACAGGTAGAGAGTGACAGACCCCACACTACACATGGAGGACAGTTAGAGAGTGACAGACCCCACACTACACATGGAGGACAGGTAGAGAGTGACAGATCCACACTACTCAGGGAGTACAGGTAGAGAGTGACAGACCCCACACTACACATGGAGGACAGGTAGAGAGTGACAGATCCACACTACTCAGGGAGGACAGGTAAAGAGTGACAGACCCCGCACTACACACGGAGGACAGGTAGAGAGTGACAGACCCCGCACTACACATGGAGAACAGGTAGAGAGTGACAGACCCCGCACTACACATGGAGGACAGGTAGAGAGTGACAGACCCCGCACTACACATGGAGGACAGGTAGAGAGTGACAGACCCCACACTACACATGGAGAACAGGTAGAGAGTGACAGATCCACACTACTCAGGGAGGACAGGTAGATAGTGACAGACCCCGCACTACACATGGAGGACAGGTAGAGAGTGACAGACCCCACACTACACATGGAGGACAGGTAGAGAGTGACAGATCCACACTACTCAGGGAGGACAGGTAGAGAGTGACAGACCCCACACTACACATGGAGGACAGGTACAGAGTGACATATCCACACTACTCAGGGAGGACAGGTAGAGAGTGACAGACCCCACACTACACATGGAGGGCAGGTACAGAGTGACAGACCCCACACTACACATGGAGGACAGGTAGAGAGTGACATACCCCGCACTACACATGGAGGGCAGGTAGAGAGTGACAGACCCCACACTACACATCGAGGACAGGTAGAGAGTGACAGACCCCACACTACACATGAAGGACAGGGAGAGAGTGACAGACCCCTCACTACACATGGAGGACAGGTAGAGAGTGACAGACCGCACACTACACATGAAGGACAGGGAGAGAGTGACAGACCCCACACTACACATGGAGGACAGGTAGAGAGTGACAGACCGCACACTACACATGAAGGACAGGGAGAGAGTGACAGACCCCACACTACACATGGAGGACAGGTAGAGAGTGACAGACTCCACACTACACATGGAGGACAGGTAGAGAGTGACAGATCCACACTACTCAGGGACGACAGGTAGAGAGTGACAGATCCACACTACTCAGGGAGGACAGGTAGAGAGTGACAGACCCCACACTACACATGGAGGACAGGTACAGAGTGACATATCCACACTACTCAGGGAGGACAGGTAGAGAGTGACAGACCCCACACTACACATGGAGGACAGGTAGAGAGTGATATACCCCGCACTACACATGGAGGGCAGGTACAGAGTGACAGACCCCACACTACACATGGAGGACAGGTAGAGAGTGACATACCCCGCACTACACATGGAGGGCAGGTAGAGAGTGACAGACCCCACACTACACATGGAGGACAGGTAGAGAGTGACAGACCCCACACTACACATGAAGGACAGGGAGAGAGTGACAGACCCCTCACTACACATGGAGGACAGGTAGAGAGTGACAGACCCCACACTACACATGAAGGACAGGGAGAGAGTGACAGACCCCACACTACACATGGAGGACAGGTAGAGAGTGACAGATCCCACACTACACATGAAGGACAGGGAGAGAGTGACAGACCCCTCACTACACATGGAGGACAGGTAGAGAGTGACAGACCCCACACTACACATGAAGGACAGGGAGAGAGTGACAGACCCCACACTACACATGGAGGACAGGTAGAGAGTGACAGATCCCACACTACACATGGAGGACAGGTAGAGAGTACCAGACCCCGTACTACACATGGAGGACAGGTAGTGAGTGACAGACTCCACACTACAAATGGAGGACAGGTAGAGAGTGACAGACCCCACACTACACATGAAGGACAGGTAGAGGGTGACAGATCTCACACTATACATGGAGGGCAGGTAGAAAGTGATAGACCCCACACTACACATGGAGGACAGGTAGAAAGTGACAGACCCCGTACTATACATGGAGGACAGGTAGAGAGTAACAGACCCCGCACTACACATGGAGGACAGGTAGATAGTGACAGACCCCGCACTACACATGGAGGACAGGTAGCGAGTGACAGACTCCACACTACACATGGAGGACAGGTAGCGAGTGACAGACCCCACACTACATATGGAGGACAAGTAGAGAGGTACATACCCCACACTACACATGGAGGACAGGTAGAGAGTGACAGACCCCACACTACACATGGAGGACAGGTAGAGAGTGACAGACTCCACACTACTCAGGGAGGACAGGTAGAGAGTGACAGACCCCACACTACACATGGAGGACAGGTAGAGAGTGACAGACCCCATACTACACATGGAGGACAGGTAGAGAGTGACAGACCCCGCACTACACATGGAGGACAGGTAGAGAGTGACAGACTCCACACTACTCAGGGAGGACAGGTAGAGAGTGACAGACCCCACACTACACATGGAGGACAGGTAGAGAGTGACAGATCCCACACTACACATGGAGGACAGGTAGAGAGTGACAGACCCCGCACTACACATGGAGAACAGGTAGATAGTGACAGATCCACACTACTCACCGAGGACAGGTAGAGAGTGACAGACCCCACACTACACATGGAGGACAGCTAGAGAGTGACAGATCCACACTACTCAGGCAGGACAGGTAGAGAGTGACAGACCCCACACTACACATGGAGGACAGATAAAAAAGTGACAGATCCACACTACTCAGGGAGGGCAGGTAGAGAGTGACAGACCCCACACTACACATGGAGAACAGGTAGAGAGTGACAGACCCCACACTACACATGGAGGACAGGTAGAGAGTGACAGACTGCACACTACACATGGAGGACAGGTAGAGAGTGATAAACCCCGCACTACACATGGAGGACAGGTAGAGAGTGACAGACCCCACACTACACATGGAGGACAGGTAGAGAGTTACAGATCCACACTACTCAGGGAGGACAGGTAGAGAGTGACAGACCCCACACTACACATGGAGGACAGGTAGATGGTCACAGATCCACACTACTCAGGGAGGACAGGTAGAGAGTGACAGACCCCACACTACACATGGAGGACAGGTAGAGAGTGACATATCCACACTACTCAGGGAGGACAGGTAGAGAGTGACAGACCCCACACTACACATGGAGGACAGGTAGAGAGTGATATACCCCGCACTACACATGGAGGGCAGGTACAGAGTGACAGACCCCACACTACACATGGAGGACAGGTAGAAAGTGACATACCCCGCACTACACACGGAGGGCAGGTAGAGAGTGACAGACCCCACACTACACATGGAGGACAGGTAGAGAGTGACAGACCCCCATACTGTACATGGAGGACAGGGAGAGAGCGACAGACCCCACACTACACATGGAGGACAGGTAGAGAGTGACAGACCCCACACTACACATGAAGGACAGGGAGAGAGCGACAGACCCCACACTACACATGGAGTACAGGTAGAGAGTACCAGACCCCGTACTACACATGGAGGACAGGTAGTGAGTGACAGACTCCACACTACACATGGAGGACAGGTAGAGAGTGACAGATCCACACTACTCAGGGACGACAGGTAGAGAGTGACAGACCCCACACTACACATGGAGGACAGGTAGAGAGTGACATATCCACACTACTCAGGGAGGACAGGTAGAGAGTGACAGACTCCACACTACACATGGAGGACAGGTAGAGAGTGATATACCCCGCACTACACATGGAGGGCAGGTACAGAGTGACAGACCCCACACTACACATGGAGGACAGGTAGAGAGTGACATACCCCGCACTACACATGGAGGGCAGGTAGAGAGTGACAGACCCCACACTACACATGGAGGACAGGTAGAGAGTGACAGACCCCACACTACACATGAAGGACAGGTAGAGAGTACCAGACCCCGTACTACACATGGAGGACAGGTAGTGAGTGACAGACTCCACACTACACATGGAGGACAGGTAGAGAGTACCAGACCCCGTACTACACATGGAGGACAGGTAGTGAGTGACAGACTCCACATGGAGGACAGGTAGAGAGTGACAGACCCCACACTACACATGAAGGACAGGTAGAGGGTGACAGATCTCACACTATACATGGAGGGCAGGTAGAAAGTGATAGACCCCACACTACACATGGAGGACAGGTAGAAAGTGACAGACACCGTACTACACATGGAGGACAGGTAGAAAGTGACAGACCCCGTACTACACATGGAGGACAGGTAGAGAGTGACATACTTCCCACTACACATGGAGGACAGGTAGTGAGTGACAGACTCCACACTACACATGGAGGTCAGGTAGAGAGTGACAGACCCCACACTACACATGGAGGACAGGTAGAGAGTGACAGATCCCACACTACACATGGAGGACAGGTAGAGAGTAACAGACCCCACACTACACATGGAGGACAGGTAGAGAGTGACAGACCCCACACTACACATGGAGGACAGGTAGATAGTGACAGATCCCACACTACACATGGAGGACAGGTAGAGAGTAACAGACCCCACACTACACATGGAGGACAGCTAGAGAGTGACAGATCCACACTACTCAGGCAGGACAGGTAGAGAGTGACAGACCCCACACTACACATGGAGGACAGATAAAAAAGTGACAGATCCACACTACTCAGGGAGGACAGGTAGAGAGTGACAGACCCCGCACTACACATGGAGGACAGGTAGAGAGTGACAGACCCCACACTACACATGGAGAACAGGTAGAGAGTGACAGACCCCACACTACTCAGGGAGGACAGATAGAGAGTGACAGACCCCACACTACACATGGAGGACAGGTAGAGAGTGACAGATCCACACTACTCAGGGAGGACAGGTAGAGAGTGACAGACCCCACACTACACATGGAGGACAGGTAGAGAGTGACAGATCCACACTACTCAGGGAGGACAGGTAGAGAGTGACAGACCCCACACTACACATGGAGGACAGGTAGAGAGTGACATATCCACACTACTCAGGGAGGACAGGTAGAGAGTGACAGACCCCACACTACACATGGAGGACAGGTAGAGAGTGACAGACTCCACACTACACATGGAGGAGTGGTAGAAAGTGATAGATCCACACTACACATGGAGGAGTGGTAGAGAGTTATAGATCCACACTACACATGGAGGACAGGTAGAGAGTGACAGATCCACACTACACATGGAGGACAGGTAGAGAGTGACAGACCCCACACTACACATGGAGGACAAGTAGAGAGTGACAGACCCCACACTTCACATGGAGAACAGGTAGAGAGTGACAGACCCCACACTACACATGGAGGACAGGTAGAGAGTGACAGACCCCACACTACACATGGAGGACAGGTAGAGAGTGACAGACCCCACACTACACATGGAGGACAAGTAGAGAGTGACAGACCCCACACTTCACATGGAGAATAGGTAGAGAGTGACAGATCCCACACTACACATGGAGGAGTGGTAGAAAGTGATAGATCCACACTACACATGGAGGAGTGGTAGAGAGTGACCAACCCCATACCTCACACAGAGGGCAGGAAGTGCGAGACAGACCACGCACTATACATAGAGAAAAGGTATAGAGTAACAGACATTGCTCTAAACATGAAGGAAAGACAGAGGGTGATAGACCCCACACTGTAAAAAGCTCTTCCTGGTTGATATCTTTGCAAATGAAGAAAGAGTGCGTGAGACCTTTTCCAATCTGTCTCTGCATTAGAGTGCTATTTTCCCACTGTCTTCTTACTTTTGTAAATTCCTCCATGCCTTCACTCCTTCCCTTGAATCATTGCCAGGGTTGCCATCTTGACTTTTTTTTTTGGACAGCTTATCAAAAAATCAGACTGACAATATTTTTTAGCACACATTGGAAAACCATAATAAATCATTTTTATTGTAAGTGATCTATGTCTTTATGCCTTTTCTCTGGATTTTGACTTTTATTTTGTCATTTTTACCTTTTCTGCTGCCTTTGAGCCACCTCACACAAAATGTGTGATCGCTATAACTGCACTCCGTATACATGCTTTTGCTTAGAGACAGTCATGATAAAACTTTATGCAATAATAGATTTCTGTATGTTCTTATCAGTCTCTCACGTTATTCTGGAGGAATTTTGTTCCACTCTTCTTTACTTCATTATTTGAGTTAATTGATGTTTGTGGGAATTCATTTATTCACGGCTCAACTAAGGTCCCTCCACAGCATTGGACATTACAACTTCTTGATTCTTTGATTTTTATCCATTCCGATGTAGATTTTCTAGTATGCTTAGGTTTATTGTCCTGTTGCATGACCCATGTTTAGCCAACTTTTGGCTTTTGGATAGGTGGCCTCAGATTTGAGTCTAGAATACTTTGATATACAGAGGAGTTCATGGTCAACTTCATGACTGCAATCTGTCCAGGTTCTGTGGCTGCCAAATAAGCCCAAATTATCACCCCTCCATCACTGTGCTTGACATCTCATTTGAGATGTTTGTGCCGTGTCTGGTTTTCACCAAATTTAGCACTGGGCATTATTGTCAAACATCTTCACTTTGGTCTTATCTGTCCGAAGGACATTTTGAAAACTTTAGTTCTACTATCATGTTCTTTTCAAAATGAAAGACTTTATCCTGGCAACCCTTCAAATAAGTTTTACTGGTTCAGTCTTGCTCTAAATGTACGGTCATGAACTTGACCATAGAATCATAGAATGTTGGAAGGAACCTCCAGGGTCATTGTGTCCAACTCCCTGCTCAATGCAGGATTCACTAAACGATCTCAGACAGGTGTCTGTCCAGCCTCTGTTTGAAGACTTCGATTGAAGGAGAACTCTCGTGGCAGCCTGTTCCGCTCATTGATCACCCTTACTGTCAAAAATGTTTTTCTAATATCTAATCTGTATCTTCTCCCTTTCAGTTTCAACCCATTGCTTCTCATGTTTCCATATTCCAATGAGAACAATGTGACATCCCTTCAGATATTTGTAGACAGCTATTATGTCTACTCTTAGCTTTCTTTTTTTGCAAGATAAAGACTCCCAGACCCTTTAACCGTTCTTCGTAGGTGATATTTTGCAGTCCGCTAACCATCCTGGTAGCTCTTCTCTGAACTTGCTCCAGTTTTTCAAT
Source organism: Ranitomeya imitator (assembly GCF_032444005.1). Taxonomy (NCBI): domain Eukaryota; kingdom Metazoa; phylum Chordata; class Amphibia; order Anura; family Dendrobatidae; genus Ranitomeya; species Ranitomeya imitator. The sequence goes on from NC_091284.1 coordinate 798,917,369, forward strand.
GTCTCTTTTAAAATGTGGTGCCCAGATCTGGACACAGTATTCCAGATGAGGCCTGACCAAGGAGTAGAGGGGGGATAATTACTTCACATGATCTAGACTCTGTGCTTCTCTTAATACATCCTAGAACTGTGTTTGCCGTTTTTGCAATCTGCAACATTCAAGACAGCATCTGACCTTTGCGTTGTTTTTTTTACCACTTGCTTTATTTCTGATTTTAAAACCTATAAACGACCGTGAAGGATCATACGATTAAATAGATAATGTAGAATAACAACTTCTGAAAGACATAGTAATAGAGTACTTAAAATACTGTTCATTTATGAAAAAGGGAAAAAAAAATTGTAACAGAAACTATTCAGCAGGCAATTACATTCTCATATATCAGAGTAAATATAGGTACCTTTATTTAACCATGAAGTCAACCAATAAGTCCTCAATCGAATAAATTGCCCCTTAGGGATGCCATTCTGCAGGTATACAGGGTGGGCACTCGAATAAAGTAACAGCTGTTCGTGGACTTTTTTTTGGCTATAGAAGCTGGTCACCCTGAATGGATATATTGAGATCCAAAAAATCCACAGTAGTGGCAGAGATTCACGAACTCTCATTTAGGTGATCAATGAATAATCTACATTCATCAAGCGTACCTTTCCAGAGCAGTAGGATATCATCAGAAGATGTACACCATACTTCAAAATACTGGGACCTACTTAGCATCTGTCGTTTCATTTTGGATGAATCACTCTCATGTGCACTTTACTTATGTATAATTTGATGGTGTGTTGGCAGCCTAGCTTTTAATTAACTTTTGTTTAGGATGGTTTGACATCCCTTGGCTTTTCTCCTATTTGAATTTTTTTCTGTAGCATTGTAAATTTAAGGTGTATTTTATAATTTCAGTTACCGTATACTCGAGTAAAAGTTGAGTTTTTCAGCACATTTTTTATGCTGAAAAAAAAACCCCTTCGGCTTATACTCGAGTCAGGGTCCAACATGATGGAGGGGAAGCTGCAGCGGCGGAGCAGCGGGTCACAGGAGTCAGGAGCCGGCTTTCGCAGCTAACTCATGTGCCACTGCCTGCTACAAAAGTGAAGTGAATACTCACTGCACTCACAGTGAATATTCATTTCTCATTAATAGCGGGCACATTAGTCACATCCACTGGTTTCTGCAGCAGCCAAGTGATCACGTTTGCCCGCTACTTAAGGGAATGAATATTCACTGGCCTCCACTACTATGGGCGTGGAGTGTAGTGAATATTCATTCCCTTTAGTAGTGGGCACAAGGCCAGCAGCTGCTGGCATCAGATTCCAACGCTGCGAGGGAGCGCAGGGACGGTAAGTAGAATGGGTTTTGTTATATTTTTCTGATGGGGGCCATGCATACCAGGATAGGGATGAGGAACCATGCATACCAGAATATGGATGAGATGGCCATGCATACAAGGATGGGGATGAGGAACCATGTAGGTCAGAATAGGGATGAAATGACCATGCATGCGAGGATGGGATGAGGGAGCCATGCAGACCAGGATAGGGATGAAGAGACCATGCATACCAGGATGGGGATGAGGGAGCCATGCAGACAAGGATAGGGATGAAGAGACCATGCATAGCAGGATAATTTTGTAGTTTCTTGTATATGTAAAATCCGATCTACAGCAATGTCCCTCTGATCTGACAACCCTCTGCCTTCAATTGATTTCTTAATTTATTTCTGTGTATACTTAATTATTTATTTATTTTATTTATTTATGTACCTGGTCCTTATGTATTAAGCAGTGACCTACGCATGTTTGGCTTATTGCCTATATAACAATGAATGGCCGAGTGGGTGCTAGCGTATAATGTTTTACTTTATTATGAATTTTAATTCTTAGCGCAACCCTCTTTCTATGACTTTGTATAGATGCTCTAGAGCATGCACATGACGTGACTGAATCTGTACTCTTACCATACGGGCTGGCACATGCACTGTGCGTACCCAATGATGAAAATTTCCCACCGCCAGCTTGTCAAAGCCCACCGATGCGTAAAAATCAGACAGCACTAGCATAGGCCGAGTGCTGTGTGATTTTTTTCTCGCTCCCATAGGCTTCCACTGGAGAGTCTCGGCCAAGTCTTAGTAACAATCGTAGCATGCTGCGATTTTACACGCACGCCGAATACAGCTGAGAAAATAAACGCTGATGTGAGCTGCCCCATAGATTAACACTTAGCCGAGTGCTATGTGATATTTTCTCACATAGCACTCGGCCGTATTCTACGGTAGTGTGACTCCGGCCATAGGGGTAAATTAACTGAGATGTCCACTGCTGATAAGATTATTAACTGTTGTAATATAGACCAGTGTTCCCCAACTCCGGTCCTCAAGAGCCACCAACAGGTCATGTTTTCAGGATTTCCTTAGTATTGCACAGGTGATTGAATGCTTGCCTGTCCAGGTGATGCAATTATCACCCGTGCAATACTAAGGAAATCCTGAAAACATGACCTGTTGGTGGCTCTTGAGGACCAGAGTTGGGGAACACGGATATAGACCAACTGTGAATATTCCCTCTCACTGTAGAACCAAATTATTTGATAATGACCCTATAACCTTTCCCAAACTGATGGGCATCTACAATTGTTTCTATGAGATCACTGCTGATGTATTTCCTCCTTGTCTTTGTGTTAACACATGATTGGAAGCTCCAGACCAGAAAACTGACAAAATATTTACTTTTAGGCCGGAGTCACACTAGACCGTAATACGGACAAATGCTATGCGATAAAAAAATTGCATAGCACTCGGACCAATGTTAATCTATGGAGCAGCTTCTTATCAAAAACCTTCAATTAATATTTCATCGGAAAATGTGAACACATCTATAAGGCTGGAGTCAAACAGAACATATAAATCTCGGTCCGTTTTACACGGACGAGAATAGCAGAAATGTTCCCTGAACAGTGATCCGTATGTCATCCGTGTGCATTGCGAGGATGCGATTTTTTTCGCATGTAAGCATTCGTGTGACATCCGTATGACATCCTCTTGAGCCAGCTGAATTTCAAAGGCTCAAGAGTTCATATGATGTCATGTCGCCAGGGGGCGCAGCTTCGGTTACGGCACCGCTAGTCACCGAAGTTCCGCTCCCTGCATTTCATTCATTCCCCAGTCGTTCACTGCCGGGAGCAGCTGCATTAGCAGCGCTCCCGATTGTAAAATGTAAATGCCCCCAGATATGGATTACTGCGTGGGACTTCACTATACGGCGGACAGGTATTGGATATTGTTGCTTTTTTATTTTGGAATTTCTTACAGGAGAACGAGGGCTTCGCTTGGATTAAGCCTGCAATAAAGATAATAAAACCTCTGTGTTTCATTATTTCATTAAAATACTTTATTCGTAATGTGTGTGTGTATTTTTAACCCTTTCATACTATTGGATTAATAAAGGATGGGTGTCTTATTGGAACCGCTCCATTATTACCCAGGCTTAATGTCACCTTACAATAGCAAGGTGACATTAACCCCTTATTACCCCATATGCCAATGCTACAGGGCAGTGGGAAGAGAGAGGCTAAGTGCCGGAATAGGGGCATCTTTTCTGGGGTGGCTGGGGGCAGATGTTTTAGCCAGGGGGGCCAATAACCATCGTCCCTCTCTAGGCTATTAATATTTGCCCTCAGTCACTGGCTTTCCGCCCACAACAGTTTTTTCCGTTAATTAATCCTTTAATTTAACACCTACAGCTCCCAAATTTTACACACACACACTACTAACATTATTAGTGAGGGACATATAAAAATCTAACGGATATGCAATGGTTTACTGTATGAAAACCATGTCTCATAACCTGTCGGGTACGGTAAGGATTTAACAAAAGCCGACATTTGAATTACCGGCTATTCTGCTATCTAGCTCTGTATGAAATATAAATATAGATATATATATTTGTCTCACTGACACACACATATATATATATATATATATATATATATATGTGTGTGTGTGTCTCATCTCTTCCGACAAGCCTACAGCCTGCAGTGATCCTCAACCTACTGAACAGCCGCACAGCCAGCTCTTCCCTCTCCTAGTGTATCCTCACCCACCCCCTGCAGACTGTGAGCCCTCGCGGGCAGGGTCCTCCCTCCTTATGTACTCGTGTGCCTTGTTATCTGCTCATGTTTAATGTATTTGTCTATATTTGCCCTGTATTCACATGTAAAGCGCCATGGAATAAATGGCGCTATAAAAATGTATAATAATAATAATAATAATAATATATATATATATATATATATATATATATATATGTATATAGACTGAATATATGTTTTCACGAATATTTGAGCCCATGGTTCCATTATATGTCCATTTTGCAAGCCGGCGAGAAAATCTCGTCATACGGATGTCACACGGATGTTTACATGCGAGAAAATCGCATCCTCGCATTGCACACGGATGACATACGGATCACTGTTCAGGGAACATTTCTCCGATCCTCGCCTGTGTAAAACAGACCGATTTTTAATACGTTGTGTGTGACTCCAGCTGTATAGATGTGTTCACACTTTCCGATGAAAAATTAATTGAAGGTTTTTGATAAGAAGCACTTGGATGCGTCTGAGGCCTGTCCCACACGTCCAGATAATTCCGGTACCGGAAAAATCGGTACCGGAATTATCCGTGTGCTCACGTGGCACATCAGTGTGGCACACGTGCGGCATCCGTGTGCTCAGCGTCGGACTGGAGCACCTTGGGCCCACCAGAGAAAATCATTCTTGGGGCCCACTATGTAGCTACATAGAAATAGATACAAGACCACCAATTGTGCGGTAAAAAGCGCTAATATCAGGGTATAATATAAGGTAGTTCACGTCTTAATAATGTAGCAAGGGTTGGGGTAGCCCCCTCACAGAATATAATGTAGCCCCTTCATAAAATATAATGCAGTCCCCTCTCATAGAATATAATGCAGCACCCCACAAAATATAATGCAACCCTCTCAGGTATGACACAGTCCCCACCATAGAATATAATGTACCACCCCCATAGGGTATAATGCAGCCCCCCCTCATATAGTATAATGCCACCCAGCACAGAATATAATGTAGTCCCCTGAGAGAATGCAGTTCCACCACAGAATATAATGCAGCCCCCCCATAGAGTATACTGTAGCCCCCTCATATAGTATGATGTAGCCCCCATAATATTATGTAGTCCCCTGAGAGAATAATGCAGCCCCACCACAGAATATAATGCAGCCCCCCATAGAGTATACTGTAACCCCTCATATAGTATGATGTAGCCCCCATAATATAATGTAGTACCTTGAGTATAATGCAGTCCCCCCACAGAATATAATGTAGCCCCCCAGGGCCGTATTTAGAGTTTCTGCTGCCCTTGGCACTTTTAGCGCTGCCTCCCCTTTTGGTGAGTATGACACTATCGGCAGTGACTTTGGCAAAAATCGCTGATGTGAAAGTCGCCTTTTGCAGCAGATCGGGCAGTTTTTCTGCATCTGCCGCGTAACGGATCACTTATGGCAACACTTCGTTCGGCCTCAGTCATTCTCTATGGGATTTGCGGCACTTGCCGTGATCTGGCAAATGTGGTACCATACCTCCCAACTTTTGAAGAAGGGAAGGAGGTATAAAGTTTGCGGCGCGCGTAGTGCGCCGCGGCAAATTTTAGGCCACGCCTCTGACTAGACGCATTTCACAACTAGTCACACCCATATCCACGTCCCAACCGCAGCCATTTAGCACTGCTGATCACACTGTTTTATATACAATAATTATAAACAAAAAAATATGGCCACACAGTGCTCCATACTGTATAATGACCGCACATGATGCTCAATACTGTATAACGGCCACCACACATGATGCTCCATAGTGTATAACGGCCACACAGTTCTCCATACTGTATAATGACCACACATGATGCTCAATACTGTATAATGACCACAAATGATGCTCAATACTGTATAACGGCCGCACATGATGCTCCATACTGTATAATGATCCAACATAATGCTCCATACTGTAAAATGACCACACATGATGCTCCATACTGTATAATGACCACAAATGATGCTCCATACTGTATAACGGCCACACATGATGCTCCATACTGTATAATGATCCCACATAATGCTCCATACTGTATAATGACCACACATGATGCTCCATACTGTATGACGGCCGCACATGATGCTCCATACTGTATAATGATCCCACATAATGCTCAATACTGTATAATGGCCACACATAATGCTCAATACTGTATAATGACCACAAATGATGCTCCATACTGTATAACGGCCACACATGATGCTCCATACTGTATAATGACCACAAATGATGCTCCATACTGTATAACGGCCACACATGATGCTCCATACTGTATAATGATCCCACATAATGCTCAATACTGTATAATGGCCACACATAATGCTCAATACTGTATAATGACCACAAATGATGCTCCATACTGTATAACGGCCACACATGATGCTCCATACTGTATAATGACCACAAATGATGCTCCATACTGTATAACGGCCACACATGATGCTCCATACTGTATAACGGCCACACATGATGCTCCATACTGTATAATGACCCCCCTCCTGTATGCATGGCTCATCTCCCTCCTATCCCATATACATAGCTCATATTACCCCTCCTGTATGCATGGCTCATATTCCCCCCTGCATGGCTCATATTCCCCCCTGCATGGCTCATATCCCCCCCTGCATGGCTCATATTCCCCCCTGCATGGTTTATATCCCCCCCTGCATGGCTTATATTCCCCCCTGCATGGCTTATATCCCCCCTGCATGGCTCATATTCCCCCCTGCATGGCTCATATTCCCCCCCCTGCATGGCTCATATCCCCCCCTGCATGGCTCATATCCCCCCCTGCATGGCTCATATCCCCCCTGCATGGCTCATATTCCCCCCTGTATGCAGGCTTATCTCTCCCCTCCTGCTCCTGCTCGGCGCGCCGGCTTATGTCCTCCTTCATTTCCCCCCCCCGTTCCCCCGTCCCTCATACTCACCTGTCTTCCCACTGCACGGCCGTGCCGACATCCCTCGCGCTCTGTCCCGACTCCAGGCGCCGGCGCCGGCGCAGCACCTTCTTCCTGCTTGAGCGGTCATGTGACACCGTTCATTAAGATCATGAATATGCGCATATTCATGATCTTAATGAGCGGTGTCACGTGACTGCTCGTGCAGTGCAGACGCCGAGACCATCGCTGGAGCAGGCAGGGTGAGTATTCAAGGCGAGCAGGCGAGCGAGCGAGCGAGCGGCGGCGGGGGGGCCCTGGAGCGGGGGGAGGGCCCTGGAGCGGGGGGAGGCCCTGCCAGCAGATGCCAGTGTCAGGGCCCACCGGAGGATCCTCCGGTTCCCCGGTGGGCCAGTCCGAGCCTGCGTGTGCTGCCCGTGTGCCGACTGGGTACCACACGCACCGTGCAGGAGACAGTGCTACAGTTAAGCGCTGTCCCCTGCATCTGGTGCTGAAGCCGCCATTCATTTCTTCTCTCCAGCAGCGTTCGCTGGAGAGAAGATATGAAAAATCTTTTTTTTTTTGTGTTTAACCCCTTAATCCCATATGACGTACTATCCCGTCGAGGTGCCCTGGGACTTAATTCCCAGTGACGGGATAGTACGTCATATGCGATCGGCCGCGCTCACGGGGGGAGCGTGGCCGATCGCGGCCGGGTGTCAGCTGCCTATCGCAGCTGACATCCGGCACTATGTGCCAGGAGTGGTCACGGACCGCTCCCGGCACATTAACCCCCGGCACACCGCGATCAAAGATGATCGCGATGTGCCGGCGGTATAGGGAAGCTTCCCGCAGGGAGGGGGCTCCCTGCGGGCTTCCCTGAGCCCCCCGCAGCAACGCGATGGGATCGCGTTGCTGCGAGGGTCTTACCTCCCTCCCTGCTTCTTCCAGGCCCGGATCCAAGATGGCCGCGGATCCGGGTCCTGCAGGGAGGGAGGTGGCTTCACAGAAGCCTGCTCAGAGCAGGCACTGTGAAGCCTGCAGTCCTGTAAGTGACATCGGTGATCTGACAGAGTGCTATGCAAACTGTCAGATCACCGATCTCTGATGTCCCCCCCTGGGGCAAAGTAAAAAAGTTAAAAAAAAAATTTCCAAATGTGTAAAAAAAAATGAAAAAAAATATTCCAAAATAATGAAAAAAAAAAAAATATTATTCCCATAAATAAATTTCTTTATCTAAATAAAAAAAAAAACAATAAAAGTACACATATTTAGTATCGCCGCGTCCGTAACGACCCGACCTATAAAACTGGCCCACTAGTTAACCCCTTCAGTAAACACCGTAAGAAAAAAAAAAAAAAAGGAGGCAAAAAACAACGCTTTATTATCATACTGCCGAACAAAAAGTGGAATAACACGCGATCAAAAAGACAGATATAAATAACCATCATACCGCTGAAACCGTCATCTTGTCCCGCAAAAAACGAGCTGCCAATCAGCATGATCAGCAAAAAAATGAAGAAGTTATAGTCCTCAGAATAAAGCGATGCAAAAATAATTATCTTTTCTATAAAATAGTTTTTATCGTATAAAAGCGCCAAAACATAAAAAAATAATATAAATTAGGTATCGCTGTAATCGTACTGACCCAAAGAATAAAACTGCTTTATCAATTTTACCAAACGTGGAACGGTATAAACGCCTCCCCCAAAAGAAATTCATGAATAGCTGATTTTTGGTCATTCTGCCTCACAAAAATCATAATAAAAAGCGATCAAAAAATGTGACATGCCCAAAAATGTTACCAATAAAAACGTCAACTCGTCCCGCAAAAAACAGGACCTCACATGACTCTGTGGACCAAAATATGGAAAATTTATAGCTATGAAAATGTGGTAACGCAAAAAATATTTTTTGCAATAAAAAGCGTCTTTCAGTGTGTGACGGCTGCCAATCATAAAAATCCGCTAAAAAACTCACTATAAAAGTAAATCAAACCCCCCTTCATCACCCCCTTAGTTAGGGAAAAATAAAAAAAATGTATTTATTTCCATTTTCCCATTAGGGCTAGGGTTAGGGCTAGGGTTAGGGTTAGGTCCAGGGTTAGGGCTAGGGTTAGGGTAGGGGCTAGGGTTAGGGTTAGGGCTAGGGTTAGGGCTAGGGTTATGGCTAGGGTTAGGGCTAGGGTTAGGGTTGGGGCTAGGGTTAAGGCTACCGTTAGGGTTGGGGCTAAAGTTAAGGTTAGGGTTGGGGCTAAAGTTACGGTTAGGGTTTAGATTACATTTACGGTTGGGAATAGGGTTGGGATTGGGGTTAGGGGTGTGTCATGGTTAGAGGTGTGGTTAGGGTTACTGTTGGGATTAGGGTTAGGGGTGTGTTTGGATTAGGGTTTCAGTTATAATTGGGGGGTTTCCACTGTTTAGGCACATCAGGGGCTCTCCAAACGCGACATGGCGTCCGATCTCAATTCCAGCCAATTCTGCGTTGAAAAAGTAAAACAGTGCTCCTTCCCTTCCGAGCTCTCCCGTGTGCCCAAACAGGGGTTTACCCCAACATATGGGGTATCAGCGTACTCAGGACAAATAGGACAACAACCTTTGGGGTCCAATTTCTCCTGTTACCCTTGGGAAAATACAAAACTGGGGGCTAAAAAATAATTTTTGTGGGAAAAAAAAGGATTTTTTATTTTCACGGCTCTGCGTTATAAACTGTAGTGAAACACTTGGGGGTTCAAAGTTCTTGCAACACATCTAGATAAGTTCCTTGGGGGGTCTAGTTTCCAAAATGGGGTCACTTGTGGGGGGCTTCTACTGTTTAGGTACATTAGGGGCTCTGCAAACGCAATGTGACGCCTGCAGACCATTCCATCTAAGTCTGCATTCCAAATGGCGCTCCTTCCCTTCCGAGCCCTCCCATGCATCCAAACGGTGGTTCCCCCCACATATGGGGTATCAGCGCACTCAGGACAAATTGGACAACAACTTTTGGGGTCCAATTTCTCCTGTTACCCTCAGGAAAATACAAAACTGGGGGCTGAAAAATAATTTTTGTGGGAAAAAATTTTTGTTTTATTTTTACGGCTCTGCATTATAAACTTCTGTGAAGCCCTTGGTGGGTCAAAGCGCTCAAATCACATCTAGATAAGTTCCTTAGGGGGTCTACTTTCCAAAATGGTGTCACTTGTGGGGGGTTTCAATGTTTAGGCACATCAGTGGCTCTCCAAACGCAACATGGCGTCCCATCTCAATTCCTGTCAATTTTGCATTGAAAAGTCAAACGGCGCTCCTTCCCTTCCGAGGTCTCCCATGCGCCCAATCAGTGGTTTATCCCCACATATGGGGTATCAGCGTACTCAGGACAAATTGTAAAACAACTTTTGGGGTCCAATTTCTTCTCTTACCCTTGGGAAAATAAAAAATTGGGGGCGAAAAGATAATTTTTGTGAAAAAATATGATTTTTTATTTTCACGGTTCTGCATTATAAACTTCTGTGAAGCACTTGGTGGGTCAAAGTGCTCACCACACCTCTAGATAAGTTCCTTAGGGGGTCTACTTTCCAAAATGGTGTCACTTGTGGGGGGTTTCAATGTTTAGGCACATCAGGGGCTCCCCAAACGCAACATGGCGTCCCATCTCAATTCCAGTCAATTTTGCATTGAAAAGTCAAATGGCGCTCCTTCGCTTCCGAGCTCTGTCATGCGCCCAAACAGTGGTTTACCCCCACATATGGGGTATCGGCATACTCAGGACAAATTGTAAAACAACTTTTGGGGTCCATTTTCTCCTCTTACCCTTGGTAAAATAAAACAAATTGGAGCTGAAGTAAATTTTTTGTGAAAAAAAGTTAAATGTTCATTTTTATTTAAACATTCCAAAAATTCCTGTGAAGCACCAGAAGGGTTAATAAACTTCTTGAATATGGTTTTGAGCACCTTGAGGGGTGCAGTTTTTAGAATGGTGTCACACTTGGGTATTTTCTATCATATAGACCCCTCAAAATGACTTCAAATGAGATGTGGTCGCTAAAAAAAAATGGTGTTGTAAAAATGAGAAATTGCTGGTCAAATTTTAACCCTTATAACTCCCTAACAAAAAAAAATTTTGGTTCCAAAATTGTGCTGATGTAAAGTAGACATGTGGGAAATGTTACTTATTAAGTATTTTGTGTGACATATCTCTGTGATTTAATTGCATAAAAATTCAAAGTTGGAAAATTGCGAAATTTTCAAAATTTTCGCCAAATTTCCGTTTTTTTCACAAATAAACGCAGGTAATATCAAAGAAATTTTACCACTATCATGAAGTACAATATGTCCCGAGAAAACAATGTCAGAATCACTGGGATCCGTTGAAGCGTTCCAGAGTTATAACCTCATAAAGGGACAGTGGTCAGAATTGTAAAAATTGGCCCGGTCATTAACGTGCAATCCACCCTTGGGGCTTAAGTGGTTAAAAAAAAGATCCCTCCCTATGGGAGGTGGAGCCGCATATTCATCACTGTAATGGGCGGCACCACGTGACCGCTCATACAGGAGAAGCTGCGGCGAGGAGAGGAAGCAGCGAGGGAGCCGGGTAAGTATTTTATTAACAGCAGGGGGCGCACAGGGGGTGGGAGGGGGTTGGGGACAGGGATCTTTTTTTAAACACCAAAAAAAAAAGAAAAAAGATTTTTCATATCTTCTCTCCAGTGAACGCTGCTGGAGAGAAGAAATGAATGGCGGCTTCAGCACCACGCTGGGGGGACAGCGCTTACTGTAGCGCTGTCTCCTGCACGGCACACGGACTGCACATGGACAGCATCCGTGTGCGGTACGTGTTATACACGGACCCATTGACTTTAATGGGTCCGTGTAATCCGTGCGCTCCCACAAACACTGACATGTCTCCGTGTTTTTCAAACGGACACACGGTCCGTGAAAACACACTGACATGTGCAGAGACACATTGATTTTAATGTGACTACGTGAGTCAGTGTCTCCGGTACGTGAGGAAACTGTCACCTTACGTACCGGAGCCACTGACGTGTGAAACTGGCCTTACATTGTTATTTCCTATGGAAACCTTAAGGGTGTCCTTAATTTTTCACACGCTGCTTGTGAATTAAACGTAGTTTTGTGGCATATAAATAATAATATGGGGTATAATCTATCATGTCTGGTAGATCATCTGAAGTTGTATTCACCTAATTTTAAAATCTTCTAAAGATCAGATGTATTTTTTATGTCTACCTAAAATGTAAAACCATGGAAATCAAAAATGGTCTACTTAGTTTTCTCATGAAGGTACAACTATCATTTAACATTTGTGAATTTCTCTGCAGACATGCAAGTTATGAAAACAGGATTGGGAACATTTTTATTTTTCATTCTTCTTCTATCTTTTACTCCTTGTAGTGAGGTTTGTTTATAAATAGAAACAGAATTTTAGAAGCCGTCTGATAAAATATTCAAGATCTCGCTGGAATGTCTGATGAGGGTCCAAGAAGCCCCAGACAGGAACAAGGTCAGCAAATTGGAATTTCCCAATGACTGATATCCTAAATTTACACTGGGGCTGATAGGGAAATTCTTTCTAAACTATAAATTAGCAAAGTTTTGGCTTTTGTTAGAGGGTCACACAGAAACCGCAAACACGGAGATGTAAAATGACTACTAGTTTACTATTAGATCAAATTTTGTGACTGCACTGCAGTAAGGCATTATACACTGCATAAAATATTATTCTTACACATATTGCCCAAAGTGTGTTGCTGCATTTTTGTGTTCGTTTGCCATTTTAGTTGCTTCACATGGTTTTTTGGGGGGAAATTCACCACCTTGGGACATTCCATTTTTGCATTTTCGTTTTTTGCTCCCTTTCTTCCCAGGGCCATAACTTTTATTTTATGGCCGTGTAAGGGCTTATTTTTTTGCGGGACAAGTTGTACTTTTGAATGATACCATTGCTTTTACCATACAGTGTGCTGGAAACAGGAAAAAAAATTCCAAGTATGGTGAAATTTAAACAAAAGCACAATTCCACAATTGTTTTTTGCTATTTAATTTTTCATGGTCACTAAATGCTAAAACTGACCTGCCGTTATGATTCTCCAGGTCATTACGAGTTCGTACATACCAAACAGGTATAGGTTCTTTCTTATTTAAGTGGTGAAAAAAATCCAAACTTTGTAAAAAAAAGGCACTGTTTCCCGAGACCCATAGCGTCTAAATTTTTCCTCATCTGGGGCTGGGTGAGGGCTTATTTTTTGCACCGAGCTGGCATTTTTATTGATACTATTTTGAGGAAGATATGATCTTTTGATCACTCGTTATTACCTTTTCTTGCAATGTTATGGCGACCAAAAAAACATAATTCTGGCGTTTTGATTTTTTCCTCGCTGTTTATCGATTGGATTAATTATTTTAAAATTTTGATAGTTTGGACATTTCTGAACGCGGATATACCAAATAAGTATATTTTTGAATTTTTTTTACTGTTTTATTTTGAATGGGGCAAAAGGGGTGTGATTTCATTGATAATATTTTTTTAATAATGTAAAAAAATATTCACTTTTTACTTGCTTCAGTAGTCTCTTTTGGAGACTTGAAGCTGTGATCTTTTGATTACTTGTGCTACACAGAGCGGGGCTTCAGCTATGTTTAGCAGAAATGATCATCTGCTATAACACTGGTCACTGGGCGGCGGCGCTCATAGAAGATCAACAGTGACAAGCACGGGGGTCTCCTGCAGACCCCCAATTGTTATGGTAACCTATCGGCGCCCCGAGATCATGTAACAGGGCGCCGATGGGCAGGGTTTGTAACGTGCTTCTGGTGCTGGCATGTTAAATGCCGCTGTCAGAGATTGACAGCAGTATTTAACATGTTAAAAGCTGCAGTTGGATCATGATTCCACCAGCGGCTGTTAGGGGCACATAACAGCTGATAATGTAAGATGCCCAAGCGAGGTAGTCGTGGACGAGCTTCAGTCCCAACTTGCTTTGACATCCTACAGACAAGGTGTGTCTCAGTCGTGGTGTACTGCTGTGTATGTGGTGCTTCCCACTTACTTCTGGCCTGCAGGCCTCTTCTGAGTCTGGGAATTCCTCTCTTGGAGCCAGGGCACCAAACAATCCAGGAGAAACGTGGTTAATGAAAAGCAAACCTTTACTTAGAGAGTGGCCGTCTGTACAGTATTTTCAAGCAGTTTTAAAGGATAACGCCCAACGGGTTGTCATCTTTCCCACAGGTACTGGACACAACTTTAGTCCTGGTTCTCGAGATAGGTGGCATATCCCCCTATCTGGTTTTTCTAGCCCTTGGGGATTTTCCTAACCTCTAGCAGCATTTCTGGATTGCAACACCTTCTACCCTTTGTGGTCTGAGTCCATCCTTTTGTCTAGCTTCACCAGCTGAGTGTGCCCCTGGCCCCTGACGTCCATCTTGAGGTTGTCCTTGGCCATTACATGGATTCACCCAAAGGGAATTTACGGCAATCTGCTGTCCCGAATATTGTCCCTAGCAGTCCACTATTCCTGCTGCATTTGCACTACTGCCCTCCCATACATTGACTATCACTTCCTGCCTCTGTTTCTAACACTCAGTTCCCCCTCCCATCTGGGCTGGCCACTTCACTTAACCCTGTCCCAGCTAACTGCAGCCCCAGGGGGTATTCTACCTGCATCACATAAAAGTACATAAAACATATTGAACCCTTGGGGTCTGAAAGCAATCCATGATCTCCGACCACAGTTATATTCTCCAACACTTTGATCATAGTCATCCCTGACCATGTCAGATCTTAAAAGAAATGTTAGAGCAGAGACAATGAATTATAAAACTCTATTAAACTTTATCACACATCAGACTGTAGGTCCCACCATCTTCTCCTTAGATCCAGCCCTTCTCAGTTATGGGCCCCAAAGCAGCAAATGCCTTCCTCCTCTCCTCCATAAAAGCAGCCCAAGTAGTGGGAGATGGTGGCCGCGTCCACTTGCATGGCTTGTCCAGGAATTTTTCTGGACCAGGGTCTACTTCTGCTGCAGCCACATTCCCGCAGCCCACTTGGGTGGGCCTGTACCTCACCACATTAAACTCCTGAATGAACTGTACACTGGTGGCTCCAGCCCACACCTCAGACCCAGCTAAGCAGATTCTCTCACCAACCCCTGAGGCAAATCGGCAGCCTGCATCTCCTTAGCAGCCCAGACGGGTCTCCTGCCTCTGGCCTGTAGATCTCTGGTTACGGCTTCTCATCAGGCTGATCCTGCTCCATCTTCTTAGTGCCGAATTCGGTGCCTCCTGCAGTTAGCCCAAACTCCTTTGGGGCCCTTTTCTGTCGAGCCACTTCAGCCTCCTTGGCCTTCTGCTGCTGTGCCTCCCAATGAACCCTTCAAGAAAAAACCTTCTGCTCTCGCTCCAAAATGTCCTCCCACGTATAGGGCCGTTCCACCACGGCGGCATATCACCCCCGCTGGCACTTGCATTTTGCAAAGTACACTATTTCTCCCGGATACAGGCTATGCAAGCAGAAGGGTAAGTAAGTACGCTTTACCGCATCACAGATGTTATAGACACGGTCAGCTGTGAATTCTTCCTCCAGGGACCCATAACCTTCCAGGACCCAGCTCCTAATCTGAAAATCTTGTACCACCTCCCATCTGCCCACGTGGGATCCCTCCAACCAGCCCCTCAGGAAGGTGTCAGTCCACTTCTTTTCTTCTTTCGAGTCCCAGGGTGGGTACTGTTCCAGCAGCCACCGTGGTTTTTCGGGGGAGTCAGCAACCGATGGGTCATTCATTATGCTGTGCTCAACCCACCTGCAGTCAATCTGCTTCATTCACCATATCCACCCTGGGTATGCACTGTCAATTTCAGGGCTTCTCGACTCCTCCATTGGGGTTGGCTCTGCAATGGTCTGTGCCGGAACAGACCTGCTCCGCTCTTTAGTGCAAGCTGCCAACACGCCCCATGGGGATTCTTCCGCTCCAGCCGAAGAGACTTCTCCTACCGGTATTCGACCCCAACACATTATGCGAGCTCATGTGTTAGTAGGCCCACAGCTGGCTGCGGAATCACTGACCACTGCAGCAACACCGGCAGTGACAGAATCGGCTCCAGAACAGCCCCTTTTGTTGGCTGACTACCTGTGGCGGCTCCGGGGATGATGATCTTTTCCATTTGGTCATCGCTGCCTTCTCCCGAACTATGATACCACTCACTGAAGCTTGGTATGTGGTAAGCCATCATCACCAGGACATCTCACCTCCAATATGCAACAGAGAAAATTAATGGCACGCTGATGGTGCGCTTCCTGGGTGCCCGACTCCGCCTCTTTCTGGGTAGACCTTCTGACTTGACCGCCGGGTCACACTTCACTCTCGGCAGCTCCGCCTTCAGCCACGCCTACTTCCAGTGCACTTTCACACACAGTGGGCCATGCCTCATGCTGTGCCATGCCTCCCTCCAGAACATACCTCATATTCCGGGCAGGCCTTTCTTTACCGGGCCCATCCTTCTTTGGTCAGTAACTCATGGGGCCTGAACATCTTTTGGAGCATTTGGGCGCTGTCCACGCCCATGATGGGTGGTGATTCTTCCTCTCTTCACCACTGCAGTCACCATCTTGGAATCCATGTTTTGGGCCTCCATCTTGGGCCACATGTATTCCGGCGCTCTTTCATCAGCCCATAAGCCACATTTTCCCCGTTTGCTAGTCAAATCCTGCTGACTATACCAAATGTAAGATGCCTAAGCAAGGTAGTCATGGGTGAGCTTTGGTCCCCACTCGCTCTGGCATCCTACAGACAAGGGGTGTCTCAGTTCTGGTGTGCTGCTATGTATGTGGTGCTTCCCATTTACTTCTGGCCTGCAGGCCTCTTCTGAGTCCATGAATTCCTCTTCTGGAACCAGGGCACCAAACAATCCAGGAGAAACATGGATAACTTTAGCCCTAGTTCTTAGGATAGGTGACATATCCCCCTCTCTGGCTTTCCTTTTCCTTGGGGATCTTCCTCACCTTTATCATCATTTCTGGATTGCAATACCTTCCGCCCCTTGTGGTCTGAGTCCATCTTTTCATCTAGCTTCGTAAGCTGAGTGTGCCTTTGGCACCCGATGTCCATCTCGAGGTTGTCCTTGGCCACTAGATGGAATCACACGAAGGGTATTTATAGCAATCTGCTGTCCTGAATATTGAGCTCATATTGTCCCTAGCAGCCCACAATTCTTGCAGTATTTTGCACTCCTGCCCTTGCATACACTTCCTGCCTCTCTTTCTAACACTCAGTTCCCCCTCCCATCTGGGCTGGCCACTTTAGTTAACCCTGTCCCAGCTAACTGCAGCCCCAGGGGGGTTTCTACCTGTACCACATACAAGTGCAGCAAACATGTTTAACCTTTTGGGGTCTGGAAGCAATCCATGAGCTTCCACCACCGTTACAATAAAATTAGCTGCCATGTGCCTGAAAAGATGCTGGTTCAGCCCCAGAGCCCGAATCAAACAGGGGTAGGCGACCAATGACGTACCTATACGTCATAGGTCATAAAGGGGTTAAGGCTACTGTAACAGGGTCTACCAAGCTGGGGTACCTCTTTCAGTACCACCCCGTGTCTCAGGAGGTCCACTCTGCTTTGGCTGGAGTCTGAATGAAGGACGCTGGCTGGAATTGCTTGGTAACATGGGCACATATAAAAGATCACTGCTTCTCCACGTATTTCCAGTCAGACAACACTTTACTCACAGGACACAGACTATATCATACAGATACAGAAGGCAGGCCAATAGAAAAGCAGCAGGCCAGACATACATTACAATAGCCGCAGGTGGCCGGAGTCTGCCTGTATTTACTGTGGGAAATACAAAGTTGGGGGGAGGACAAAAGGGGAATATCGTGTCCCCTCTGCCCAGGGGTGCAGCCTGTGGGCTGATGCATTAGGGACATGCATCTCACACGGAACCTATTATACATACATATAACTGCACAATATATTCTGGGTGCTGAGTGGTTCCGTAACACGTAACAGCTACGATCCCCCATTGAGCTTTTGGTGAGTTTTTGATGTTGTAGATATTCTGCACTTATTAAGTAAATTAAGTTACTTGTTATCTTTCATTGCATTTATATTCGTTTTTCTATGCGTCTTCACTTTGTGTTTTTTGTTGTCATGTTTTAGGGTAGGTGCAGACAGTCAGTAAACTCTGCAGGTTGGATGCTACGTACTTCCGCAGCATCCAGATGTTACAACATAGTGGATGGGATTTCAAGAAATCCCTTACCCACTATGCGTGCACCTACGCCCACGGATCACATGCGGAGACGGATATGCGGCACGTCTTTCCGGACCACAGCATGTCAATCTATGTTGCGGAGACACGAACCACTGCAAGATAAATTTCACCCATACAATGTATTGGACATGGTGACATGGTGATTCCGCATGGCTCAGTGAACACATGCGAAATCAACTGCGTTCAAAAGCCGTCAACGCTGCAAATTACTGATCGTGGGAATATACCCTCAAACTAAGCTGCTTTGCTTTTGATACTTTATGGTGTTTGGCTTTGACAAAACTTTAGTCATACAGTCTTGTGTGGATTACATGCATTTTTTATGTGCTCTCACCATGGAATTGCGCTAAAAACACGTTTGCCTTTTACCTTTGGATTTTCTACACCTAATGTAATTCCAGCAGAAAAATCTGCACAAATCTCAGCATATCCGCAAGAGAAATTGAGATGCTGTGGATTTCAAACACATCACGCAGGTCAATTTACCCAGTGTAAAAAAAAACTCAGTGGGCAGGAGATTTCTATAAATCCTATCCACTTTGCTGGAACTGTAGGACGCTATGTGTTTTCTGCAGCCAAAATATGCAGCATCGAAAACTCATCATGGGAACTTAACCTTAGGGTTTATTTACACCCAGTAGATTTGTTGCAGAAATTCCTGTGACTTCTTATGAATGGGCCTAGTAGAATTACATGCACATGCTGAATAAATAACCCTATTTAGATGTATTCTCTGCCATTCACACATCCGTGATTCATGGTCTGAGTATGGACTGCGAGTCATCCATATAGTATAATGCACCCTACAGTACTCAATATAGCATAATGCACTCCCCATAGTCCCTCGTATAGTATAATGCATACCCAATAGTCCTCAATATAGGATAATGCACTCTCCATAGTCCACCATGTAGTATAATCCACCATATAGTCCTCCATATAGTATATTAGGCCCTCATTGTCCTTCATATAGTATAATGCACTTCCCTTAGTCCTCCATACAGTATAATGCAGTCTCCTTAGTCCTCCATATATTATGATGCACTCCCCAATATCCTCCATATAGCGTAATGCACTCCATATAGCATAATGCACTCTCCATATTCCTCCATATAGTATAATGCACTCCATATAGTATAATGAACTCCCCATAGTCCTCAGATAGTATTATGTACCCATAATAGTCCTCCATATGGTGTAATGCACCCCCAGAGTCCTCCATATAGTATAAGAAACCCCATAGTCCTCCATGTAACATAATGTACACCTTATAATCCTCAATGTAGTATAATGCACTCCCCATTGTCCACCATGTAGTATAATGCACCCTATAGTCCTCCATTTAGTATATTAGGCCCTCATAGTTTTCCATATAGTATATGCACTTCCCCTAGTCCTTGTATAGTATAATGCACCCACTGTAGTCCCCCATTTAATATAATGCACTTCCCATAGTCCTCATATAGTATAATGTACCCACCGCTGTCTTCCATATAGTAGAATGTATCCCCATAGTCCTCAATATAGTGTAATGCACTCTCCATAGTCCTCAATATAGTATAGTTAACTTCCCATAGTCCTTCATACAGTATAATGCACCCCATAGTCTTCCATACAGTACTATGGCCACCATGATATACTCACTGATTTAAAAAAATATATATAAACAATACTCACCTATCTTCCTCGATCATCATGTAGCAACGTCACAGTGTCTGCTGCATTGTGACATCATAATCCGAGGAAGAATAATGAAGGAGGGAGTTGACGGCTCCCTCTTTCATGATTGCATTCAACTGTATCGGCATCAATGATGCTGATACAGTTGAACATGCAATGATGGGCGGGGGGGCCTGGTTCTTGTGGTGGAACCTGGCCCCCCTGACGCAAGAGCCCCATAGTGGCTGTGTAGCCTACAGCCATTGGTGGTATCGTATGCCACTGAGTAACAGCACTACCTACTAGCCATTTGTCTATAAAATGTACAGAATGGGTACATTATTACCTATAATATAGACCTCAGCCGTTGTATCTTCAAGCATTTCAGGTGTGTATTATGATGTTCTGCAGCAGTTGAGATTTGTATTAAGATGTTCTGCAGAAGCTGAGCTGTATATTACCATGTTCTACACCAGCTGAGGTTTGTATTATGCCATTCTTCAGCAGCTGAGCTGCATATTACAATGTTCTGCAGCATCTGAGGTGTATATTAAGATGTTCTGCAGCAGGGGAGGTGTATTGTGAGATTCTGCAGAAGCTGAGTTGTGTATATGGTAAGATGTGATCTGGTCACGGTGTGGCATTACTATTTGTTCACTATGTAGTGGTAATATGAGGTCTGGTCATGGTGTGATGGCATTTGTTCTTTGTGAGTGGTACTATTTGGCCACTATGTAGTGGTAATGTGTGGTGCGGCTATTGTGTGATGATATTTGTCCCTTGTATGTGTTATTATTCGGTCACTATGTGGTGGTAATATGTGGCCGGTTGCGGTGTGATGGTATTTCTCCATGTATGTGGCATTATTGGTCATTTTAAAAAATGTTTGTGACACTTTCTCTTAAAGAAAAATAAATAAAAATATACTTAAACATTTCTTAAAATACCCATTACTCTTTTTAATGGAATAGGTTAGAGTAGAGCCCGGCCAAAAAAGGCTACATTGTTGTGGCGACAGCTGAAAAAGTCTTTTAGCCAAAACAAAAGCTGCTGGCTATGTATGTGATATGGTGTTCAATGGGACAAGTTAAAGCGGTTGTCAACTACTAGGACAACCCCTGCTTAAACTAAATGTTTGGCCCCGATAAAATAATAAAGCTCATACTTGCCTCCCGTGTCAGCTCATTCCCACGGTGTTGGCTCTCGCTCTCCCCGGATCTCTCGTGCGGTGTTGTGACACACGACGCTGACGCCCAGTCACTGTCTCTACCTTTGCACAAAATGAACATGAAGAGAAAGCCCGGCCTGCAGCTCATCCCGGACTTCATCTTCATGTTCAGTTTGTCCAAAGGCAGAGAAAGTGATGTCATTGCGGATTTGGCATTGGTGTCATGTGTCACAACACCACACAAGACAGTGCAAACACTGCTGGAACAACGCCAACACGGGAGGCGAGTACAGGCTTTCTTTTTATTGGAGCCAAACATGTAGTTCCAGAAGGGGTCGTCTTACTAGTGGACAACCATTTTAAAGTGTGACTGGGCAGGACGAAGGTGCCGACGTGGAGTTTATCCAAGAGTGGGCTGTGGGACTGTGAAAGGTTCGAGGGGTGTAGGCGGAGCTGTGGTGGAACTTCAGTGGAGTCTTAAGGGGGCCCAAAAATATTGCCAGTATGGGGCCCTAAAATTCCTGGTGGCAGCCCTATGTGTATCATGAGGTTCTGCAGCAGCTGAAGTGTATTATAAGATTCTATAGTAGCTGATGTGTATAATCAGGTTGTGCAGCAGCTGAGGTGTATTATAAGATTCTATAGTAGCTGAGGTGTATAATCAGGTTGTGCAGCAGCTGAGGTGTATTATGAGGTTGTGCAGCAGATGAGGTGTGTATTATGAGGTTCTGCAGCAGCTGAGGTGTATTATAAGGTTCTATAGTAGTTGAGGTATATTATGAGGTTCTGCAGCAGAAGCTGAGGTGTATTATGAGGTTCAGCAGCAGCTGAGGTGTGTATTGTGATATAATAAATACACCGGCGCTCCAAATGATAGTGGGTGTAGGAGTAGGGGAAGCTGCTGGTGCCTAGACGGCTACTGCGCCAAGCCTGTCATATATATGCAAAAGAATAAAACTAGAAGTTAGGCCACCGCGCTACCTTTCTCCTAAATGATAAATATAGTGAACTAAAAAGTACCCACAAAAGGATTAAAATAAAGCACTTACTTAGTGGTTGAAGTGCCAAAACTTGGACTGCGGAGACTTGGTGGAGCGCTGAGGAGGTGAAGACAGCCGCTCCTCCGTGAGTCCGAGGTGAGGAGGTCCGGACGGCGGCGTGAAGCGACAGGCCCGAGGGGAGCATCCTCCCTATTGGCGCCTGGCTGCCACGCGCACGCCGGGAATGTAGACAAGCGGCGTCCTGGCCAGGGGCGCCGCTACACTGCAGCGAGGAATAGGGGGGCGTGGTCTGGGTGACGTCACCCGGAGCTACAAAAAAATGAGCAGAAGACGGGTGCCGAACAGGGCCTCTATTGCCTACGCGTTTCGAAGGTCACCGGACCTTCTTCGTCAGGGCTAGAGGTCCCTGGCTGTCTGCTGCTCTATATAGGATATAAAGGCGCCGCCCACTATTCAAAAGAAAAACTAAATGCATATGTGTGCGTGAGAGTGTCGCTAGGCGACAGGGAGAGGCTGTAAACATATAAGCCCATGGACCTAATGGAATACCTTAGAATAATAGGTGGTCTGTGCTACTATGTACTAATCTTAAAAAAAAAAAAAAAAATTATTTAATAAATACATTAAAAAATACATTTGAAAGAGACAATTACTGTAAAAATATATAAAAGAAGGAGGGGGGAATTTTTATATATAATTTATTAAAAAAGGGGGGAAAGAAAGAAAAAAAGAAAAAGAATACTAATAAAATGTCATACATAAATAAATAACTATTTAAAAGCATAAAGCTCCAATTCATGATTCAGACCCTTAGGGGCCTAGTAGAATTACATGCACATGCTGAATAAATAACCCTATTTAGATGTATTCTCTGCCATTCACACATCCGTGATTCATGGTCTGAGTATGGACTGCGAGTCATCCATATAGTATAATGCACCCTACAGTACTCAATATAGCATAATGCACTCCCCATAGTCCCTCGTATAGTATAATGCATACCCAATAGTCCTCAATATAGGATAATGCACTCTCCATAGTCCACCATGTAGTATAATCCACCATATAGTCCTCCATATAGTATATTAGGCCCTCATTGTCCTTCATATAGTATAATGCACTTCCCTTAGTCCTCCATACAGTATAATGCAGTCTCCTTAGTCCTCCATATATTATGATGCACTCCCCAATATCCTCCATATAGCGTAATGCACTCCATATAGCATAATGCACTCTCCATATTCCTCCATATAGTATAATGCACTCCATATAGTATAATGAACTCCCCATAGTCCTCAGATAGTATTATGTACCCATAATAGTCCTCCATATGGTGTAATGCACCCCCAGAGTCCTCCATATAGTATAAGAAACCCCATAGTCCTCCATGTAACATAATGTACACTGTTGTGAATTCTGTGGCTGAGTTCACTTCTGTGGTCACAAGTGGTATTGCAGTCTCTGGGCTTCCTCCCTCAGGTGTTTTGGTGAGCTCGTTGGCTGCCTTGCTATTTAGCTCCACCTGAGTCTGTCTTCCTTGCTCCTTGTCAATGTTCCAGTGTTGGATCTGAGCTACTGCATCTTTCCTTGGGCCTGCTGCTCTGCTAGATAAGTGCTTCTAGTTTGTTTTCTGTTTTTTCTGTCCAGCTTGCTATTAACTTTTGCTGGAAGCTCTGAGAAGCAAAGGGGTGCACCGCCGTGCTGTTAGTTCGGCACGGTGGGTCTTTTTGCCCCTTTGCGTGGTTTTCGTTTTAGGGTTTTTTGTAGACTGCATAGTTCTCTTTGCTATCCTCGCTCTGTCTAGAATATCGGGCCTCACTTTGCTGAATCTATTTCATTCCTACGTTTGTCTTTTCATCTTGCTAACAGTCATTATATGTGGGGGGCTGCCTATTCCTTTGGGGTATTTCTCTGAGGTAAGTCAGGCTTGTATTTCTATCTTCAGGCTAGTCAGCTCCTCAGGCAGTGCCGAGTTGCATAGGTAGTTGATAGGCGCAATCCACTGCTGCTTTCAGTTGTGTGAGGATAGTTCAGGTACTGCAGTCTACAGAGATTCCACGTCTCAGAGCTCGTCCTATTGTTTTTGGTTATTGCCAGATCTCTGTATGTGCGCTGATTACTGCACGCTGTGTTGCCTGATTGCCAGCCAGAACAGTACAAGGAGCCTAACCAATGATTCCCAATAGAGGGAAAAAAGAAATCCTGACATTTTTTTTTCTTAGCTCTGTCTTCAGTCTTTTTTTTCCCCTAGACATTAGAGTGCTTCAGGACACAGCTGTGGACATGGATATTCAGGCTCTGTGCTCCTCAATGGATAATCTCGTTGTAAATGTACAAATGATTCAAGATACTATTGATCAGAAATCGATGCTAGAACCAAGAATTCCGATTCCTGATTTGTTTTTTGGTGACAGAACTAAGTTCCTGAGCTTCAGAAATAATTGTAAGCTATTTTTGGCCTTGAAACCTCATTCTTCTGGTAATCCTATTCAACAGGTTTTGATTATTATTTCTTTTTTGCGCGGCGACCCACAGGACTGGGCGTTTTCTCTTGCACCAGGAGATTCTGCATTGAGTAATGTTGATGCATTTTTCCTGGCGCTCGGATTGCTTTACGATGAGCCTAATTCAGTGGATCAGGCTGAGAAAAATCTGCTGGCTTTATGCCAGGGTCAGGATGATGTAGAAGTATATTGTCAGAAATTTAGAAAATGGTCAGTACTCACTCTGTGGAATGAATCTGCACTAGCGGCTTTGTTCAGAAAGGGTCTCTCTGAAGCTCTTAAGGATGTAATGGTGGGATTTCCTATGCCTGCTGGTTTGAATGAGTCTATGTCCTTGGCCATTCAGATCGGTCGTCGCTTGCGCGAGCGTAAATCTGTGCACCATCTGGCGGTATTGTCTGAGAGTAAGCCTGAGCCTATGCAGTGCGACAGGACTATGACTAAAGTAGAACGGCAAGAACACAGACGTCTGAACAGACTGTGTTTCTATTGTGGTGATTCTACTCATGCTATTTCTAATTGTCCTAAACGCACTAGGCGGTTCGATAGCTCTGCCGTTATTGGTACTGTACAGTCCAAATTCCTTTTGTCCATTACCTTAATGTGCTCTTTGTCATCATATTCTGTCATGGCGTTTGTGGATTCAGGCGCTGCCCTGAATCTGATGGATTTGGATTATGCTAAACGTTGTGGATTTTTCTTGGAGCCTTTGCGGTGTCCTATTCCGTTGAGAGGAATTGATGCTACACCTTTGGCCAAGAATAAGCCTCAGTACTGGGCCCAGCTGACCATGTGCATGGCTCCTGCACATCAGGAAGTTATTCGCTTTTTGGTACTGCATAATTTGCATGATGTGGTCGTGTTGGGGTTGCCATGGCTACAAACCCATAATCCAGTAATGGATTGGAACTCTATGTCGGTAACCAGCTGGGGTTGTCAGGGAGTACATGGTGATGTTCCATTTTTGTCTATTTCGTCATCCATTCCTTCTGACATCCCAGAGTTCTTGTCGGACTTTCAGGATGTATTTGAAGAGTCCAAGTCTGATGCCCTACCTCCGCATAGGAATTGTGATTGTGCTATCGATTTGATTCCTGGTAGTAAATTCCCTAAGGGTCGTTTATTTAATTTGTCCGTACCTGAACACACCGCTATGCGCAGTTATGTGAAGGAGTCCCTGGAGAAGGGACATATTCGCCCATCGTCGTCACCATTGGGAGCAGGGTTCTTTTTTGTAGCCAAGAAGGATGGTTCGCTAAGACCGTGTATTGATTACCGCCTTCTTAATAAGATCACTGTTAAGTTTCAGTATCCCTTGCCATTGATATCTGACTTGTTTGCTCGGATTAAGGGGGCTAGTTGGTTTACTAAGATTGATCTTCGTGGTGCGTATAATCTGGTGAGAATCAGGCAGGGAGATGAATGGAAAACGGCATTTAATACGCCCGAGGGTCATTTTGAGTATCTGGTGATGCCGTTCGGACTTGCCAATGCTCCATCTGTTTTTCAGTCTTTTATGCATGACATTTTCCGTGAGTATCTGGATAAATTCTTGATTGTTTACTTGGATGACATTTTGATCTTCTCAGATGATTGGGAGTCTCATGTGAAGCAAGTCAGAATGGTTTTCCAGGTACTGCGTGCTAATTCCTTGTTCGTGAAGGGATCAAAGTGTCTCTTCGCTGTGCAGAAAGTTTCATTTTTGGGGTTCATCTTTTCCCCTTCTACTATCGAGATGGATCCGGTTAAAGTTCAGGCCATCCAGGATTGGACTCAGCCGACATCTCTAAAAAGTTTGCAGAAATTCCTGGGCTTTGCTAATTTTTATCGTCGCTTCATCTGTAATTTTTCTAGCATTGCCAGACCATTGACCGATTTGACCAAGAAGGGTGCTGATTTGGTTCATTGGTCTTCTGCTGCCGTGGAAGCTTTTCAGGAGTTGAAGCGTCGTTTTTGCTGTGCCCCTGTGTTGTGTCAACCTGATGTTTCTCTTCCGTTCCAGGTCGAGGTTGATGCTTCTGAGATTGGTGCAGGGGCGGTTTTGTCACAGAGAGGTTCTGGTTGCTCAGTGTTCAAACCATGTGCTTTCTTTTCCAGGAAATTTTCTGCTGCTGAGCGTAATTATGATGTGGGCAACCGAGAGTTGCTGGCCATGAAGTGGGCATTCGAGGAGTGGCGTCATTGGCTTGAGGGTGCTAAGCATCGCGTGGTGGTTTTGACTGATCATAAGAACCTTACTTATCTTGAGTCTGCCAAGCGCTTGAATCCTAGACAGGCCCGTTGGTCGTTATTTTTTGCTCGTTTTGATTTTGTGATTTCATACCTTCCGGGCTCTAAAAATGTGAAGGCGGATGCTCTGTCTAGGAGTTTTGTGCCCGACTCTCCGGGGTTATCTGAGCCGGCGAGTATCCTCAAGGAAGGAGTCATTGTGTCTGCCATCTCCCCTGATTTGCGGAGAGTGTTGCAGAAATTTCAGGCTAATAAACCTGATCGTTGTCCGGCCGAGAAACTGTTCGTCCCTGATAGGTGGACTAGTAAAGTTATCTCTGAACTTCATTGTTCGGTGCTGGCCGGTCATCCAGGAATCTTTGGTACCAGGGAGTTGGTTGCTAGATCCTTCTGGTGGCCATCTCTGTCACGGGATGTGCGTGCTTTTGTGCAGTCCTGTGGAATTTGTGCTAGGGCTAAGCCCTGCTGTTCACGTGCCAGTGGGTTGCTTTTGCCCTTGCCGGTCCCGAAGAGGCCTTGGACACATATTTCGATGGATTTCATTTCTGACCTTCCCGTTTCTCAAAAAATGTCTGTCATTTGGGTGGTCTGTGATCGCTTTTCTAAAATGGTCCATCTGGTGCCCTTGGTTAAATTGCCTTCCTCCTCTGATTTGGTGCCTTTGTTCTTCCAGCATGTGGTTCGTTTACATGGCATTCCTGAGAATATTGTTTCTGACAGAGGTTCCCAGTTTGTCTCGAGGTTCTGGCGAGCCTTTTGTGGTAGGATGGGCATTGACCTATCTTTTTCCTCGGCCTTCCATCCTCAGACTAATGGCCAGACCGAACGAACCAATCAGACCTTGGAAACATATCTGAGATGTTTTGTTTCCGCTGACCAGGATGATTGGGTGTCATTTTTGCCGTTGGCTGAGTTCGCCCTTAATAATCGGGCCAGCTCGGCTACCTTGGTCTCTCCATTTTTCTGCAATTCTGGGTTCCATCCTCGTTTCTCTTCAGGACAGGTTGAGTCTTCGGACTGTCCTGGTGTGGATTATGTGGTGGACAGGTTGCAGCAGATCTGGACTCAGGTAGTGGACAATTTGACCTTGTCCCAGGAGAAGGCTCAGCTTTTCGCTAATCGCAGACGCCGTGTGGGACCCCGACTTCGTGTTGGGGATCTGGTTTGGTTATCTTCTCGTCATATACCTATGAAGGTTTCCTCTCCTAAATTTAAACCTCGTTTTATTGGTCCGTATAGGATTTCTGAGATTCTCAATCCGGTGTCTTTTCGTCTGACCCTCCCAGACTCCTTTTCCATACATAATGTATTCCACAGGTCGTTGTTGAGGAGATACGTGGCACCTATGGTTCCATCTGTGGAGCCTCCTGCCCCTGTTTTGGTGGAGGGGGAATTGGAGTATATTGTGGAGAAGATTTTGGATTCTCGTGTCTCTAGACGGAAACTCCAGTATCTGGTCAAATGGAAGGGTTATGCTCAGGAAGATAATTCCTGGGTTTTTGCCTCTGATGTCCATGCCCCAGATCTTGTTCGTGCCTTTCATGTGGCTCATCCTGGTCGGCCTGGGGGTTCTGGTGAGGGTTCGGTGACCCCTCCTCAAGGGGGGGGTACTGTTGTGAATTCTGTGGCTGAGTTCACTTCTGTGGTCACAAGTGGTATTGCAGTCTCTGGGCTTCCTCCCTCAGGTGTTTTGGTGAGCTCGTTGGCTGCCTTGCTATTTAGCTCCACCTGAGTCTGTCTTCCTTGCTCCTTGTCAATGTTCCAGTGTTGGATCTGAGCTACTGCATCTTTCCTTGGGCCTGCTGCTCTGCTAGATAAGTGCTTCTAGTTTGTTTTCTGTTTTTTCTGTCCAGCTTGCTATTAACTTTTGCTGGAAGCTCTGAGAAGCAAAGGGGTGCACCGCCGTGCTGTTAGTTCGGCACGGTGGGTCTTTTTGCCCCTTTGCGTGGTTTTCGTTTTAGGGTTTTTTGTAGACTGCATAGTTCTCTTTGCTATCCTCGCTCTGTCTAGAATATCGGGCCTCACTTTGCTGAATCTATTTCATTCCTACGTTTGTCTTTTCATCTTGCTAACAGTCATTATATGTGGGGGGCTGCCTATTCCTTTGGGGTATTTCTCTGAGGTAAGTCAGGCTTGTATTTCTATCTTCAGGCTAGTCAGCTCCTCAGGCAGTGCCGAGTTGCATAGGTAGTTGATAGGCGCAATCCACTGCTGCTTTCAGTTGTGTGAGGATAGTTCAGGTACTGCAGTCTACAGAGATTCCACGTCTCAGAGCTCGTCCTATTGTTTTTGGTTATTGCCAGATCTCTGTATGTGCGCTGTTTACTGCACGCTGTGTTGCCTGATTGCCAGCCATAACAGTACACCTTATAATCCTCAATGTAGTATAATGCACTCCCCATTGTCCACCATGTAGTATAATGCACCCTATAGTCCTCCATTTAGTATATTAGGCCCTCATAGTTTTCCATATAGTATATGCACTTCCCCTAGTCCTTGTATAGTATAATGCACCCACTGTAGTCCCCCATTTAATATAATGCACTTCCCATAGTCCTCATATAGTATAATGTACCCACCGCTGTCCTCCATATAGTAGAATGTATCCCCATAGTCCTCAATATAGTGTAATGCACTCTCCATAGTCCTCAATATAGTATAGTTAACTTCCCATAGTCCTTCATACAGTATAATGCACCCCATAGTCTTCCATACAGTACTATGGCCACCATGATATACTCACTGATTTAAAAAAATATATATAAACAATACTCACCTATCTTCCTCGATCATCATGTAGCAACGTCACAGTGTCTGCTGCATTGTGACATCATAATCCGAGGAAGAATAATGAAGGAGGGAGTTGACGGCTCCCTCTTTCATGATTGCATTCAACTGTATCGGCATCAATGATGCTGATACAGTTGAACATGCAATGATGGGCGGGGGGGCCTGGTTCTTGTGGTGGAACCTGGCCCCCCTGACGCCAGAGCCCCATAGTGGCTGTGTAGCCTACAGCCATTGGTGGTATCGTATGCCACTGAGTAACAGCACTACCTACTAGCCATTTGTCTATAAAATGTACAGAATGGGTACATTATTACCTATAATATAGACCTCAGCCGTTGTATCTTCAAGCATTTCAGGTGTGTATTATGATGTTCTGCAGCAGTTGAGATTTGTATTAAGATGTTCTGCAGAAGCTGAGCTGTATATTACCATGTTCTACACCAGCTGAGGTTTGTATTATGCCATTCTTCAGCAGCTGAGCTGCATATTACAATGTTCTGCAGCATCTGAGGTGTATATTAAGATGTTCTGCAGCAGGGGAGGTGTATTGTGAGATTCTGCAGAAGCTGAGTTGTGTATATGGTAAGATGTGATCTGGTCACGGTGTGGCATTACTATTTGTTCACTATGTAGTGGTAATATGAGGTCTGGTCATGGTGTGATGGCATTTGTTCTTTGTGAGTGGTACTATTTGGCCACTATGTAGTGGTAATGTGTGGTGCGGCTATTGTGTGATGATATTTGTCCCTTGTATGTGTTATTATTCGGTCACTATGTGGTGGTAATATGTGGCCGGTTGCGGTGTGATGGTATTTCTCCATGTATGTGGCATTATTGGTCATTTTAAAAAATGTTTGTGACACTTTCTCTTAAAGAAAAATAAATAAAAATATACTTAAACATTTCTTAAAATACCCATTACTCTTTTTAATGGAATAGGTTAGAGTAGAGCCCGGCCAAAAAAGGCTACATTGTTGTGGCGACAGCTGAAAAAGTCTTTTAGCCAAAACAAAAGCTGCTGGCTATGTATGTGATATGGTGTTCAATGGGACAAGTTAAAGCGGTTGTCAACTACTAGGACAACCCCTGCTTAAACTAAATGTTTGGCCCCGATAAAATAATAAAGCTCATACTTGCCTCCCGTGTCAGCTCATTCCCACGGTGTTGGCTCTCGCTCTCCCCGGATCTCTCGTGCGGTGTTGTGACACACGACGCTGACGCCCAGTCACTGTCTCTACCTTTGCACAAAATGAACATGAAGAGAAAGCCCGGCCTGCAGCTCATCCCGGACTTCATCTTCATGTTCAGTTTGTCCAAAGGCAGAGAAAGTGATGTCATTGCGGATTTGGCATTGGTGTCATGTGTCACAACACCACACAAGACAGTGCAAACACTGCTGGAACAACGCCAACACGGGAGGCGAGTACAGGCTTTCTTTTTATTGGAGCCAAACATGTAGTTCCAGAAGGGGTCGTCTTACTAGTGGACAACCATTTTAAAGTGTGACTGGGCAGGATGAAGGTGCAGACGTGGAGTTTATCCAAGAGTGGGCTGTGGGACTGTGAAAGATTCGAGGGGTGTAGGCGGAGCTGTGGTGGAACTTCAGTGGAGTCTTAAGGGGGCCCAAAAATATTGCCAGTATGGGGCCCTAAAATTCCTGGTGGCAGCCCTATGTGTATCATGAGGTTCTGCAGCAGCTGAAGTGTATTATAAGATTCTATAGTAGCTGAGGTGTATAATCAGGTTGTGCAGCAGCTGAGGTGTATTATAAGATTCTATAGTAGCTGAGGTGTATAATCAGGTTGTGCAGCAGCTGAGGTGTATTATGAGGTTGTGCAGCAGATGAGGTGTGTATTATGAGGTTCTGCAGCAGCTGAGGTGTATTATAAGGTTCTATAGTAGTTGAGGTATATTATGAGGTTCTGCAGCAGAAGCTGAGGTGTATTATGAGGTTCAGCAGCAGCTGAGGTGTGTATTGTGATATAATAAATACACCGGCGCTCCAAATGATAGTGGGTGTAGGAGTAGGGGAAGCTGCTGGTGCCTAGACGGCTACTGCGCCAAGCCTGTCATATATATGCAAAAGAATAAAACTAGAAGTTAGGCCACCGCGCTACCTTTCTCCTAAATGATAAATATAGTGAACTAAAAAGTACCCACAAAAGGATTAAAATAAAGCACTTACTTAGTGGTTGAAGTGCCAAAACTTGGACTGCGGAGACTTGGTGGAGCGCTGAGGAGGTGAAGACAGCCGCTCCTCCGTGAGTCCGAGGTGAGGAGGTCCGGACGGCGGCGTGAAGCGACAGGCCCGAGGGGAGCATCCTCCCTATTGGCGCCTGGCTGCCACGCGCACGCCGGGAATGTAGACAAGCGGCGTCCTGGCCAGGGGCGCCGCTACACTGCAGCGAGGAATAGGGGGGCGTGGTCTGGGTGACGTCACCCGGCGCTACAAAAAAATGAGCAGAAGACGGGTGCCGAACAGGGCCTCTATTGCCTACGCGTTTCGAAGGTCACCGGACCTTCTTCGTCAGGGCTAGAGGTCCCTGGCTGTCTGCTGCTCTATATAGGATATAAAGGCGCCGCCCACTATTCAAAAGAAAAACTAAATGCATATGTGTGCGTGAGAGTGTCGCTAGGCGACAGGGAGAGGCTGTAAACATATAAGCCCATGGACCTAATGGAATACCTTAGAATAATAGGTGGTCTGTGCTACTATGTACTAATCTTAAAAAAATAAAAAAAAATTATTTAATAAATACATTAAAAAATACATTTGAAAGAGACAATTACTGTAAAAATATATAAAAGAAGGAGGGGGGAATTTTTATATATAATTTATTAAAAAAGGGGGGAAAGAAAGAAAAAAAGAAAAAGAATACTAATAAAATGTCATACATAAATAAATAACTATTTAAAAGCATAAAGCTCCAATTCATGATTCAGACCCTTAGGGGCCTAGTAGAATTACATGCACATGCTGAATAAATAACCCTATTTAGATGTATTCTCTGCCATTCACACATCCGTGATTCATGGTCTGAGTATGGACTGCGAGTCATCCATATAGTATAATGCACCCTACAGTACTCAATATAGCATAATGCACTCCCCATAGTCCCTCGTATAGTATAATGCATACCCAATAGTCCTCAATATAGGATAATGCACTCTCCATAGTCCACCATGTAGTATAATCCACCATATAGTCCTCCATATAGTATATTAGGCCCTCATTGTCCTTCATATAGTATAATGCACTTCCCTTAGTCCTCCATACAGTATAATGCAGTCTCCTTAGTCCTCCATATATTATGATGCACTCCCCAATATCCTCCATATAGCGTAATGCACTCCATATAGCATAATGCACTCTCCATATTCCTCCATATAGTATAATGCACTCCATATAGTATAATGAACTCCCCATAGTCCTCAGATAGTATTATGTACCCATAATAGTCCTCCATATGGTGTAATGCACCCCCAGAGTCCTCCATATAGTATAAGAAACCCCATAGTCCTCCATGTAACATAATGTACACCTTATAATCCTCAATGTAGTATAATGCACTCCCCATTGTCCACCATGTAGTATAATGCACCCTATAGTCCTCCATTTAGTATATTAGGCCCTCATAGTTTTCCATATAGTATATGCACTTCCCCTAGTCCTTGTATAGTATAATGCACCCACTGTAGTCCCCCATTTAATATAATGCACTTCCCATAGTCCTCATATAGTATAATGTACCCACCGCTGTCCTCCATATAGTAGAATGTATCCCCATAGTCCTCAATATAGTGTAATGCACTCTCCATAGTCCTCAATATAGTATAGTTAACTTCCCATAGTCCTTCATACAGTATAATGCACCCCATAGTCTTCCATACAGTACTATGGCCACCATGATATACTCACTGATTTAAAAAAATATATATAAACAATACTCACCTATCTTCCTCGATCATCATGTAGCAACGTCACAGTGCCTGCTGCATTGTGACATCATAATCCGAGGAAGAATAATGAAGGAGGGAGTTGACGGCTCCCTCTTTCATGATTGCATTCAACTGTATCGGCATCAATGATGCTGATACAGTTGAACATGCAATGATGGGCGGGGGGGCCTGGTTCTTGTGGTGGAACCTGGCCCCCCTGACGCAAGAGCCCCATAGTGGCTGTGTAGCCTACAGCCATTGATGGTATCGTATGCCACTGAGTAACAGCACTACCTACTAGCCATTTGTCTATAAAATGTACAGAATGGGTACATTATTACCTATAATATAGACCTCAGCCGTTGTATCTTCAAGCATTTCAGGTGTGTATTATGATGTTCTGCAGCAGTTGAGATTTGTATTAAGATGTTCTGCAGAAGCTGAGCTGTATATTACCATGTTCTACACCAGCTGAGGTTTGTATTATGCCATTCTTCAGCAGCTGAGCTGCATATTACAATGTTCTGCAGCATCTGAGGTGTATATTAAGATGTTCTGCAGCAGGGGAGGTGTATTGTGAGATTCTGCAGAAGCTGAGTTGTGTATATGGTAAGATGTGATCTGGTCACGGTGTGGCATTACTATTTGTTCACTATGTAGTGGTAATATGAGGTCTGGTCATGGTGTGATGGCATTTGTTCTTTGTGAGTGGTACTATTTGGCCACTATGTAGTGGTAATGTGTGGTGCGGCTATTGTGTGATGATATTTGTCCCTTGTATGTGTTATTATTCGGTCACTATGTGGTGGTAATATGTGGCCGGTTGCGGTGTGATGGTATTTCTCCATGTATGTGGCATTATTGGTCATTTTAAAAAATGTTTGTGACACTTTCTCTTAAAGAAAAATAAATAAAAATATACTTAAACATTTCTTAAAATACCCATTACTCTTTTTAATGGAATAGGTTAGAGTAGAGCCCGGCCAAAAAAGGCTACATTGTTGTGGCGACAGCTGAAAAAGTCTTTTAGCCAAAACAAAAGCTGCTGGCTATGTATGTGATATGGTGTTCAATGGGACAAGTTAAAGCGGTTGTCAACTACTAGGACAACCCCTGCTTAAACTAAATGTTTGGCCCCGATAAAATAATAAAGCTCATACTTGCCTCCCGTGTCAGCTCATTCCCACGGTGTTGGCTCTCGCTCTCCCCGGATCTCTCGTGCGGTGTTGTGACACACGACGCTGACGCCCAGTCACTGTCTCTACCTTTGCACAAAATGAACATGAAGAGAAAGCCCGGCCTGCAGCTCATCCCGGACTTCATCTTCATGTTCAGTTTGTCCAAAGGCAGAGAAAGTGATGTCATTGCGGATTTGGCATTGGTGTCATGTGTCACAACACCACACAAGACAGTGCAAACACTGCTGGAACAACGCCAACACGGGAGGCGAGTACAGGCTTTCTTTTTATTGGAGCCAAACATGTAGTTCCAGAAGGGGTCGTCTTACTAGTGGACAACCATTTTAAAGTGTGATTGGGCAGGACGAAGGTGCCGACGTGGAGTTTATCCAAGAGTGGGCTGTGGGACTGTGAAAGGTTCGAGGGGTGTAGGCGGAGCTGTGGTGGAACTTCAGTGGAGTCTTAAGGGGGCCCAAAAATATTGCCAGTATGGGGCCCTAAAATTCCTGGTGGCAGCCCTATGTGTATCATGAGGTTCTGCAGCAGCTGAAGTGTATTATAAGATTCTATAGTAGCTGAGGTGTATAATCAGGTTGTGCAGCAGCTGAGGTGTATTATAAGATTCTATAGTAGCTGAGGTGTATAATCAGGTTGTGCAGCAGCTGAGGTGTATTATGAGGTTGTGCAGCAGATGAGGTGTGTATTATGAGGTTCTGCAGCAGCTGAGGTGTGTTATAAGGTTCTATAGTAGTTGAGGTATATTATGAGGTTCTGCAGCAGAAGCTGAGGTGTATTATGAGGTTCAGCAGCAGCTGAGGTGTGTATTGTGATATAATAAATACACCGGCGCTCCAAATGATAGTGGGTGTAGGAGTAGGGGAAGCTGCTGGTGCCTAGACGGCTACTGCGCCAAGCCTGTCATATATATGCAAAAGAATAAAACTAGAAGTTAGGCCACCGCGCTACCTTTCTCCTAAATGATAAATATAGTGAACTAAAAAGTACCCACAAAAGGATTAAAATAAAGCACTTACTTAGTGGTTGAAGTGCCAAAACTTGGACTGCGGAGACTTGGTGGAGCGCTGAGGAGGTGAAGACAGCCGCTCCTCCGTGAGTCCGAGGTGAGGAGGTCCGGACGGCGGCGTGAAGCGACAGGCCCGAGGGGAGCATCCTCCCTATTGGCGCCTGGCTGCCACGCGCACGCCGGGAATGTAGACAAGCGGCGTCCTGGCCAGGGGCGCCGCTACACTGCAGCGAGGAATAGGGGGGCGTGGTCTGGGTGACGTCACCCGGAGCTACAAAAAAATGAGCAGAAGACGGGTGCCGAACAGGGCCTCTATTGCCTACGCGTTTCGAAGGTCACCGGACCTTCTTCGTCAGGGCTAGAGGTCCCTGGCTGTCTGCTGCTCTATATAGGATATAAAGGCGCCGCCCACTATTCAAAAGAAAAACTAAATGCATATGTGTGCGTGAGAGTGTCGCTAGGCGACAGGGAGAGGCTGTAAACATATAAGCCCATGGACCTAATGGAATACCTTAGAATAATAGGTGGTCTGTGCTACTATGTACTAATCTTAAAAAAAAAAAAAAAATTATTTAATAAATACATTAAAAAATACATTTGAAAGAGACAATTACTGTAAAAATATATAAAAGAAGGAGGGGGGAATTTTTATATATAATTTATTAAAAAAGGGGGGAAAGAAAGAAAAAAAGAAAGAGAATACTAATAAAATGTCATACATAAATAAATAACTATTTAAAAGCATAAAGCTCCAATTCATGATTCAGACCCTTAGGGGCCAGGCTGTCCAGCATAAAAATCCACCTTGATTCGGTGCGTGACATTAATTTTATGTAGTCATCTCCCCTCCAGTTTTTTTGAACTACAGAATATCACAGAACATAGAATAAAGGTGCCACAATTATTAAATTCACAGCCAAAGATCACCATATATTAAAAGAATAATTTTCTCAATAAAACTTAACATTTAATAATTATCTCTATAATAAAAAATCCACACCACCTACAAACTTGGACTGGTGCCAGTTGCTTGACAAGAGAAAAGATATAAGATACAGGGTGCACTAAATCCCTAATGAATCAACTATCTGTCCCCTACCTTGCCGCAGAGGTTGGCGCCCTATATATCCTGCGCAATGGCACCCCCGCTCAACGCAGGCTCTCCCTAAATCGCCCTGATGGGCCCTTACCTGCAAGAATGAAAAAAAAAAAAAATCAAACAGACCATTCACACTAGACAAATAATCTCAAATGATAATGATAACATGTATCCAAATCTTATTGCACATGCCCAGATGCACTAGTGTGTGCTATCAATATATTTGGCACTTTTTGTATATTGCACCTTTTCACAAAAAGAGGAATCTAGGGACACCTATATTCTGTGCCTAGGTACCCCTACCTGTCTCTGGGGGTTGGCACCCTATGATACTGCACAGTTGGCACCCCCACTCCGCGTAGTCTCTCCCTGGTTGCACCCTGCACTACTTGTACAGGGATAAACCCTCAATCAGGGAAAAAAAATCTCAACCAGAATAACCAATTATAATAACGCGGCAGGTCCCAAAAGTGACAAAGTGCTCAAAAAACATACGAGTGTCAATTATCAAATAATATATCCATTTAAAGCATGTAATTCTCGATGCGTTTCCCTGAAATCAGTTCATCAGGAGGATAAGGATCACACTCTACGTCATTAGCGGTAAGCGGTGGGGAACAATGTCCATCCAAAACCACAGGTCTCTGTCAGCCTTATGTTACCCACATTGTGACCATCTTATATACACACTACCTTCTTACGTATTCTGATTTCCCCACTCATTACGGCATTAGCCGATACTAACACTTCTGGGGTTAGGGTTCAGCAGGACAGCGTACCATGTGACAGACGTCATTTCCGGTATACGGAACACTGATGCGCTTCACCGTGCGCAAGCGCCCAAGTTTGGAGGACACGCATAGTACCTGGAACGCAAATGGGTAAATCAGCATGTCCATGGTCAACTTTCCTCCCACCTCTCATCTAACTCTGTCCTTGACAACCTCCAATCTGGCTTCCGCCCCGCTGAGGTGTATTAGGTTCTGCAGCAGCTGAGGTGTATTAGGTTCTGCAGCAGCTGAGGTGTATTATAATTTTCTGCAGCAGCTGAAGTGTGTATTATGTGAGACCCACATCTGCACGTATGTGAGACACCCATCTGCAAGTATGTGAGACCTCCATCTGCACATATGTGAGGCCCCATCTGGACTTAACTGAGACCCCCATCTGGCCATATGTGAGACCCCCACCTGCCCGTATGTGAGACCCCCATCTGCCTGTATGTGAGACCCCCATCTGCAAGTATGTGAGACCTCCATCTGCACATATGTGAGGCCCCATCTGGACTTAACTGAGACCCCCATCTGGCCATATGTGAGACCCCCATCTGCCCGTATGTGAGACCCCCATCTGCACGTATGTGAGACCCCCATCTGCCCGTAAGTGAGAC
This sequence comes from Ranitomeya imitator, assembly GCF_032444005.1. NCBI lineage: Eukaryota > Metazoa > Chordata > Amphibia > Anura > Dendrobatidae > Ranitomeya > Ranitomeya imitator. The sequence goes on from NC_091284.1 coordinate 798,955,618, forward strand.
CCCCATCTGCCCGTATGTGAGACCCCATCTGCACATATCTGAGACCCCCCCTCTGCATATATGTGAGACCCCCATCTGCCCGTATGTGAGACCCCCATCTGCCCGTATGTGAGACCCCATCTGCACATATCTGAGACGCCCATCTGCATATATGTGAGACCCCATCTGCCCGTATGTGAGACCCCCGTCTGCCTGTATGTGAGACCCCATCTACCTGTATGTGAGACCCCCATCTGCAAGTATGTGAGACCTCCATCTGCACATATGTGAGGCCCCATCTGGACTTAACTGAGACCCCCATCTGGCCATATGTGAGACCCCCATCTGCCCGTATGTGAGACCCCCATCTGCACATATCTGAGACCCCCATCTTCCCGTATGTGAGACCCCCATCTGCCCGTATGTGAGACCTCCATCCGCCTGTATGTGAGACCCCCATCTGCCCGTATGTGAGACCCCCATCTGCACATATCTGAGACCCCCATCTTCCCGTATGTGAGACCCCCATCTGCCCGTATGTGAGACCTCCATCCGCCTGTATGTGAGACCCCCATCTGCCCGTATGTGAGACCCCCATCTGCACATATCTGAGACCCCCATCTTCCCGTATGTGAGACCCCCATCTTCCCGTATGTGAGACCCCCATCTGCCCGTTTGTGAGACCCCCATCCGCCTGTATGTGAGACCCCCATCTGCCCATATGTGAGACCCCATCTGCCCATATGTGAGACCCCCATCTGCCCATATGTGAGACCCCCACCTGCCCGTATGTGAGACCCCCACCTGCCCGTATGTGAGACCCCCATCTGCCCGTATGTGAGACCCCCACCTGCCCGTATGTGAGACCCCATCTGCATATATGTGAGACCCCCAACTGCCCGTACGTGAGACCCCCATCTGCCCGTATGTGAGACCCCCACCTGCCCGTATGTGAGACCCCCATCTGCCTGTATGTGAGACCCCCATCCGCCCGTATGTGAGACCCCCATCTTCCCATATGTGAGACCCGCATCTGCCCGTATGTGAGACCCCCATCTGCATATATGTGAGACCCCCAACTGCCCGTATGTGAGACCCCCATCTGCCCGTATGTGGGACCCCCACCTGCCCGTATGTGAGACCCCCATCTGCCTGTATGTGAGACCCCCATCTGCCTGTATCGCAGTGATGAGTGATGAGATGACGATGTGACAGGCGCAGTCTATGCTGCTAATCTCCTGGATGATTGTAATGATGGCTGCTGAACCGTACATTACTCGGGGCGGACGGTAATGATGACAAATATGTAAATGCAGGGGAACGATGGCGGCCATGGGACATAAAGCTCGGCAGCGCCGGCTGCATGTAGACGCAGGGTGACGGCACAGGAGAAGCATTAGTGCAGTCTGGTTGGAGTGACAGACAATTCTCCGTGCGGCTGCGGTGCAGAACCTCATACCGCAGAGCCGAGCATCCTCCTGTGCACTCATCAGTAACACAACACTGACGAAGCACGAGCCGTCACAAGTGGAAATCAATTTTCAGCTTTAGCTGCTTTAAACATTATGGCTAGAAATCTGAAGAAATAGATTTTTTTGCTTTTTGCCTCCCCCAAAGCAGGGGGGTCCTTCTCCATATAACCGTCCGCCACATTGGTGATCTCGGTATTAGGCTAATATATTAATGGCTGCACCATGTACAACCTTCTGCCTTCACGCATATTGATTCTGTTCCCCGAGGAAACATGAAAAGCTGCATTTACCTCTGCAGTTGAATGTGATCTGCGGCACACAAAGGCTAGCCTTGTTCATTCTACCACGTGCATAGAAAAGCCGCAGATGAGTCAGTGCGCGGAAGAGAAATCCATAGAAATTGCCTTCAAATTTGCAATAATTTTAATTGTAAATATATAACATTCCTATGAAAACCGATTTATGTGTAGTGGTTTTGTAAGGTACTAGCAGGAAAGCGGGATGCAGTGACGAGCAGGAGGCAGGGCAAGAGTTAACGGGCTTTATATATATAAATGTCACAACAGTAAGTACTCCACGCAGGGAGAGAGGGGGTGTAAACATGCAGGCCCACAATGTGTATGTAGCAAGAAAGCAGGGCCGGACTGGCCATCTGAAAATTCTGGCAAATGCCAGAAGGGCCTATCTGGTCGTGGGCTGCTTTGTCTTCTGCGTTGTTAGCAGAATCGGTGTTCTCAAGACACCCATACTGTTAAGAGTTGTGATGGAGCACAAAGTTGCTGACTCTGTTGGAGCGCCCCTGTGGGGCTGTGGTGCACTCGGTACCGGGTCCTTCGGTTCTCGGGGGGATGTCACAGTGGCTGACCCGGTCCGTGGCCCTCAGGACGTCCGTTGTAAAAAAAGGGGAAAGGTCTTTAAAGTGATATGTTCATGACGCCATCTGTGGAATTCGGTCAGGGTGACTGACACTGCTTTGAGGGGTCCGCTGGGGTGATGTTATGGCAGCTAGATGGTATACCTTCCTGTTATGGACCTGGTGGTTAGGAGCACCCGGAATGACCTGATGGTTAAACTAACACAGAACAAGCTCTGGGAAGTGGGAGCTCTGCTGACCGCAACCCCTAATCCTATCACACAACTAGAAATAGCCGTGGAGCATACCTAACTCTACCTAGACGCCTCTTCACAGCCTAAGAGCTAACTAGCCCTAGAGATAGAAAATAAAGCCTACCTTGCCTCAGAGAAATTCCCCAAAGGAAAAGGCAGCCCCCCACATATATTGACTGTGAGTTAAGATGAAAGTCACAAACACAGGAATGAAACAAGTTTCAGCAAAGGGAGGCCAGACTTACTAAACAGACTGAGGATAGAAAAGTTATCTTTGCGGTCAGCACAAAAAACTACAAAAAGACCACGCAGAGTGTGCAAAAAGACCTCCGCACCGACTCAGGTGCCACTCTGCATCCCAGAGCTTCCAGCTAGCAAGGCAAAATCATGATAGCAAGCTGGACAAGAAAACAATGAACAAATAATTAACTAGCAGGGACTTAGCTTATGCTGGAGTAGACAGGTCACCAGAAAGATCCAAGAGCGAACTGAACCAGTACAAGAACATTGACAGCTGGCATGGAGTAACGATCTGAGTGGAGTTAAATAGAGCAGCCAGCCAAAGAATAAACTAAGTCACCTGTGGAAGGAACCTCAGAAGCAGCAGCTCCACTCACAGCCACCAGAGGGAGTCCATGGACAGAACTCGCCGAAGTACCATTCATGACCACAGGAGGGAGTTCGATAACAGAATTCACAACACCTTCCCACAGGGGAAGTATATCCCCAGGGCTTCCCAGTGTGTAGATGGAGGATGGTGTGAGGCGCAGTGAAGAACGAGGACACAAGGTTGCAGTCTCTTTACCTTTTACTGAAGGCTTCAGCATCCGCAATCCAGAGCACAGATCACAGGGCAGGCAGAGTCCGTCCGGTTTGGAGGCAAATCCTGATTCCCCTTATCCAGATAGAAATCAGTAGCCTTCCTCTAGCGCCTTGGTGTTATAGTACCTAACTGCTAAGCCTCTCATAAGGTCCTCACAGATGGTGTAGATGTTATTGATGTTATCTCTTTCTCTCTGTCCCCCAGATGGATAGGACAAACCCGTATGACCGGTGGCTTGAGGCTTTTTACAGGGACTCTATCATGCCCCGGCCTCTTGTGGGTGCCACCTTGCCTCCTGGGTATGGGGCGGATCAGTAACTTGCAATTAGCTGTCCTGCCGGTCTCTGGAGCAAGGCATAAAGGACTGTTGCTCCCTCGGTGTTCCGGCTACCGGGATCCTGCACCTCAGAAGGAGGCAGCCTGTGCAGGGCAGAACTCCTTCTGGTATCCACTCCTTTGCTATGACTTCTTCACCCTCTCTACAATACAGTTCTCTTTTCATGCTCTTTCTTAGGAACTACTGCATGTGGGGCAGGCGCAGCTCCGTGACCTTCTGTCTAAGCCTCTGACAGGCTCCCACCCCTGTCAGGGACCAACCACCTGAGCAAAGCTCAGCCAGCAACTGCCTAACTTCCTATCCAAGCCACCAGTTTTACCTAAGTGTGAAGAGTGCCCTAATAAATAGGAGCAGCGCTCCCCCTGGTGGCCTGGAGTATGAAATGTGTTGTATGTTTGCTTTACCTGGATTCGGTTGTCATTCTTTGCCTCCAAACATCACTCCCCCCTAGAGGAAAATGACATTACTGCAATGACCAGGACCCTGGGGCACGGCACTGTCACTTGCCCCAGCAGGCCACAGGTATCATTAGAAATATTGGTCTTGTAGAAAATCTTCCTTTCCTCCATCCAGGGTAATATTAGTAATATATCCCATCTGGTGCTGGGTGACAGGGACAACATGGGCCTGTGTGATTGCAAATGCCAGGCCTGAATTTCAGTTCCAGTCCGTACCTGCAATAAAGTAATTGCAACAGGTGAAATAAATAATGGGTTAGCTTATTAGTCTCTGGTTCCTGGATGATGGAGGCTGGAAAATCCCATGATGGCGCCGTTGGTGGCGCGGGACGTCTCTGAACCGGTCCTGGAGAAAGAGAAGCACTGCCTCTGTACGGCGACAAGGTATCCTGGTCTTCTTACTTGTGGTCTTGTGATCCTGGAATGAGGTGTAGAACAGGGAAAGGTCTGCTGCACAGCCAAAGAAGTACAAAGTCCCGGAGTGGAGGCCGCAGTCTCTCCGCTGCGAACCGCGTGCGACCCCAGATCAGCGTTGCAAAGAGAGTCAGCAGATGTCCGATGCACCGACCGGTTAGTGCTGTAGGGTCGGGGATTAACAGGGAGTTAGTCACTGGAGATGCACAGTCTGTATGTGCGTGGGATGGAACGCTGCAAAGAGGACCTGTCAGTTGGCATCGGTCTGCGGAGAGAGAGTCATCCTTCTCCTGTAGCACACACTGGGTACCTGTCAAAAGCCTCGTTCCCACATGCGCATTCCCTTTTATATCACACCTGCCCACACAAGTAAGGTGCATAGGTCTACTCCGGTCAGAAAGTACTTCCCCCGGCAACATTGGTGACAGTCCCAACAGTTCCGTCCCGAGCACGCAAGAGAGACCATTATTCTGATCCATCTTCCTACAGTTTGAAGCTACTTTTTGCTCTCTTCTCAAATATTATATACAATGCATTGCACGTCAGTAAAGACTGACATAGGGACAGACATCACACACACAGTGTTAGATTAACTGCCCACTTAATAACAAAGCAATTATAATACATGTGTGTTGTGTAGTTTCTTCCATAGGACTATGCTCTATTATCTGCCAGTGGGGAGTTCTCCTTTGAGGGTTCCTCCTATCCTCTACCCTCTGACTGACTGATTATTGCAAGAGAGCTTGGCTGAGTAGATTACACAAGAAGGAAAACACACAGCAAGTCAGCAGGATCTAGGAGCAACATGGCAGATGTGACAACCTACATGGTGAGCTGCAGCATGTGCTACATGTTCACAGATCGACCAGAAGAAGAATCCAATTTCACCTGTCAGAAGTGTAGACTAGTGGCCCTTTTAGAAGAAAAGGTGCGGGGTCTGGAAGAAAGAATAGCAACTTTGAAACTCATCAAAGAGAATGAAGACTTTCTAGACAGAACAGAAGCATCTCTACTGGTCACAGAAGGTGCAAAAAGTGTCAGAGAACCTCCAAAAGCAGATGAGTGGAAGCATGTGACCAAAAGAAGCAAGAAGACCATGGAGAAATCACCAACCACACAACTGAAGAACCGATATCAAATCTTTGTAGAGGATGAAGATGGCACACCTAAGAATGAAGCAATACCAGCAAGCAAAAAAGAAAAGGGCACACAGCAACAAGTGACAGCAAAAAGTACAGCCAAGAAGCAACGAAGAGTGGTGGTGGTGGGAGACTCACTACTGAGAGGCACAGAAGCAGCCATCTGCAGACCGGACATAACTGCAAGAGAAGTATGCTGCCTTCCAGGTGCGATGATCAAGGATGTGACCGATAGGATACCAAAGCTCTTCAGCTCCAAGGACGTCCACCCATTTCTTCTGATACATGTTGGCACCAATGACACGGCAAGGAAGGACCTACCGACAATCTGCAAGGACTTTGAAGAGTTGGGGAAGAAAGTAAAGGAACTGGATGCACAGGTAGTTTTTTCTTCTATCCTTCCAGTAGATGGGCATGGCACCAGGAGATGGAACAGGATCCTTGATGCAAACAACTGGCTAAGACGATGGTGCAGACAACAAAGATTTGGATTCCTGGACCACGGTGTGAATTACTGGTATGATGGACTCCTCGCCAGAGACGGACTACACCTCAACAAACCTGGGAAACACACATTCGCCAGAAGACTCGCTACACTCATCAGGAGGGCGTTAAACTAGAAGAAGAGGGGACGGGAAGAAAAACATTAGACTCGAACAAAGACGACCCAGGAAAACATACTCAGAAGGGAGGTAAGAACATTTCTAAAACAATCCACAGTGAGGAGATTGGAACAAAACAAAATCCTCTAAACTGCATGCTCGCAAACGCCAGAAGCCTGACAAACAAGATGGAAGAACTAGAAGCAGAAATATCTACAGGTAACTTTGACATAGTGGGAATAACCGAGACATGGTTAGATGAAAGCTATGACTGGGCAGTTAACTTACAGGGTTACAGTCTGTTTAGAAAGGATCGTAAAAATCGGAGAGGAGGAGGGGTTTGTCTCTATGTAAAGTCTTGTCTAAAGTCCACTTTAAGGGAGGATATTAGCGAAGGGAATGAGGATGTCGAGTCCATATGGGTTGAAATTCATGGAGGGAAAAATGGTAACAAAATTCTCATTGGGGTCTGTTACAAACCCCCAAATATAACAGAAAGCATGGAAAGTCTACTTCTAAAGCAGATAGATGAAGCTGCAACCCATAATGAGGTCCTGGTTATGGGGGACTTTAACTACCCGGATATTAACTGGGAAACAGAAACCTGTGAAACCCATAAAGGCAACAGGTTTCTGCTAATAACCAAGAAAAATTATCTTTCACAATTGGTGCAGAATCCAACCAGAGGAGCAGCACTTTTAGACCTAATACTATCTAATAGACCTGACAGAATAACAAATCTGCAGGTGGTTGGGCATTTAGGAAATAGCGACCACAATATTGTGCAGTTTCACCTGTCTTTCACTAGGGGGACTTGTCAGGGAGTCACAAAAACACTGAACTTTAGGAAGGCAAAGTTTGACCAGCTTAGAGATGCCCTTAATCTGGTAGACTGGGACAATATCCTCAGAAATGAGAATACAGATAATAAATGGGAAATGTTTAAGAACATCCTAAATAGGCAGTGTAAGCGGTTTATACCTTGTGGGAATAAAAGGACTAGAAATAGGAAAAACCCAATGTGGCTAAACAAAGAAGTAAGACAGGCAATTAACAGTAAAAAGAAAGCATTTGCACTACTAAAGCAGGATGGCACCATTGAAGCTCTAAAAAACTATAGGGAGAAAAATACTTTATCTAAAAAACTAATTAAAGCTGCCAAAAAGGAAACAGAGAAGCACATTGCTAAGGAGAGTAAAACTAATCCCAAACTGTTCTTCAACTATATCAATAGTAAAAGAATAAAAACTGAAAATGTAGGCCCCTTAAAAAATAGTGAGGAAAGAATGGTTGTAGATGACGAGGAAAAAGCTAACATATTAAACACCTTCTTCTCCACGGTATTCACGGTGGAAAATGAAATGCTAGGTGAAATCCCAAGAAACAATGAAAACCCTATATTAAGAGTCACCAATCTAACCCAAGAAGAGGTGCGAAACCGGCTAAATAAGACTAAAATAGATAAATCTCCGGGTCCAGATGGCATACACCCACGAGTACTAAGAGAACTAAGTAATGTAATAGATAAACCATTATTTCTTATTTTTAGTGACTCTATAGCGACAGGGTCTGTTCCGCAGGACTGGCGCATAGCAAATGTGGTGCCAATATTCAAAAAGGGCTCTAAAAGTGAACCTGGAAATTATAGGCCAGTAAGTCTAACCTCTATTGTTGGTAAAATATTTGAAGGGTTTCTGAGGGATGTTATTCTGGATTATCTCAATGAGAATAACTGTTTAACTCCATATCAGCATGGGTTTATGAGAAATCGCTCCTGTCAAACCAATCTAATCAGTTTTTATGAAGAGGTAAGCTATAGACTGGACCACGGTGAGTCATTGGACGTGGTATATCTCGATTTTTCCAAAGCGTTTGATACCGTGCCGCACAAGAGGTTGGTACACAAAATGAGAATGCTTGGTCTGGGGGAAAATGTGTGTAAATGGGTTAGTAACTGGCTTAGTGATAGAAAGCAGAGGGTGGTTATAAATGGTATAGTCTCTAACTGGGTCGCTGTGACCAGTGGGGTACCGCAGGGGTCAGTATTGGGACCTGTTCTCTTCAACATATTCATTAATGATCTGGTAGAAGGTTTACACAGTAAAATATCGATATTTGCAGATGATACAAAACTATGTAAAGCAGTTAATACAAGAGAAGATAGTATTCTGCTACAGATGTATCTGGATAAGTTGGAAACTTGGGCTGAAAGGTGGCAGATGAGGTTTAACAATGATAAATGTAAGGTTATACACATGGGAAGAGGGAATCAATATCACCATTACACACTGAACGGGAAACCACTGGGTAAATCTGACAGGGAGAAGGACTTGGGGATCCTAGTTAATGATAAACTTACCTGGAGCAGCCAGTGCCAGGCAGCAGCTGCCAAGGCAAACAGGATCATGGGGTGCATTAAAAGAGGTCTGGATACACATGATGAGAGCATTATACTGCCTCTGTACAAATCCCTAGTTAGACCGCACATGGAGTACTGTGTCCAGTTTTGGGCACCGGTGCTCAGGAAGGATATAATGGAACTAGAGAGAGTACAAAGGAGGGCAACAAAATTAATAAAGGGGATGGGAGAACTACAATACCCAGATAGATTAGCGAAATTAGGATTATTTAGTCTAGAAAAAAGACGACTGAGGGGCGATCTAATAACCATGTATAAGTATATAAGGGGACAATACAAATATCTCGCTGAGGATCTGTTTATACCAAGGAAGGTGACGGGCACAAGGGGGCATTCTTTGCGTCTGGAGGAGAGAAGGTTTTTCCACCAACATAGAAGAGGATTCTTTACTGTTAGGGCAGTGAGAATCTGGAATTGCTTGCCTGAGGAGGTGGTGATGGCGAACTCAGTCGAGGGGTTCAAGAGAGGCCTGGATGTCTTCCTGGAGCAGAACAATATTGTATCATACAATTATTAGGTTCTGTAGAAGGACGTAGATCTGGGGATTTATTATGATGGAATATAGGCTGAACTGGATGGACAAATGTCTTTTTTCGGCCTTACTAACTATGTTACTATGTTACTATGTTACTATGACTGTGCAAAGTTGATGCCTTTATAAATTGTATTAATATATATATATAAATATATATATATATATATATATACTGTATATATTTTTTTTAAGCTGGACTTTGACGCGAGTATGGAAGGCAGAAACTCTACCAGTGAGACACAGGCTGAACTGTTGATTATGAAAGATTATTTTCAATCTAAAGAAGTAAATGTGATTATCTTTGTTTATTGATGCACACCGTGTGAAGAATTATTAGGCAATCTGTATTTTTGATGATTAATTTTACTATTGAACATCTCCAGTGCTGCCAATTCTTAATAAACCTGAAGCCTAAATATTTAAAAAGTAAAAGTGTGATTTTGTCTTTCTTAGGAGAATATCTCTGAGCAGAACAATCGGTCATCTATTAGTGTGTAGAATTATTATATAATTACATGAAACATACATTTTCAATCTCAATTGCTTATTTTCATCTTTTAGTGAGAATAATAACCAAACAGCTCAAAATGTGCAAAAATACATTGCTGACATTTCCAAAACAATCTCAGTGACCAATATAGCAATATGGCCGCCCTTCTTTCCAATAACCGTCATAAGCTCCATCCATGGAGTCTGTCAATTTCTTAATCTTTGACGATCATCTTTTTGGGACGCATCAACCACAGCCCCAAACACTGATGAGAGGTGACTCCTTCACCATAAATCTCCCGTTTAAGAAGGACCAGAAGTTCTCTGTAGGGTTTCGGTCAGGTGATGAAGGGGCCGGGTCATCGTTCTTTCATCTTTAAGGCCATTATTGGCCCCAAGCAGTGGAGACTTCGATGCTGTGATGGAGCCTTTTCCCGTATAACAATCATGGTTTTCTTGAACGATGCAGACAGTGATGTACATACAGTCTAATGGGCAGCAGTGCAAGATTTGGCCCGGGGTCCCCACCATCCTGACTGTGTATCTATATCAGGATAGAGTATGTCCCTCATCCTGGTGTATACTGTATATATGCCCTCCATCATTGTATATATGTCCCTTTCCTTGGACCCATCCTGGTATATGTCCTTATCTGGGGCCCCATCCTGATATATACAGGTGCTTATCACTAAATTAGAATATCATCAAAAAGTTAATTTATTTCAGTTCTTCAATACAAAAAGTGAAACTCACATATTATATAGTGTCATTACAAACAGAGTGATCTATTTCAAGTGTTTATTTCTGTTAATGTTGATGATTATAGCTTACAGCTAGTGATGAGCGAGTATACTCGTTGCTTGGTTTTCCAGAGCATGCTAGGATAGTCTCAGAGTATTTGTGAGTGCTCGGAGATTTAGTTTTTGTACATGCAGCTGCATGATTTATGGCTGCTAGCCAGCCTGGTTGCTAGGGAATCCCCACATATGTTCAAGCTGTCTAGCAGCCGTAAATCATGCAGCTGTGTTGACAAAACTAAATCTTCGAGCACTCACAAATACTCAGAGACCACTCGAGCGTGCTCGGGAAAACCCAAGCAACGAGTATACTCACTCATCACTACTTACTGCCAATAAAAACCCAAAAGTCATTATCTCAGTAAATTAGAATACTTTATAACACCAGCTTGAAAAATTATTTTCCTTTTGCATCAATTACTGCATCAATATGGCATGGCATGGAGGCAATCACCCTGTGGCACTGCTGAGGTGTTATGGAAGCCCAGGTTGCTTTGATAGCAGCCTTCAGCTCTTCAGCATTATTGGGTCTGGTGTCTCTCATTTTCCTCTTGACAATACCCCATAGATTCTCTATGGGGTTAAGGTCAGGCTAGTTTGCCGCCAATCAAGCACAGTGCTACTATTGTTTTTAAATCTGGTATTGGTACTTTTGGCAGTGTGGACAGGAGCCAACCAAGTTCTGCTGGAGAATGAAATTTCCATCTCCATAAAGCTTGTCGGCAGAGGGAAGCATGAAGTGCTCTAAAGTTTCCTGGTAGACCACTGCGCTGACTTTGGTCTTGTTAAAATACAATGGACCTACACCAGCAGATGACATGGCTCCCCAAACCAGCACTGATTGTGGAAACTTCACACTAGACCTCCAGCAGCTTGGATTGTGGCCTCTCCACTCTTCTTCCAGACTCTGGGACCTTGATTTCCAAATGAAATGCAAAATTTACTTTAATCTAAAAACAACACCTTGGACCACTGAGCAACAGTCCGGTTCTTTTTCTCCTTGGCACAGATAAGACGCTTCTGGCATTGTCTATTGGTCATGAGTGGCTTGGCACAAGGAATGTAGCCCATGTTCTGCATATGTCTGTGTGTGGTGTCTCTTGAAGCAATGACTCCAGCAGCCGTCCACTCCTTGTGAATCTTCCCCAAATTTTTGAATGGTCTTTTCTTGACAAACCATTCAAAGCTGCGGTTAAGCAGGTCGCTTATGCACCTTTTTCTACCACACTTTTCCTTCCACTCCACTTTCCACTAATATGCTTGGATACAGCACTCTGTGAACAGCCAGCTTCTTTAGCAATGACCTTTCATGGCTTACACTCCTTGTGGAGTGTGTCAATAATTGCCTTCTGGACATCTGTCAAGTCAGCAGTCTTCCCCATGATTGTGGAGTGTACTGAAACAGACTAAGGGACCTTTTTAACTGCTTAAGAAGCCTTTGCATGTGTGTTTTCTTAAATTATTCTAATTTGCTGAGATAATGACTTTTGGGTTTTCATTGGCTTTAAGCCATAACCATCAACATTAACAGAAATAAACAGTTGAAATAGATCACTCTGTTTGTAGTGACTCTATATAATATATGAGTCTCAGTTTTTGTATTGAAGAATTGAAATGAATAAACTTTTTGATGATATTCAAATTTTGTGAGAAGCACCTAAAAATCCACCATATACAGTTAGGGCCAGAAATATTTGGACAGTGACACAATTTTTGCGAGTTGGGCTCTGCTGTTATGTTTGCTAATGACAGGTGTTATGAAGGCAATCCAGAAACACAGTGTGCTTAGCGATCAGAGCGCACACAGTGATCTGACAAATACCCAAAAATACAAGAACGAGCTCTGAGACGTGGAAACTCTGTAGACTGCACACCTGATCCTATCCTAAACACAACTAAAAGCGGCTGTGGATTGCGCCTAACAACTACCTAGGCAACTCGGCACAGCCTAAGAAACTAGCTAGCCTGAAGATAGAAAAATAGGCCTGACTTGCCCCAGAGAAATTCCCCAAAGGAAAAGGCAGCCCCCCACATATAATGACTGTGAGTAAGATGAAAAGACAAAACGTAGGGATGAAATAGATTCAGCAAAGTGGGGCCCGATATTCTAGGACAGAGCGAGGACAGTAAAGCGAACTTTGCAGTCTACAAAAAACCCTAAAGCAAAACCACGCAAAGGGGGCAAAAAAAAACCCACCGTGCCGAACTAACGGCACGGCGGTACACCCTTTGCGTCTCAGAGCTTCCAGCAAAACAAAAGACAAGCTGGACAGAAAAAAAGCAACAAAAAAGCAAAAAGCACTTAGCTATACAGAGCAGCAGGTCACAGGAACAATCAGGAGAAGCTCAGATCCAACACTGAAACATTGACAAGGAGCAAGGATAGCAGCATCAGGCGGAGTTAAGTAATGAAGCAGTTAACGAGCTCACCAGAACACCTGAGGGAGGAAGCTCAGAAGCTGCAGTACCACTTGTGACCACAGGAGTGAATTCAGCCACAGAATTCACAACAGTACCCCCCCCTTGAGGAGGGGTCACCGAACCCTCACCAGAGCCCCCAGGCCGACCAGGATGAGCCGCATGAAAGGCACGAACAAGATCGGAAGCATGAACATCAGAGGCAAAAACCCAGGAATTATCTTCCTGAGCATAACCCTTCCATTTAACCAGATACTGGAGTTTCCGTCTAGAAACACGAGAATCCAAAATCTTCTCCACAATATACTCCAATTCCCCCTCCACCAAAACCGGGGCAGGAGGCTCAACAGATGGAACCATAGGTGCCACGTATCTCCGCAACAACGACCTATGGAATACATTATGTATGGAAAAGGAGTCTGGGAGGGACAAACGAAAAGACACAGGATTGAGAACCTCAGAAATCCTATACGGACCAATAAAACGAGGTTTAAATTTAGGAGAGGAAACCTTCATAGGAATATGACGAGAAGATAACCAAACCAGATCCCCAACACGAAGTCGGGGACCCACACGGCGTCTGCGATTAGCGAAAAGTTGAGCTTTCTCCTGGGACAAGATCAAATTGTCCACTACCTGAGTCCAGATCTGCTGCAACCTATCCACCACAGAATCCACACCAGGACAGTCCGAAGACTCAACCTGTCCTGAAGAGAAACGAGGATGGAACCCAGAATTGCAAAAAAATGGAGAAACCAAGGTAGCCGAGCTGGCCCGATTATTAAGGGCGAACTCAGCCAACGGCAAAAAGGACACCCAATCATCCTGGTCTGCAGAAACAAAACATCTCAGATATGTTTCCAAGGTCTGATTGGTTCGTTCGGTCTGGCCATTAGTCTGAGGATGGAAAGCCGAGGAAAAGGATAGGTCAATGCCCATCCTACCACAAAAGGCTCGCCAGAACCTTGAAACAAACTGGGAACCTCTGTCAGAAACAATATTCTCAGGAATGCCATGCAACCGAACCACATGCTGAAAGAACAAAGGTACCAAATCAGAGGAGGAAGGCAATTTAGCCAAGGGCACCAGATGGACCATTTTAGAAAAGCGATCACAGACCACCCAAATGACTGACATCTTTTGAGAAACGGGAAGGTCAGAAATGAAATCCATCGAAATATGTGTCCAAGGCCTCTTTGGGACCGGCAAGGGCAAAAGCAACCCACTGGCACGAGAACAGCAGGGCTTAGCCCTAGCACAAATCCCACAGGACTGCACAAAAGTACGTACATCCCGTGACAGAGATGGCCACCAGAAGGATCTAGCCACTAACTCTCTGGTACCAAAGATTCCAGGATGACCAGCCAACACCGAACAATGAAGTTCAGAGATAAGTTTATTAGTCCACCTATCAGGGACGAACAGTTTCTCTGCTGGACAACGATCAGGTTTATTCGCCTGAAATTTTTGCAGCACCCGCCGCAAATCAGGGGAGATGGCAGACACAATGACTCCTTCCTTGAGGATACCCGCTGGCTCAGATAAACCGGGAGAGTCGGGCACAAAACTCCTAGACAGAGCATCCGCCTTCACATTTTTAGAGCCCGGAAGGTACGAAATCACAAAGTCGAAGCGGGCAAAAAATAACGACCAACGGGCCTGTCTAGGATTCAAGCGCTTGGCAGACTCGAGATAAGTCAAGTTCTTATGATCAGTCAATACCACCACGCGATGCTTAGCTCCTTCAAGCCAATGACGCCACTCCTCGAATGCCCACTTCATGGCCAGCAACTCTCGATTGCCCACATCATAATTACGCTCAGCGGGCGAAAACTTCCTGGAAAAGAAAGCACATGGTTTCATCACTGAGCAATCAGAACCTCTCTGTGACAAAACCGCCCCTGCTCCAATCTCAGAAGCATCAACCTCGACCTGGAACGGAAGAGAAACATCTGGCTGACACAACACAGGGGCAGAACAAAAACGACGCTTCAACTCCTGAAAAGCTTCCACAGCAGCAGAAGACCAATTAACCAAATCAGCACCCTTCTTGGTCAAATCGGTCAATGGTTTGGCAATGCTAGAAAAATTACAGATGAAGCGACGATAAAAATTAGCAAAGCCCAGGAACTTTTGCAGACTTTTCAGAGATGTCGGCTGAATCCAATCCTGGATGGCTTGGACCTTAACTGGATCCATCTCGATAGTAGAAGGGGTAAAGATGAACCCCAAAAATGAAACTTTCTGCACACCGAAGAGACACTTTGATCCCTTCACAAACAAAGAGTTAGCACGCAGGACCTGAAAAACCATTCTGACCTGCTTCACATGAGACTCCCAATCATCTGAGAAGATCAAAATGTCATCCAAGTAAACAATCAGGAATTTATCCAGATACTCACGGAAGATGTCATGCATAAAAGACTGAAACACAGATGGAGCATTGGCAAGTCCGAACGGCATCACTAGATACTCAAAATGACCCTCGGGCGTATTGAATGCAGTTTTCCATTCATCTCCTTACCTGATTCTCACCAGATTATACGCACCACGAAGATCTATCTTAGTGAACCAACTAGCCCCCTTAATCCGAGCAAACAAGTCAGATAACAATGGCAAGGGATACTGAAATTTAACAGTGATCTTATTAAGAAGGCGGTAATCAATACACGGTCTCAGCGAACCATCCTTCTTGGCTACAAAGAAGAACCCTGCTCCCAGTGGTGATGACGATGGGCGAATATGTCCCTTCTCCAGGGATTCCTTCACATAACTGCGCATAGCGGCGTGTTCGGGCACGGATAAATTAAATAATCGACCTTTAGGGAATTTACTACCAGGAATCAAATTGATAGCACAATCACAATCCCTATGCGGAGGTAGAGCATCGGACTTGGGCTCTTCAAATACATCCTGATAATCAGACAAGAACTCTGGGACCTCAGAAGGGGTGGATGACGAAATCGACAAAAATGGAACATCACCATGTACCCCCTGACAACCCCAGCTGGATACCGACATGGAATTCCAATCCAATACTGGATTATGGGTTTGTAGCCATGGCAACCCCAACACGACCACATCATGCAGATTATGCAACACCAGAAAGCGAATAACTTCCTGATGTGCAGGAGCCATGCACATGGTCAGCTGGGCCCAGTATTGAGGTTTATTCTTGGCCAAAGGTGTAGCATCAATTCCTCTCAATGGAATAGGACACCGCAAAGGCTCCAAGAAAAACCCACAACGTTTAGCATAATCCAAATCCATCAGATTCAGGGCAGCGCCCGAATCCACAAATGCCATGACAGAAAACGACGACAAAGAGCATATCAAGGTAACGGACAGAAGGAATTTGGACTGTACAGTACCAATGACGGCAGACCTAGCGGACCGCTTAGTGCGCTTAGGACAATCAGAAATAGCATGAGTGGAATCACCACAGTAGAAACACAGACCATTCAGACGTCTGTATTCCTGCCGTTCAACTCTAGTCATAGTCCTATCGCACTGCATAGGCTCAGGTTTAACCTCAGGCAGTACCGCCAAATGGTGCACAGATTTACGCTCGCGCAAGCGTCGACCGATCTGAATGGCCAAAGACAAAGACTCATTCAAACCAGCAGGCATAGGAAATCCCACCATGACATCCTTAAGAGCCTCAGAGAGACCCTTTCTGAACAAAGCTGCCAGCGCAGATTCATTCCACTGAGTGAGTACTGACCATTTCCTAAATTTCTGACAATATACTTCTATATTATCCTGACCCTGGCACAAAGCCAGCAAATTTTTCTCAGCCTGATCCACTGAATTAGGCTCATCGTACAGCAATCCGAGCGCCAGGAAAAACGCATCGACACTACTCAATGCAGGGTCTCCTGGCGCAAGAGAAAATGCCCAGTCTTGAGGGTCGCCGCACAAAAAAGAAATAATAATCAAAACCTGTTGAATAGGATTACCAGAAGAATGAGGTTTCAAGGCCAGAAATAGCTTACAATTATTTTTGAAACTTAGAAACTTAGTTCTATCTCCAAAAAACAAATCAGGAATAGGAATTCTTGGTTCTAACATAGATTTCTGATCAATAGTATCTTGAATTTTTTGTACATTTATAACGAGATTATCCATTGAAGAGCACAGACCCTGAATATCCATGTCCACACCTGTGTCCAGAATCACCCAAATGTCTAGGGGAAAAAAAAAAAGTGAACACAGAGCAGAAAAAAAAAAAAAATGATGTCAGAACTTTTTCTTTCCCTCTATTGAGAATCATTAGTTTGGCTCCTTGTACTGTTATGTTTGCTAATGACAGGTGTTATGAAGGCAATCCAGAAACACAGTGTGCTTAGCGATCAGAGCGCACACAGTGATCTGACAAATACCCAAAAATACAAGAACGAGCTCTGAGACGTGGAAACTCTGTAGACTGCACACCTGATCCTATCCTAAACACAACTAAAAGCGGCTGTGGATTGCGCCTAACAACTACCTAGGCAACTCGGCACAGCCTAAGAAACTAGCTAGCCTGAAGATAGAAAAATAGGCCTGACTTGCCCCAGAGAAATTCCCCAAAGGAAAAGGCAGCCCCCCACATATAATGACTGTGAGTAAGATGAAAAGACAAAACGTAGGGATGAAATAGATTCAGCAAAGTGGGGCCCGATATTCTAGGACAGAGCGAGGACAGTAAAGCGAACTTTGCAGTCTACAAAAAACCCTAAAGCAAAACCACGCAAAGGGGGCAAAAAAAAACCCACCGTGCCGAACTAACGGCACGGCGGTACACCCTTTGCGTCTCAGAGCTTCCAGCAAAACAAAAGACAAGCTGGACAGAAAAAAAGCAACAAAAAAGCAAAAAGCACTTAGCTATACAGAGCAGCAGGTCACAGGAACAATCAGGAGAAGCTCAGATCCAACACTGAAACATTGACAAGGAGCAAGGATAGCAGCATCAGGCGGAGTTAAGTAATGAAGCAGTTAACGAGCTCACCAGAACACCTGAGGGAGGAAGCTCAGAAGCTGCAGTACCACTTGTGACCACAGGAGTGAATTCAGCCACAGAATTCACAATACTCTGCATGCCACCACATTGGATTTGAAATGAAACCTCTACAACAGAATTCAAGTGCAGATTGTAACGTTTAATTTGAAGGGTAGAACAAAAATATCTGATAGAAAATGTAGGAATTGTACACATTTCTTTACAAACACTCCACATTTTAGGAGGTCAAAAGTAATTGGACAAATAAACATAACCCAAAAAAAATATTTTTATTTTCAATATTTTGTTGCAAATCCTTTGGAGGCAATCACTGCCTTAAGTCTGGAACCCATGGACATCACCAAACGCTGGGTTTCCTCCTTCTTAATGCTTTGCCAGGCCTTTACAGCCGCAGCCTTCAGGTCTTGCTTGTTTGTGGGTCTTTCCGTCTTAAGTCTGGATTTGAGCAAGTGAAATGCATGCTCAATTGGGTTTAGATCTGGAGATTGACTTGGCCATTGCAGAATGTTCCACTTTTTGGCACTCATGAACTCCTGGGTAGCTTTGGATGTATGCTTGGGGTCATTGTCCATCTGTACTATGAAGCGCCGTCCAATCAACTTTGCAGCATTTGGCTGAATCTGGGCTGAAAGTATATCCCGGTACACTTCAGAATTCATCCGGCTACTCTTGTCTGCTCTTATGTCATCAATAAACACAAGTGACCCAGTGCCATTGAAAGCCATGCATGCCCATGCCATCACGTTGCCTCCACCATGTTTTACAGAGGATGTGGTGTGCCTTGGATCATGTGCCGTTCCCTTTCTTCTCCAAACTTTTTTCTTCCCATCATTCTGGTACAGGTTGATCTTTGTCTCATCTGTCCATAGAATACTTTTCCAGAACTGAGCTGGCTTCTTGAGGTGTTTTTCTGCAAATTTAACTCTGGCCTGTCTATTTTTGGTATTGATGAATGGTTTGCATCTAGATGTGAACCCTTTGTATTTACTGTCATGGAGTCTTCTCTTTACTGTTGACTTAGAGACAGATACACCTACTTCACTGAGAGTGTTCTGGACTTCAGTTGATGTTGTGAACGGGTTCTTCTTCACCAAATTAAGTATGCGGCGATCATCCACCACTGTTGTCATCCGTGGACGCCCAGGCCTTTTTGAGTTCCCAAGCTCACCAGTCAATTCCTTTTTTCTCAGAATGTACCCAACTGTTGATTTTGCTACTCCAAGCATGTCTGCTATCTCTCTGATGGATTTTTTCTTTTTTTTCAGCCTCAGGATGTTCTGCTTCACCTCAATTGAGAGTTCCTTTGACCGCATGTTGTCTGCTCACAGCAACAGCTTCCAAATGCAAAACCACACACCTGGAATCCACCCCTGACCTTTTAACTACTTCATTGATTACAGGTTAACGAGGGAGACGCCTTCAGAGTTAATTGCAGCCCTTAGAGTCCATTGTCCAATTACTTTTGGTCCCTTGAAAAAGAGGACGCTATGCATTACAGAGCTATGATTCCTAAACCCTTTCTCCGATTTGGATGTGGAAACTATCATATTGCAGCTGGGAGTGTGCACTTTCAGTCCATATTATATATATAATTGTATTTCTGAACATGTTTTTGTAAACAGCTAAAATAACAAAACTTGTGTCACTGTCCAAATATTTCTGGCCCTAACTGTACCATCCTGGTATATGTCCTCCATTCTGCTGCTGTTTTTTAACCCCTCTCTGACATTAGATGTAATATTCCATCCATGTGCCCTAAGCCTATTTGACCACGGATGGATTATTACATTTGCGTGATCGCCTGCGCACTCTGAGGGTGTGCGGGCGATCGCCACCAGGTGTCACCTGATTCTGACAGCTGACACCCAGCACTTAGTGCCAGGAGCAGTCACAGATCGCTCCTGGGATTTTAACCCACAAAATTCTGGGAAACGGCAGAGGGCTGACAGCACCTCTGCCTTTGGATTGGAAAACCCGGCAGTGTGAGGCGGGGTCCCGATTATTGCTATGGTGACCTGATGTCGTCACCATCAACCTAGAAAACTTGCTGACCATGCTCAGTGCATGATGAGCAAGTTTGTCTGTCAGTGCAAAGCTGACAGTTTCTACAGCATGGAGATGATGCTGCATTCCCATGCAGTAGAAGTGATCAGCCTGCAAAAAATGATAGTCCCATAGTGGGACAAAGTAAAAAAGTTAGAAAAAAGTAAAATCAAACTTTTAAAGAATTGTAAAAATATTTTTTAAAAATAATTAAAAAAAATCAAAAGATATTGTATCTCTAAATAAGTATTTGAATGAAAAAAATATATATAAAAATAAAATTACACATATTTGGTATCGCTTCGTCCGCAGCGTCCAAACCTATAAAACTGTGCCACTAGTTAACACCTTTAGTAAACACCATAAAAACAAATAAAAAGCAAGGCAAAAAACAATGCTTTATCATCATACTGCCAAACAAAAAATGGAATAAAACACGATCAAAAATACAGATATAAATAAAGATGGTACCGCTGAAAACGCCGTCTTGTCCCTCAAAAAACGAGCCACCATATAGCATCAGCAGCGAAAAAGTAAAAATGTTATAGCTCTCAGAATAAAGCAATGCAAAAATAATTTTTTCTATAAAATAGTTTTTATTGTATAAAAGAGCCAAAACATTAAAAAACTATAGAAAGGTATTGCTGTAATCGTACTGACACGATGAATAAAACTGCCTTATCAAGTTTACCACACTTTTCGACAGCATAACACACCCCCCAAAAAAAACAAAATCCTGAATTGCTGGTTCATTCCGCCTCCTAAAAATCCAAATTGAAAGCGAACAAAAAGTGTTATGTGCCTGAAAATGGTACCAATAAAAACGTCAACTCATTCCGCAAAAAACAAGACCTCAATTGACTCTGTGGGCCAAAATATGAAAAAATTATAGCTCTCAAAATGTGGTGATGCAAAAACTATTCTTTTGCCATAAAAAGCGTCTTTTAGTGTGTGACAGCAGCCAAACATAAAAAATGGATATAAATGTGGCATCGCTGTAATCGCACCGACCCGAAGAATAAAGTCGCCTAATCACTTATACCGCACGAGGAACGGCATAAAAAATAAATAAAACCAATTCTTCACATGTCGTTGATTTTGTTCATTCTGCCTCCCAAAGATCTCAGTAAGGTTCACCGCACATTTATCCTGCACTCAGAGCTGAGCGCTTACTCCGGGGTTTCCGTGTAAATCTCTGAAATACATGAATCAGACAGAGCCCCCAGCAGAAGATTCCCTAGAATGAGGCAGATGGAGGCACTTTTGACGCCGTCTGACCTGTGATCCGGCAGTGTCCATCTTTTTAGGATTGCATAAAAGTGCCGTCGTCCACAGTTATGTGTACTTCTGAAAAGAAAGACACCGCTAAACATAGGCCAGACGGAGTGCAAAGTAACTCTGCTGCCTCACTATAGTGAATGGATCAGTCGGGGGTTTCATCTGAATTATGTCACTCAGAGATTTAGATGGAAACCCCATAGTGGTCACTGGTCAGTGTAGAGCGCCAGATAAATGTGATCCCAAACATTATGTAAAATGTTCCCAAGAAAAGCCTCAACTCAATCCACAAAAAAAGCAAGTTCCCACTCAGGTCTGTCATTTGTTAACAGAAATGTATGGGGCTTCCACATTACTGGTAGCACAAAGGCTCTGGAAAAGCAAAATGGCTCCTCACCTGCCAAAATAAATTACGGAAACCCTGTGCTCCCAAATCCAAATGCCCCCTCCCTTCTGAGTCCCACAGTGTACATAAATCACATATTGCATCCACGTTTGGCATTTCTGAAGTGATGAGAGCCCACTTACAGGTGCATGCCTCCAGAAGCACAAGCCTACAGAAGCACAGGTTGGGCATAACATACTGGTCACTACAGCGTACTGGTCACTACAACGGCAGTTTGCAATTTTCACTCGGAAACATTCATTGCTGCTAGTTTCTGGAAAATACCCATGGAGTCAAAATCGCCACTACACCTGTAGATAAATTCCCCAAGGGGTATAATTTCCAAAATGGGGTCACTTGAGAGGTGATTCTGCTCTTCTAGCAATTAGGGGCTCTGTATATGGATTCCGCAAACTGTTCTAGGAAAATCTGCTGTCCAGGAGGCAAATAGCGCTTTGTTCCTCCCGAGTCTCTCCGTGTGGCTAAGTAGTACTGTACAGCCACATATGGGGTATTGCCATGTTCAGTAGAAATTGTGGGACAAATGTTAGTGCCATTTTTACCCACTTCTTGTGTGAAAATGTAAAATCTGGGGCTAAAACAACGTTTTGGTGGAAAAACTGTAGTTATTTTGTCTTCACTGCTCAATGGTATAACATTCTGTGACACGCCTGTGGTGTCAATATGATCACTGCACCCCTAGATGAATTCATTGAGAGGTGTAGTTTGTAAAATGGGGTCACTTATGTGGAGCTCAGCTGTTCTGGCACCTCATGGGCTCTCGCAGTGGGTCATGGCTAGTGTTGAGCATTCCGATACCGCAAGTATCGGGTATCGGCCGATACTTGCGGTATCGGAATTCCGATACCAAGTTCCGATACTTTTGTGGTATCGGGAATCGGTATCGGATCCATATTAACCCCTCTGTGACCTTAGACGTACTATCCCGTCGAGGTGCCCTGGGCTTATCTGACCCTGGACGGGATAGTACGTCATAGCCGATCGGCCGCGCTCACGGGGGGAGCGCGGCCGATCGCGGCCGGGTGTCAGCTGCTTATCGCAGCTGACACCCGGCACTATGTGCCAGGAGCGGTCACGGACCGCCCCCGGCACATTAACCCCTGGCACACCGCGATCAAAGATGATCGCGATGTGCCGGCGGTGCAGGGAAGCACCGCGCAGGGAGGGGGCTCCCTGCGGGCTTCCCTGAGCCCCCCGCAGCAACGCGATGTGATCGCGTTGCTGCGAGGGTCTCCTCACCTCCCTCCCTGCTCGAGCCCCGGATCCAAGATGGCCGCGGATCCGGGTCCTGCAGGGAGGGAGGTGGCTTCACAGAGCCTGCTCAGAGCAGGCACTGTGAAGCAGCCTGCACTCCTATCAGATCAGTGATCTGACAGAGTGCTGTGCAAACTGTCAGATCACTGATCTGTGATGTCCCCCCCTGGGACAAAGTAAAAAAGTAAAAAAAAAAATTTCCAAATGTGTAAAAAAAAAAAAAAAAAATATTCCAAAATAATGAAAAAAAAATATATATATTATTCCCATAAATACATTTCTTCATCTAAATAAAAAAAAAAAAACCAATAAAAGTACACATATTTAGTATCGCCGCGTCCGTAACGACCCGACCTATAAAACTGTCCCACTAGTTAACCCCTTCAGTAAACACCGTAAGAAAAAAAAAAAAAAACGAGGCAAAAAACAACGCTTTATTATCATACCGCCGAACAAAAAGTGGAATAACACGCGATCAGAAGGACAGATATAAATAACCATGGTACCGCTGAAAGCGTCATATTGTCCCGCAAAAAAAGAGCCGCCATACAGCATCATCAGCAAAAAAATAAAAAAGTTATAGTCCTGAGAATAAAGCGATGCAAAAATAATTATTTTTTCTATAAAATAGTTTTTATCGTATAAAAGCACCAAACCATAAAAAAATGATATAAATGAGGTATCGCTGTAATCGTACTGACCCGAAGAATAAAACTGATTTATCAATTTTACCAAACGCGGAACGGTATAAACGCCTCCCCCAATAGAAATTCATGAATAGCTGGCTTTTGGTCATTCTTCCTCACAAAAATCGGAATAAAAAGCGATCAAAAAATGTCACATGCCCAAAAATGTTTTCAATAAAAACGTCAACTCGTCCCGCAAAAAACAAGACCTCACATGACTCTGTGGACCAAAATATGGAAAAATTATAGCTCTCAAAATGTGGTATTGCAAAAAATATTTTTTGCAATAAAAAGGGTCTTTCAGTGTGTGACGGCTGCCAATCATAAAAATCCGCTAAAAAACTCGCTATAAAAGTAAATCAAACCCCCCTTCATCACCCCCTTAGTTAGGGAAAAATAAAAAAAAATGTATTTATTTCCATTTTCCCATTAGGGCTAGGGTTAGGGCTAGGGTTAGGGCTAGGGTTAGGGCTAGGGTTAGGGCTAGGGCTAGGGCTAGGGCTAGGGTTAGGGCTAGGGTTAGGGTTAGGGTTAGGGCTAGGGTTAGGGCTAGGGTTAGGGCTAGGGCTAGGGTTAGGGTTAGGGCTAGGGTTAGGGCTAGGGCTAGGGTTAGGGCTAGGGCTAGGGTTAGGGCTAGGGTTAGGGCTAGGGTTAGGGCTAGGGTTAGGGCTAGGGTTAGGGTTAGGGTTGGGGCTACAGTTAGGGTTGGGGCTAAAGTTAGGGTTAGGGTTTAGATTACATTTACAGTTGGGAATAGGGTTGGGATTAGGGTTAGGGGTGTGTCAGGGTTAGAGGTGTGGTTAGGGTTACCGTTGGAATTAGGGTTAGGGGTGTGTTTAGATTAGGGTTTCAGTTATAATTGGGGGGTTTCCACTGTTTCGGCACATCAGGGGCTCTCCAAACATGACATGGCGTCCGATCTCAATTCCAGCCAATTCTGCGTTGAAAAAGTAAAACAGTGCTCCTTCCCTTCCGAGCTCTCCTGTGTGCCCAAACAGGGGTTTACCCCAACATATGGGGTATCAGCGTACTCAGGACAAATTGGACAACAACTTTTGTGGACCAATTTCTCCTGTTACCCTTGGGAAAATACAAAACTGGGGGCTAAAAAATAATTTTTGTGGGAAAACAAAAAGATTTTTTATTTTCACGGCTCTGCGTTATAAACTGTAGTGAAACACTTGGGGGTTCAAAGTTCTCACAACACATCTAGATAAGTTCATTGAGGGGTCTAGTTTCCAATATGGGGTCACTTGTGGGGGGTTTCTACTGTTTAGGTACATTAGGGGCTCTGCAAACGCAATGTGACGCCTGCAGACCAATCCATCTAAGTCTGCATTCCAAATGATGCTCCTTCCCTTCCGAGCCCTCCCATGCGCCCAAACGGTGGTTCCCCCCCACATATCGGGTATCAGCGTACTCAGGACAAATTGGACAACAACATTTAGGGTCCAATTTCTCCTGCTAACCTTGGAAAAATACAAAACTGGGGGCTAAAATATAATTTTTGTGGAAAAAAAAATATTTTTTATTTGCATGGCTCTGCGTTATAAACTGTAGTGAAATACTTGGGGGTTCAAAGCTCTCACAACACATCAAGATGAGTTCCTTAGGGGATCTACTTTCCAAAATGGAGTCACTTGTGGGGGGTTTCTACTGTTTAGGTACATTAGGGGCTCTGCAAACGCAATGTGACGCCTGCAGACCATTCCATCTAAGTCTGCATTCCAAATGGCGCTCCTTCCCTTCCGAACCCTCCCATGCGCCCAAACGGTGGTTCCCCCCCACATATGGGGTATCAGCGTACTCAGGACAAATTGGACAACAACTTTTGTGGTCCAATTTCTCCTGTTACCCTAGGGAAAATACAAAACTGGGGGCTAAAAAATAATTTTTGTGGGAAAAAAATTTTGTTTTATTTTTATGGCTCTGCATTATAAACTTCTGTGAAGCCCTTGGTGGGTCAAAGTGCTCACCACACATCCAGATAAGTTCCTTAGGGGGTCTACTTTCCAAAATGGTGTCACTTGTGGGGGGTTTCAATGTTTAGGCACATCAGTGGCTCTCCAAACGCAACATGGCGTCCCATCTCAATTCCTGTCAATTTTGCATTGAAAAGTCAAACGGCGCTCCTTCCCTTCCAAGCTCTCCCATGCGCCCAAACAGTGGTTTACTGCCACATATGGGGTATCAGCGTACTCGGGACAAATTGGACAACAACTTTTGAGGTCCAATTTCTTCTCTTACCCTTGGAAAAATAAAAAATTGGGGGCAAAAATATAATTTTTGTGAAAAAATATGATTTTTTATTTTTACGGTTCTGCATTATAAACTTCTGTGAAGCACTTGGTGGGTCAAAGTGCTCACCACACCTCTAGATAAGTTCCTTAGGGGGTCTACTTTCCAAAATGGTGTCACTTGTGGGGGGTTTCAATGTTTAGGCACATCAGTGGCTCTCCAAACGCAACATGGCGTCCCATCTCAATTTCTGTCAATTTTGCATTGAAAAGTCAAACTGCGCTCCTTCCCTTCCGAGCTCTCCCATGCGCCCAAACAGTGGTTTACTGCCACATATGGGGTATCAGCGTACTCAGGACAAATTGGACAACAACTTTTGAGGTCCAATTTCTTCTCTTACCCTTGGAAAAATAAAAAATTGGGGGCAAAAATATAATTTTTGTGAAAAAATATGATTTTTTATTTTTACGGTTCTGCATTATAAACTTCTGTGAAGCACTTGGTGGGTCAAAGTGCTCACCACACATCCAGATAAGTTCCTTAGGGGGTCTACTTTCCAAAATGGTGTCACTTGTGGGGGGTTTCAATGTTTAGGCACATCAGTGGCTCTCCAAACGCAACATGGCGTCCCATCTCAATTCCTGTCAATTTTGCATTGAAAAGTCAAATTGCGCTCCTTCCCTTCCGAGCTCTCCCATGCGCCCAAACAGTGGTTTACTGCCACATATGGGGTATCAGCGTACTCAGGACAAATTGGACAACAACTTTTTGGGTCCAATTTCTCCTGTTACCCTTGGTAAAATAAAACAAATTGGAGCTGAAGTAAATTTTTTGTGTAAAAAAGTTAAATGTTCATTTTTATTTAAACATTCCAAAAATTCCTATTAAACACCTGAAGGGTTAATAAACTTCTTGAATGTGGTTTTGAGCACCTTGAGGGGTGCAGTTTTTAGAATGGTGTCACACTTGGGCATTTTCTATCATATAGACCCCTCAAAATGACTTCAAATGAGACGTGGTCCCTAAAAAAAAATGGTGTTGTAAAAATGAGAAATTGCTGGTCAACTTTTAACCCTTATAACTCCCTAACAAAAAAAAAAATTGGTTCCAAAATTATGCTGATGTAAAGGAGACATGTGGGAAATGTTACTTATTAAGTATTTTGTGTGACATATCTCTGTGATTTAATTGCATAAAAATTCAAAGTTTGAAAATTGCGAAATTTTCAAAATTTTCGCCAAATTTCCGTTTTTTTCACAAATAAACGCAGGTACTATCAAAGAAATTTTACCACTATTATGAAGTACAATATGTCACGAGAAAACAATGTCAGAATCACCAGGATCCGTTGAAGCGTTTCGGAGTTATAACCTCATAAAGGGACAGTGGTCAGAATTGTAAAAATTGGCCCGGTCCATAACGTGCAAACCACCCTTGGGGGTAAAGGGGTTAATGTGTAAAATAAAGAATTAAAATAAAAAATATTGATATACTCACCTCTCCGGAGGCCCCTGGACATCACCGCTGGTAACCAGCAGCCTTCTTTGTTTAAAATGAGTGCGTTTAGGGACTTCCATGATGTCACGGCTTCTGATTGGTCGCGTGCCGCTCATGTGACCGCCACGCGACCAATCAGAAGCCGCGACGTCATTCTCAGGTCCTAAACTCCTCATTCTAGGAATTTAGGACCTGAGAATGACGTCGCGGCTTCTGATTGGTCGCGTGGCAGTCACATGAGCGGCACGCGACCAATCAGAAGCCGCGACGTCATTCTCAGGTCCTAAACGCGCTCATTTTAAGCAAAGAAGGCTGCCGGTTACCAGCGGTGATGTCCAGGGGCCTCCGGAGAGGTAATTATATCAATATTTTTTATTTTAATTCTTTATTTTACACATTAATATGGATCCCAGGGCCTGAAGGAGAGTTTCCTCTCCTTCAGACCCTGGGAACCATCAGGATACCTTCCGATACTTGGTGTCCCATTGACTTGTATTGGTATCGGGTATCGGTATCGGCGATATCCGATACTTTTCGGGTATCGGCTGATACTATCTGATACCGATACTTTCAAGTATCGGACGGTATCGCTCAACACTGGTCATGGCACCTGCAAACCATAACAATAAAGTCTGGCGCTCCTTGCCTTCTGAGCTTTGCACTGTACCTGAAAAATATTTCCCATTGGCGCACTCAGGTAAAAATGGACCTCAGTTTGTTGCGAACAAATTCCCTATTAGCCCTTAGAAAAGTTAAAAACTTGGGGCTAAAACATTTTAGTGGTTAAAAACGTAATTTATTCTTTCTTCACCGCTCAGTGGTATAAAACTCTGTGAGGCACATGTGGGGTCACTGCATCACTAGATAAATTCATTGGGGAGTGTAGATTGTAAAATGAGTTTACATATAGGGGTGTGCGAGCGATCGGAGTTTTGTAAAGCACCAGTATATCTTTTAATCTTTCAGACAGGCCCTGAAAAAACTGACTCCTAAGAGAAGAATTGTTTCACCTGGTGTCAGTAGCCCATCTGCGAAACTCAGCAGAATTCCTCTGTCAGACTGTCTCCCTGCTGAAGCTTACATAGCTAATATTCAATAAGCGAGAAAGTCCAGATCGTTGTACATGAGGCCTAGCACAGCAAAAAATCCATCAACCGATCGGGCAGACAACGAGTCTGATGGGACTGAAAAGGCCCAGGATTGAGGATCTCCTTGAAGTTGACCCTAGATTGCAGTCCTGAAAGTTCAAGCGACAAACTCTGCAATTGTTTTGCAATAACTGTAACGGGATCCATAACAAGATCCAAAATGTGGGACTTGTGAAAATATGTCGATGTGACAGTGTGCAGTAAGGGAGAGGGGCCTAAAACTGTCCCTAACTATCCCTGTCCCAGGGGTACTCTTGGTGGTAGAGAGGTCTGAGTCTCTGACCTTATTATGCTCCTGTTAAACTCTAATCTGTCCCCTGGCCCAGCCCTAGAGTCATAGGACAGAAATATATGGGAGCAAAGACACAAAGATGGACAGAGATAAATGAAAACCACTATCATACAAAACAATGACCAAAAATAGTGAGGAAGGTAGGGAAAGGGAGGAATAAAGAAACCAAACATGAACAAGGAAAAGTAGATGTGGTGCCAATATTCAAAAAGGGCTCTAAAAGTGAACCTGGAAATTATAGGCCAGTAAGTCTAACCTCTATTGTTGGTAAAATATTTGAAGGGTTTCTGAGGGATGTTATTCTGGATTATCTCAATGAGAATAACTGTTTAACTCCATATCAGCATGGGTTTATGAGAAATCGCTCCTGTCAAACCAATCTAATCAGTTTTTATGAAGAGGTAAGCTATAGACTGGACCACGGTGAGTCATTGGACGTGGTATATCTCGATTTTTCCAAAGCGTTTGATACCGTGCCGCACAAGAGGTTGGTACACAAAATGAGAATGCTTGGTCTGGGGGAAAATGTGTGTAAATGGGTTAGTAACTGGCTTAGTGATAGAAAGCAGAGGGTGGTTATAAATGGTATAGTCTCTAACTGGGTCGCTGTGACCAGTGGGGTACCGCAGGGGTCAGTATTGGGACCTGTTCTCTTCAACATATTCATTAATGATCTGGTAGAAGGTTTACACAGTAAAATATCGATATTTGCAGATGATACAAAACTATGTAAAGCAGTTAATACAAGAGAAGATAGTATTCTGCTACAGATGGATCTGGATAAGTTGGAAACTTGGGCTGAAAGGTGGCAGATGAGGTTTAACAATGATAAATGTAAGGTTATACACATGGGAAGAGGGAATCAATATCACCATTACACACTGAACGGGAAACCACTGGGTAAATCTGACAGGGAGAAGGACTTGGGGATCCTAGTTAATGATAAACTTACCTGGAGCAGCCAGTGCCAGGCAGCAGCTGCCAAGGCAAACAGGATCATGGGGTGCATTAAAAGAGGTCTGGATACACATGATGAGAGCATTATACTGCCTCTGTACAAATCCCTAGTTAGACCGCACATGGAGTACTGTGTCCAGTTTTGGGCACCGGTGCTCAGGAAGGATATAATGGAACTAGAGAGAGTACAAAGGAGGGCAACAAAATTAATAAAGGGGATGGGAGAACTACAATACCCAGATAGATTAGCGAAATTAGGATTATTTAGTCTAGAAAAAAGACGACTGAGGGGCGATCTAATAACCATGTATAAGTATATAAGGGGACAATACAAATATCTCGCTGAGGATCTGTTTATACCAAGGAAGGTGACGGGCACAAGGGGGCATTCTTTGCGTCTGGAGGAGAGAAGGTTTTTCCACCAACATAGAAGAGGATTCTTTACTGTTAGGGCAGTGAGAATCTGGAATTGCTTGCCTGAGGAGGTGGTGATGGCGAACTCAGTCGAGGGGTTCAAGAGAGGCCTGGATGTCTTCCTGGAGCAGAACAATATTGTATCATACAATTATTAGGTTCTGTAGAAGGACGTAGATCTGGGTATTTATTATGATGGAATATAGGCTGAACTGGATGGACAAATGTCTTTTTTCGGCCTTACTAACTATGTTACTATGTTACTATGTTACTAGATAAACTCTCACAAACCTACTCCACACAGAACACTTCAACTACTACTACCAACTCCAGCTACACAGCACAACACTTTCCAGGAAGAAGATTCTTTCATCATCAAGGAAGACTCGCTGGGAGCTGGTATATGTCAGTAAATGAGATGATATCAGCAGCTGCAGCTGAGACCAACCATCTGTCTGTTCTCAGCCAGCATGGAAAGAGTCCTTCACCCTTTCAGCACTGATGGAAAGGAAATCCATTTAAAATAGGACACAAATCACACCATCTCAAAAGAGGACCTGCGATTCATTACCCATTGTGACCTTCTAACTCCAGGTCTCCCAGGGGGACGTAACACCCTCGTTACACACCAGCAGACAATAGCACACAGTACAGTCCAAGCACATACACAAGATGGTGCAAATTACAGAGTCTCCTCCTTCTGCTGGCTTGCCGGGATTAAAGCAGCTGTGACTTCAGGGCTTCCAGGGCCAACTACCCCAACCAATATCACTCTGCTTTTGGTGGGCACCCACAGAGAGGTGGTGAAAGCAAGCTTAGGAACCTGACAGTTCATTGAGGTATGTGGCCAGGTAACCTTATTTTCCCAACCTGGGTGCTCCAAACGTATTCATGGACTCAATGATGGACAGTCAATCATACTGTATCTGTATTCCTCTGGTTGGACCTATGGTGCTTGGCTGCTGTTCTGTAAGGTCTCTCTGCAGAAGGATATAGGTCCTTTTTATATCCACAGCTGTCATCCAGGTTATCATCCACAGGTCAGGGGGGAGGCGGGATGAGGTCAACTCTCGTTATTCGAGTATTCAATCAATCTGCATAGTTTGTCCTTCACTTTTTGCAGGTCAAAAAGCTGCATGGACCATTACAATGGGAATCAGCATATCTGCAAACGTCGATTGTTCAGTTACCCTGCGTCCATCTTCCATGGATAGCAGTACAATAAGTTGCAACAAATAATAATTCAAGAGTCAACATTCAGGCTCATATGAACAATTGCTTAGGTCTCTTGACCTACTGGAAAATTAATCCGGCATAATTAAGAATAAGCGTTATGTTGTTACAGTAGGTGGCAAACTTTACTAGTTGTCAAAAAAGAGAGAGAAATTACAGTGAGAAGGGGCAAACACTGGTGATATGTGCTGTGCTACATTGTGAAAAAACAAATATAATGCATCTGACAGAAGGAACTGCTGCTGAGGTGTTTGCAAGTCTGCTGCAAAAGTGATGTCAGTGTTGCTTCGCTGCTGTATCCTAATTGTCTACTTCTGTTAAAGCTTTATGACCTCGCAGCAAGTGAAACCTACTTGAACTATTGCTGGTGTTAAGTCCTTCTCAGTCCCTGGCTTACTAGAGGTAGGGATCCTGAGTAAATGACACGCAAACAAGGTATTGTGTGATCATATACAGGGGAAGCCCAGGAGCACATCTCTCTCTCTGGGCTTTGCCCTTCCTTTATATAGAAAAGAATTATTCTTTTACAGACATGCGCACAAGCGCTCATATTTCACTATCTCTTACATAAACAATCTATACCAGTCTTTATCAGTAGAAAGTTACATCATCTGGAAGGTGAATGAAAGGCTGCTATTGAAAGAAGGAATGCACACATGATTACTTCCATAAAAGGAAATGTCAAGTCAGCAGAAATGTATCTTGTTGTAAGCGAGATTTCTCAGGAAGAAGACAAGATGGATTCCTTTAGTTCAGTCTGATCTCCACAATTCCCCCCTTTGACATTTTCTTTTATTTATTTTATTTTATTACCACAGGGCCAAAGACAAAGCCTTTATTTGGTATTACACATGTACATGATTGTATTCAATAAGAGAATCAAATCTAGTATTAATTCTTCCGTTTAACTCTCGCAACCTTTTCTTTGTTTTGCAATAAGTACAGATATTACAAAGGGATAGCAAAATAAGCGCAATAATCAGTATTAGCAAAGGATAACATAAGAGAAGAAGGAAAAAAAACTTTATACTCTTGCATCTATTACACAAAGTTTATCTGTGCATACTGAGATACTCTTGAGCACAATCTGGAATAGTACGTATATGACTACAATAATCATAACTATATGTATTATGCTCTGCATAATCCCAGCAACCCACCCACCGATTCCTCTGAACCAGTTGGCTGGGTTAAGAAAAGAAAAGGTATCTGACCACTAGCTATCCTTATTCTGGTCATTGTCTTTGTCATACTGATCTCTGAGTCGTTGTACGTCCTTTAACCCCTTCATGACCAGGGGATTTTTCGTTTTTCCGTGTTCGTTTTTCGCTCCCCTCCTTCCCAGAGCCATAACTTTTTTATTTTTCCATGAATTTGGCCATGTGAGGACTTATTTTTTGCGGGACGAGTTGTACTTTTGAACGACATCATTGGTTTTAACATGTCGTGTACTAGAAAACGGGAAAAAAATTCCAAGTGCGGTGAAATTGCAAAAAAAGTGCAATCCCACATTGGTTTTTTGTTTGGCTTTTTTGCTAGGTTCACTAAATGCTAAAAATGACCTGCCATTATGATTCTCCAGGTCATTACGAGTTCATAGACACCAAACATGACTAGGTTATTTTTTATCTAAGTGGTGAAAAAAAATTCCAAACTTTGCTAAAAAAAAAAAAAAAAAAATTGCGCCATTTTCCGATACTCGTAGCGTCTCCATTTTTCGTGATCTGGGGTCGGTTGAGGGCTTATTTTTTGCGTGCCGAGATGACGTTTTTAATGATAGCATTTCGGTGCAGATACGTTCTTTTGATCGCCCGTTATTGCATTTTAATGCAATGTCGCGGCGACCAAAAAAACGTAATTCTGGCGTTTCGAGTTTTTTTCCCGCTACGCTGTTTAGCGATCAGGTTAATACTTTTTTTTATTTGATAGATCGGGCAATTCTGAGCGCGGCGATACCAAATATGCGTAGATTTGATATTTTTTTTATTGATTTATTTTGATTGGGGCGAAAGGGGGGTGATTTAAACTTTTATGTTTTTTTTATTTTTTTCACATTTTTTTAAACTTTTTTTTTTAACTTTTGCCATGCTTCAATAGCCTCCATGAGAGGCTAGAAGCAGGCACAAGCCGATCGGCTCTGCTACATAGCAGCGATCTGCTGATCGCTGCTATGTAGCAGAATTGCACGTGTGCTGTGAGCGCCGACCACAGGGTGGCGCTCACAGCGACGGGCAATCAGTAACCATAGAGGTCTCAAGGACCTCTATGGCTACAATGGAGACGCATCGCCGACCCCCGGACATGTGACGGGGGTCGGCGATGACGTCATTTCCGGCCGCCCGGCCGGAAGCGGTAGTTAAATGCCGCTGTCTGCGTTTGACAGCGGCATTTAACTAGTTAATAGGTGCGGGCAGATCGCGATTCTGCCCGCGCCTATTACGGGCACATGTCAGCTGTTCAAAACAGCTGACATGTCCCGGCTTTGGTGTGGGCTCACCGCGGAGCCCTGCATCAAAGCAGGGGAGCCGGCATCGGACGGTATAGTACGTCCGATGCCGGTAAGGGGTTAATTTAAATGTCATACTCATAGTACTATTCGGGTCTATATAATGACAGCAGGTGGGTCCGATGATTTGACACATACCCCCTTGTGAGGCAGTTAGGTAATCCAATACCAGGGTATGTTGGTTAGTGACTATTATAAGCTGATTCTGTACAGCTATACTAGTGTTTAATATGTCCAATATATCCCAGATCTGATCATCTAGATAATCCGTGGCTCTAACTAATTTATCCCACATCTGTGTTAACATAGGATAAATAAAAATGGTACTAGCAATTTTGTTAGGAATTCCCATTTGTACTATATGTGGCCTCCCTGAGGGACGTGGTGAGTTATCTGCAGCTCTTTTATACAGTGTGTGCTTGGGCACGGCTTGCATATTCACTTGTTTATTTGAAATTATGAATGTAGCCGGGGTTAGGCGTCCTAATGTACAAGTACCCTTTATACCTACGGGAAGCCATTTATATGCTCCTTCTCCGCATATCCAAAATGTACCTTCAGGCAGATCCCATAGAGCTGAGTGCTGCAATACCAATCTGTGAGCCAAGTCCACAAATCTAGATACATTCTGAAGCATACACCAAGAGGGTTTTTGTCCCAAGGGGCTACAGTACCCGGCTGCGGGATTCCCACATACAGGCATTCCTTTGATATACTCATCGGATTCATTACAAACCAGGTTCCCCGGCTTACTTGTACAACTGTTTGCATCACCTTGGGGGAACAATTTAGAATGTTTCCATTTTCTATTATGTATGTATCTTTCCAATACTACAGGTTTGAAAGCATCAGAGGGGGGGACGGTTGTACTGAAACTAAGCTGTAGATTTTCTGTGGGGACCTGTCCTAAATTAGTTAATCCAGTCTTATTTCTAGGTACCCATTTTCCTCCCCTAAATGCTAAATATTGTAGATGTGTGTTACTCCCTGAGAGATTACCCTGCCACCAAGGAAATTCTACCCATCCCACAATTGGTATGGCGATTGTAGTATTCCACAGCCTAGCATTACCAATTTGGTTGTTGGCCAGGTTGTCTGAACAATTAGGCCAAGCGAACATTTCTTCTGCTAATACGGGAACTGCTAGAAAAGGTATACTTGTGGCTGATACCGGCGAATGGGTACAGATCCAACAATCTGTCAGGGTTTGTGTATTGTTTAACAAGTCATGCACTAATTTTCTATGATGTTGTACGAATCTATTGTTCAAAGGGGCTAGAGAATTCAGTCTATCCCACGCCTCCGTTGAGGTTATCATTATTAACATCAATATCATGAGTTTATACTGCTTTTCTTGCAATGGCTTGCATGTATCCATGATGCCTTTCCTTCAAGCTTGACTGATGTAGGTGTTGTCAACAGGACTTGGAAGGGTCCATCAAACCTTGGTTCTAGAGCCTTTCTGGTGTGTCTTTTTACATAGACTTGATCACCTGGTTCCAACTTGTGACTTCCTTCTGTGTTGTCAGGATCTGGAAGGGAAGCAAAAACTTGTGCATGCACCTTAGTTAATTGTTTCTGAAGATTTTGCACATAAGAAGTCAATGACTCAATATTTAACACAAGTTGCTGTGGAAAATAACATCCTAAATTGGCAGTCCTGCCAAACAAAATTTCATATGGAGACAGTTTAGTCTTACCCCTTGGGGTATTGCGTATTGAGTAAAGGGCCAGTGGAAGGCATTCTGTCCAAGGCTTTCCTGTTTCAGCCATGGCTTTCTGTATTTTTAATTTTAAAGTTCCATTCATGCGTTCCACCTTACCAGAACTTTGAGGATGGTACGGAGTGTGTAACTGACTTTCAACACCCAACATTTTTAGTACATTTTGAAATATTTCTCCAGTGAAATGAGTACCCCTATCTGACTCGATCACTTCAGGGAGACCGTAACGGGGTATCAGTTCAGCAACTAGCTTTACAGCAGTGTTTTTAGCTGAAGCCTTCCGAACTGGATAGGCCTCTGGCCACCCCGAGAACATGTCCACACACACCAACACATACTCATACCCATTACTTTTTGGCAGCTGGATAAAGTCTATTTGTAATCGCTGAAACGGGTAGAGAGGTCGGACGTGGTGCTTCATAGGGGTCTTTGTTGTCTGTCCGGGATTATGTGCCAGGCATATAGCGCATGCAGCACAATAGTCTCTTGCGTAGTTGCCAAAACCTGGAGCCAACCAGACTTGCTTTGCCAGTAGTGTCATTGCATTTGCAGACACATGAGTAGGGTGGTGCAGTCCACCAACTACAATCGGATACCAGGCTCTAGGTAGACATATTAGTC
Organism: Ranitomeya imitator; assembly: GCF_032444005.1. NCBI lineage: Eukaryota > Metazoa > Chordata > Amphibia > Anura > Dendrobatidae > Ranitomeya > Ranitomeya imitator. The sequence continues at coordinate 798,991,906 of NC_091284.1, forward strand.
CATCTTTCTTCCAAATTCCCGCTTGTTCTTCTGCCCCTTCCTTTTTCCACCTGTCCCTCTCCTCTTCTCCTGCATCTTCCTGTGCTTGTCTCAGTCTATCTTCAGTATTTTCTGTGGGGTTTACAGTATGAACCTGTTGTAAGGGTTTGACTGCTGCTGCTTTGGCTGCTTTATCAGCCCTATCATTTCCCCTAGATTCCCTAGTGTCGAGTCTCACATGTGCAGCTACCTTGATTACTGCTACTTCTTTTGTTTCTTGTGCAGCCTCTAAGATCTGTTTGATCAGAGAAGCATGTTTTACAGGTTGTCCTGACGCTGTCATGTAACCTCTAGCTCTCCAGATTACTCCAAAATCAAACACAATACCATGTGCATACCTAGAATCAGTGTATATATTAGCTGTCTGGTTCTCAGCTATTTTTAGAGCTTCAATCAATGCTGTTAGTTCTGCTTCTTGTGCAGATTGTTTCGGTGGAAGTGGTTCTGCTTTGAGAGTTTCAGATTCTGACACAACTGCATACCCTGTATGGAAGTTACCTGTGTCATCTGCAAACCTACTACCATCTATAAACAGCTCTAAATCTGGATTTTGAAGTGGTGTTTCGGATACATTGGGTAAGCCTACCGTTTCTTGTAAAATGAGCTCTGTACAATCATGTGTGTCTGTAGGGAAAAAATTTGCGTGTGGATCAGTGTCCTTATTCCCCCCTTCAGACTCGAGAGGTAGCAGTGTAGCTAAATTGAGAGTCTGAAGCCTTGCAAATGTGATAGTGGAGGGTAGCAGCAAAGAACACTGCAGCCGCAAATGTCTGGCCATGGAAATGTGTTTTGGTTGGACCTGGTTTAATATCCCATAAACATCATGTGTAGTTTGAACTGTGAGTGGATACTCTAGGACAATTTCTGATGCTTTGTCCAACAATAGTGAGACAGCAACAACTACACGTACACAGGTTGGCGCTGCTCTAGCTACGGGATCTAACCTTGCTGAAAGATATGCAATTGGTCTTTGTTTCCCTGCATGCTTCTGGGTAAGAACTCCTGTAGCATGGGAATCAACTTCTGCAGCCATAAGCTGAAACGGTTTGGTGTAGTCTGGTAGCCCTAACGCTGGAGCTGAAAGAAGGGCATCTTTTAATTGTTGGAACGAAATCTGACCTTCTTTTGTCAACAAATAAGGTTCACTTTTTACACAGTCATACAGTGGTTGCATTAGTTGACTGGCATGTATAATCCATTGTCTACAATGAGACACTATTCCTAAAAATGCTCGTAGCTGTTTATGATTTCTAGGCTCATTCATCTGTCTTATTGCTTCAGTTCTTTGTGGTGTAAGATGCTTTTTACCTTGAGAAATGCAATGACCTAGAAAGACCACTTTGGTCTGACAAACTTGTAGCTTTTGTCTATTCACTTTACACCCTTCTTTTTCTAAAAAACATAGTAAACTCACAGTGGACCTTTCTGCAGTTTCTAGATCTGGGCAGCAAAGTAGTAGGTCATCCACATACTGCAAAATTACTACCTGTGGTTCGGGTTCAAACCTCTGGAGGACTGTTTGTAGGGCATTTGAATAAAGAGTAGGGGAGTGTATCATTCCCTGTGGAAGGCGTGTCCACGCCAACTGTTTGCCCTTAAATGTAAATGCAAACAAATGCCAACTATCTTGGTGTAAAGGAACCGAGAAAAATGCATTTGAAAGATCTATTACAGTAAATACTTGAGAACTGGCTGGTATCTGTGATAGTAACGTATGAGGATTGGGTACAACTGGGGTGATTGGATCTAGAACTTTGTTTATTTCTCTTAAATCATGTACCATACGATATTTGGGCATAGAACTCTTATCAAGAGTTCTCTTTTTGACTGGATACAGAGGAGTGTTAGCAGGTGATTGTATCTCTACCAAAACCCCTTTCTCTCTATATCCCTCTATCTGTTTTGTAATCGCTAGTTCCTGCTGGGCACTCACAGGGTATTGTCTGAGCTGTGGGAGAACAGTTCCTGGTTGCACAGATAGTTTTACAGGAGAGATATGCAATAGTCCCACATCGGTGTCACCCTGTGCCCACAGTGTTTCTGGGACCATTGAGAGGTCTAGATCTGTGGTGTACTCTTTTTCTTCAGCATAATCCTCAAAAGCCTGAATTCTAACATATTGTTCTAATGTTTCTGCATCATCAGGGATAGTCAGTATAACTGTGCCATCTTCCCTAAAATTGATGTTAGCTTCTAATTTCTTTAGGACATCAGTTCCTAACAAACATGTTGGGGCACCTCTGGCATACAAAAATCTGGATGCAAAACATTTAGGTCCTAATGAGACCTCTAGGGGCACAGTATATGGCAGTGTTCGAATTACCCCATCATAACCCTCAGCAAAAGTTGTTTGTTCTGAAATATCTTCCGGATTCGGAAGAAAATCTTGATTCAAAATTGAGGAAGTTGCACCTGTATCTATCAAAAATGGAATCTCTCTCCCCCCCACATTCACCTGTATCATAGGTCTTCTAGCTGGTAGGGAAGTTTGTAACACATCGAGTCAATCTGAATCTGGTATGGGACCATCTATGATGGTAGATTTCTGCTGGTTGTCCGTTTGGGGAGGGTTATTTCTGGGAACAAATTTGCCTGACTTTATATCTGCCAACTTCTTCCTGCACTCTCTTTGGAAATGACCTGGCTTTTTACAGTAGTGGCAAGGAAAGTTGTGTCTCACTCTTCCTCCTGTATTAGCTTGTGCTATTCTAACAGGCTTACGATTCTCTCTCATATCCATGACTATTCCTAAACATCGTTGTTTCACAATATTTGGTTGTTCAATTGTTCTCCAATCTGGAGTAGAGGATTTAAATTTTTCTCTGATTTTCGGATCTAGCCCCTCTATTAATTGTTTTGTAAAAAAGTCTCCTTACTGAAGCATCAGTCAAATCCAATCCTTCATCCCTAAAGCTATTTTCTAATTCTTGACTATATTCTTCAATACTTTGCCCAAATTTCTGCATAATCACACCCGTAGATCCCCTTTCCCTCTGTTTTTCTCTCATGAAAATTATTAATGCCTCTGTGAACTGGGTACCTGATGCTTCTGTCTGTAAGGCACCCACTTCTGCCACGGGTCTATTGGGCTGTAGGTGTGTCAATAATTCCTGAAAAAGTCCGGGGGACATTTTCATTCTACATAATTCTTCCCCGTCCGCCCAGACCCCAGCATGAGTCTGCATGATTTGTTGTATGTATTGTGCAAATCGGATGGGATATTGAGTGGGATCAGGCGCATTATGCAGGAGGGACATACCTTCAGCAGGGGACCAAGGAAAATACTGTCGGGTCTGGTGATATCTAGTTCCCATTACCCCGTCAGCACCAGGTTCCCTAAAGGGTCTTGGTACTACCCTAACAGGGGCAAGTACAGCGCCATGTCTAGGTGTACCACAGACTAGGCAATCATTTCTCCAATCTGGATTTTGTTGTCCACAGTGTGAACATACCCATCCTCCTACCCCACCAAGATTGGGATACAAGGCTGGAAATTGTTTTCCTCCTTCTGCTCCTCCAGATGGTACAAATGATTGGGCTTTTGGATCTAGGTAAGGTGGTGGGATTATGTCACAACTTTTTCCCTTCCCCATAATCCATTTGGAAGTGTCTGGATCATACTTCCAATTCTCCTCTTTAGCTGTTTTTGAGACCTCTATCATACAGTGTATGATTTCTTCCCACCCATTGTCTTTGATAATTCCACCTCGTTCTTTACTCAGTTTTTCCCATTCTGTACTGAACATAAGTGCTTCTGAAATTCCCAATTTTTCTCTTACCCTTCTAATCTGACTTCTGACTGTCTTCCCACATCTTTCCTGTATGATATCTGCTGCTTCCACTTGTCCTAAGACGGTTTTTGTCTGTTTATTTCCCATTTTTCTTTTTTTGTTTTTATTTTTTTTTCAATATTAGCTATTTCTACCCCAGGTGACGTTTGGACAATCACTTATCCTAGGTGATGTCTCGTTGCCTTCTCTCCTAGGGAGCTAAAATATTGAAGGGCTGATCTGCTCCATTCTTTCTAATGTGCAGAATGTACTTAAGTGCTATTATGCACGCAAACAGACCCAGCAACACCAAACAGATCACCAAACTTTCTGTGTCAGTTAGCATACTTGTCCCAGGCTCATGGACCCGCGTCCTGGGCTCATTCTATCAAACCTTATCCAGAAATGAAGGAGGTTAAGCACTTAAATGAGAGTCAAGCATGGGCGGAGGTCTCCCCGAAAGGACGCAACCACATGACCCAGTTAGGCTGACTTCCGTGTATAAGGCTTATACCCCAACTATTTCGGCTTATTTTTCTACGCACTTTTGCTCTTCTTTCACAACATACCACAACCTTCACACTGTTCACACACTGCCAGGGACAGGACTCATAAATCTATACAATATAGTAACCCGAGTTTTATAGGTATCTACTCACTACTAGACTAACCCAGCGTGACACGGCTCATAGAGATCTTTCGGATAATACAAGGCAGATAAAAGAGAACTAATAATGTCTCTTACCTGGCCAGGTTTTTCAGTTCATTTGCCGTCCATTATCCCAGATCTCCATTGTCCGTATCTGCAGGTGAATCTCGAGCAAATACTCTCATCTCGGGTCCCTGTTCGGGCGCCAAAGAAATGTTAAGTCCTTCTCAGTCCCTGGCTTACTAGAGGTAGGGATCCTGAGTAAATGACACGCAAACAAGGTATTGTGTGATCATATACAGGGGAAGCCCAGGAGCACATCTCTCTCTCTGGGCTTTGCCCTCCCTTTATATAGAAAGAATTATTCTTTTACAGACATGCGCACAAGCGCTCATATTTCACTATCTCTTACATAAACAATCTATACCAGTCTTTATCAGTAGAAAGTTACATCATCTGGAAGGTGAATGAAAGGCTGCTATTGAAAGAAGGAATGCACACATGATTACTTCCATAAAAGGAAATGTCAAGTCAGCAGAAATGTATCTTGTTGTAAGCGAGATTTCTCAGGAAGAAGACAAGATGGATTCCTTTAGTTCAGTCTGATCTCCACACTGGTAAGAATGAGCAAATTGATTATAAAAAATCAAATTAATTCCCAAAAATCACAGATGCTAGTGAATTAAAATTTAGAGAGTTATATTTGTGCAATTTCAGAAAAATAGTAACCGCTGACAATTTCCTGGATTAACATATGCCATGAAAGGGAAACAGATAAAAAAAATCATATTCACCTAGCAACTCATGTGCCATTGCAGCTCCCTGTTGGTCTTCCATTGGCTTTCTAGTTTCCTTTGTCAGCTTCCCATTGGTCCTACACTGGCTTTCTAGGCTCCTGCTGGAGCTTCCCAACAATTCTCGACCGGTTTCCTAGGCTTCTCCTCTTTACTCTTTGCTGGAACTTTCAGCTAGTCCTCAACTTGCGTTCTGACATCATGCCATCAGAATGTGCTTCGAGAACTAGCCCACACCATAAACACTGATGAACAGTGAAGAAGAGATTGGCGCTCAGTGGAGTCAGGCAAGGTCCAGTGGGGAACTGCAACAACAGGGACAAGTAAGAGGCTAGTTGAGAGTGAATTTTTATTGTTTTTTAACTCTTTCTTCATCCATTTGTTGTTTTCCTTTGGAATCGGTAAACATCAGAGCATAATAAATTGACTTTTTTAATGGCAATCAAGGCATGTTTGATTTGCATTTATTTAATACTATGCAAATTTTATTCCCCGGCTGACTCTTAGCAAATATGATGAATTTAAATTTTGGCAGATGTGCTGATGTCTAGTTGCTGGCTTCTCTGCATTAATTTTGCCATCCCGGAGTAGACAAACTAGTTTGATCAACATTGCATTTCATCCAGGATGGTAAGAAGGGTAGGTGTCTGTCAACATAGTGTCCAGAGCATGGTGCTGTCCCGATACCATGAGGCAGGCCAGTACACCAGGAGAAAGTGAGGGGGTCATACTAGGACAAGAACTCAGCAGCAAGAATGCTTCCTGCTCCTTTGTGCAAGGAGGAACCGTGCCAGAGCCCTGCAAAATGACCTCTGCAGGCCACTAAGATCCATGTGTCTGCTCAAACTGTTAGAAACAGAATCCATGAAGGTGGTATGAGGGCCCGGCATCAACAAGTCTCTTTTACACATCCGTTTTTTAGAATCAGTCACAATCTGTCAAAGTGTTGAAAAGACGGATCCTGTGCCGATTGTAAAAAACTGATGCACTGGATCCGTTTTTTTGACGGATCCGTCGAAGTAGCGGCAGCCGGAATTTAAAGAAACAGAATTTTGGAGGAGAGAGAGAGAGAGAGAGAATATTTTGTCCCTGAATGGAAAAATGGGTTAAATTAAAGGACTAGAAATTCTTCCGGACATGCTCAATTTCAAATAATGGAAACCGTCACTGGATTCCGTCTTCTGACGGACAGCGACAGATCCTGCGCCCATAGGCTTCCATTATAGCCAACGACGGACGGCACAGGATCTGTTGCTGTCCGACTTTTCGACGTACACAAAAAACGTTCCTAGGTCCGTTGTCTCTGGCTAACTGACAGTGACTTTATGACGGATCCATCAAATGACGGATGAAACGGAAGGCCATCCATCACAATCCATTGCTAATACAAGTCTATGTGAAAAAAACGGATCCAGCAGCAACATTTGCTAGATCGTTTTTTTTCTAAAAACGACAGATTGTGACTGATTCTAAAAAATGGATGTGTGAAAGAGGCCTAAGTGTTGTGCTTACAGCCAAACACCATGCAGGGCAATTGCCAGAGAACATCAAGATTGACAATTTTGAGATTGGCACCCTGTAGTCTTCACAGATGAGAGCAGATTAACACTGAGCATGTTACAGACGTGACAGAGTCTGGAGATGCCATGGAGAACATTCTGCTGCCTGCAACATTCTCCAGCATGACCAAATTGGCAGTGGGTCAGTAATGTTGTGGGGAGGCATTTCTTAGGACTGCCATTAGGTACCGAGATGAGATACTCAAACCCATTGTGAGACCATATGCTGCTGCAGTGGGTTCTGGGTTCCTTCTGATGCATGACAATGCTAGACCTCATCTGGCTGAAGTATGTCAGCAGTTCCTGCATGATGAAGGCATTGATACTATGGACTGGCCCGCCCGTTCCCCAGACCTTAATCCAGTCAAGCACATTTGGGACATCATGTCTAGTTCCATCCATGTTGCTACAAAGACTGTTCAGGAGTTGACTGATGTTTTAATCCAGCTCTGGGAGCAGATCCCTCAGGAGGACATCTGCTGCCTCATCAGGAGCATGCCCAGGCATCGTAGGGAGGTCTTACAGGTACGTGGCGGCCACACACACTACTGAGCATCATTTCCTTGTATTGAGGCATTTCCACTGAAATTGGATCAGCCTGTAATTTGATTTTCCACTTTGATTTTGAGTATCATTCCAAATCCAGACCTCCATGGGATATTCATTTTGATTTACATTGATCATTTTTATGTTTTATTGTTCTCAATGCATTCCACTAAGAAATGAAGAAAGATTTGCAACTGTGATATTTCACTCAATGATATCTAGGATGTGGTATATTTTAGTGCTCCCTTAATTTTTTGGAGCAGCATATAATTAAAATGATAAATTTTAAGGGCAATCAAAAGGTTTATCCAGTCTAATCTGCCACCAGTTGCTAATCAATTAGGTCATAAGCTTTTAGAGTGTTTTTATTTACCAATGTAAAAAGGGAATTTTGTATAAAAATGCAAAGTGTGCATGGCAAGTTCTACTTACCTTGCTAGAATTACAAAATCAGACCCTCCCAACTTGGCTTGATCGATATCCTTGAGGCAGTTGCCTTCTAGTGCTTTTCTTCTTCTGATAGGCTGGCAGCTTCTAGTCCATGAAGAATAACGATTTATTCGCTTATTTTGCACGTGTTGGAAGCCGCCAGTCCATCAAAAGTGCAAAAGATCTAGAAGACACCTGTGCTTGTGCGCAATTTCAGAATAGCTTTTAATGAAGTACCCTGTCCTATGGGACATCAATTAAGTTGGATTGAGTGGGGGTTATCTTTGATCACGGAATTTGAAGACAGTTTTTCTGAACGCCTTCTATACACTTCATCGGGAAGGGGAAAAACATCCTTTTTCCATATAGCATATTACATCATATGGGTGTATATTTGCCAAAGTTTGAGTCTTTTTTTATGTGCGAGAGGGACTGTTACCTCTGATCCCTAAAACTTTGCCCCTGGACACTAAAATAAATTTCACTGCATTGGACCTCATGATGCAACCTCTTTAGAGAGAATGTTGATTTTATAAAATTAAATTGCCCTAAGTCTATACGCTGCACTAATCCTCATTAGTCTGTAACTAACCATGAAGTATTATACAATTGTGATTATCCCGCACGCGATTTGATAAAACAGTAAAGATATATAATTAAGTTCCAAGCACAAAACATTAAATGCATACAATTAAGTTGCATGGATTAATTTACATAATTTATAACTTCGAAGCTCATCACCAAACAATAGATGACCAAGTTCTCCAGCTCCGCACCGCAGGATACGGAAGTTTGAACACAAAGTATCCACAGAATTAATAAACTTGTCATTAAATATTCATAAATACAACACTCTCTCACTTTAAATACTAAAGCCATAGATTCAGACATTATTTTTTTTTTTCTTAGGAAATTAGTCTGGGGAATATTTTGTAGTTACTTAAAAGAATTATTATTTTAATAATTCAATGACCAACATGTCTATAAATTATTAAAAAAGAAACAAGAAAAAAATGTGTAATCCTCTAATTTTCATTAAAGGGTGTTGAATTTTAACTTTCTTTACCAATTTATCATGGTTTTCAAGATCTCTCAATGGTCCAAAAAGGGATGTTCTCCGACACCAAAGAAAAATAGTTAAAATTTAACCTGTGATTATATAGGATAAAAAAAAAATTGGCAGAATGTGCACTGTAGGGAATCATGCTTTCAGGAAGAGATTAGGTAGAGTTCACCCCGACAATGCGATTTGGTCCAAACAGGTGAAATTTTACTGTTCACATAAAACTCCAGGGGATTCAAAACCAAAAACAGCCCCATCTGGTCACAAAGGTATCACAGCACATAAACAGTTAATTTATCAGGGCACATATAGTTATGGTCCAAAGTGTTGGCACCTGTGCAATTGTTCCAGAAAATGAAGTATTTCTCCCAGGAAATTATTTCAATTACACATGTTTTGTTATACACATGTTTATTTCCTTTGTGTCTATTGGAACAACACAATAAAACACAGAAAAAAAGGCAAATTGGACATAAAACCCCCCAAAAAGGGCCAGACAAAATTGTTGGCACCTTTACCAAAATTGTGGCTAAACAAATTTGTTTCAAGCATGTGATGCTCGCTCAAACTCACCTGTGGCAAGTAAGAGATGTGGGCAATATGAAAATCACACTTGAAACAAGATAAATAGGTAAGAAGTTTACTGAATCTTTACTTTTGCATGGAGAACAGAAAGAGGAGAAGAGAACTGTCGGAGAACTTGAAAACCAAAATTGTTGAACAAAATTAACAATCTCAAGGTTACAAGTCCATCTCCAGAGCTCTTGATGTTCTTTTGTCCATGGTGCACAACATACCGTATTTTTCAGACTATGAGACGCACCGACCATAAGACGCACCCCAAATTTGGGGTGAAAATTGCAGAAAAAAAGATTTTTTATAAGATGGGGGTCCATCTTACTGTCCGAATTTAAGGTATCTTACCTGAGGGCTGGCGGAGGCAGAGCAGGGTCACAGAAGGCATGGTGTCGTCAGAGGTGTGGTGATGATGAGGCGTGGTGGGTGGTATGGCGTGCACCTGAGCAGGGTCCATTCCTGCTTAGGTTGGCAATGCCACAGCCTGGTGTCCATGGGGGGTTGCGGCAGTTCTGTGGCGGCGGTGGCGGATGTGTGGTCACCTCCTCAGGTGAGGTGACGCCGCGACCTAGTATCCAAGGCGAGCAGCAGAGCTGTGTTAATCACCGGTTTCTCGGTGGCGGCGGCCAACTTCCTGAGTCCACGCGTGTGCAGATTGAGTGCTCTGCTTCCCGGGGCTTCAGGAAAATGGCTGTGGGAGGCCGCGCGTGCGCAGATGGAGATCGCGGCAGCCATTTTACTGAAGCCGAGATCTCAATCTGCAAACTCTGCTTCAGGAATATAGCCTCCACGATCTCAATCTGCACACGCGCAGCCTCCCGTGGCCATATTCCTGAAGCCCCGGGAAGCAGAGAACTCAATCTGCGCACGCGCGGCCTCAGGAAGATGGCCGCCGCCACCGAGAAAGCCATGATTCACCCGGCTCTGCTGCTCGCCTTGATACCGGGCCATGGCGTCACCTCACCTGTGGAAGGGACCCTGCTCACGCCATGCCGCTTACCGCGCCTCATCATCCCTGCACCTCTGCTGCTGCCACACCACTGCCGGTAAGCCTGCATTTGAACTATAAGACGCACCCCTCATTTTCCTCACAATTTTTTTGGGGGAAAAAGTGCGTCTTATAGTCCGAAAAATACGGTAATCAAGAAGTTTACAACCCATGGCACTGTAGCTAATCTCCTCGGACGTAGACAGCAGAGAAAAATTGATGAAAGGTTGCAATGCAGGATAGTCCAGATGGTGGATATGCAACCCCAATCAAATTCCAAAGAAATTCAAGCTGTCCTGCAGGCTCAAAGTGCATCACTGTCATCACAAACTATCCCTCAAGATTTGAATTAAATTAAATGAAACGCTATGACAGGAGACCCAAGAGGACTCCACTGCTGACACAGACAGTTGAGAGGCATAAGAGGCTTGTTGACGGTTATAGTTGTGAAGGTGATCTCTTAAAGTGAGATCAATATGATTGCTTGTACCTGACCAAATATAAGCTGGGTGCTAGCTTAGAGGCCAAGAATGCATCACATACACAAAGATGATACACACAGCCTCTCTCAGCGAAAGTTGTTCCCCAACTGAAGTTTATTCTGAACAAAGGAAGATACTAAAAACATGGAATAGGGGAGGTCGCACAACTTCTGAATAGTTAGTGTCACTCTGATTGGTTCATTCCAACTTCATTTCCAAATACGGTGTATTCCAGTATCTTCAGTCCTGCATTCCAAAGAATCCTTCCAAGACAGTTTCAAGGATCTCCAAGACATCTTCAAAGACGCAATCGCCATCTTGCTACACCATATCTGAACTGACTTATATAAGATTTAATAATTGATTTCATTAGCCATTTTCTCCATCACATAGGAAGTGATTGATTGCAGTTATTCATTCAAAAGGGTGTGCAACCAAATATTAAGTTGAAGATGTCAAGAATTTTTGGGGTTTATTGTGACAGTATGTCCAATTTGCATTTTTTTGTCATGGTTTGTGTTACAGTACAAGCTAAGGAAATACACATGTGTATAACAAAATTTGTGTAATTGCAAAAATTTTCTTTAAGAAATACTTCATTTTCTTCCACGTTGCTCAAGGTGCGCTGAGTGTCAGTGGAGAAAATCGTTTTTATCAGAGGATTTCATCCACTATAAGTTTATCCTCAAAACTTATAACTATCCCTTCATCTGGCCAAATATTTCTACTTCACCACCCTCATCATTTCACTAGCTAACAATCCGAAACAACTTTTTTAAACCTAAACTCCCTCCTGAGTCCTAAAGCACAGGCTCCCATCACGAACCTCAGTGGTGAGGATTTGGTCACTCATTTCCTAGAAAAAATCAACCATATCCATCAGGACATTTCTGCCCAATCTACCCAGCACCTGGATCTCCTTCCCTGCCACTCTTTAAGCTCACATGCCATCTTTGAGCCTGTTATAGAATAAGAAGTTACCTGGCTCCTCACTTCTTCTCGGCCTACAACCTGCAACAGTGACCCTATTTCCTCACATCTCCTACAGTTTCTCTCACCGGTTGTCACCACTCACCTAACTAAAACATTTAACTTCTCTCTTTCTTCTGGTATCTTTCCCTCCTCATTTAAACATGCCATCATAACCCCTTTGCCTAAAAACCATCCCTCGACCAGGACTGTTCTGCTAGCTATAGACCTTTCTCTAATCTTCCTTTCATATCTAATCAACTGGAACGATTGGTCCTCTCCCGTCTAATCCTCTATCTCACAGATCACTCACTTCTTGACCCTCTACAATCTGGTTTCTGCTCTTTACACTCTGCCAAAACTGCCCTTACTAAAGTCTCTAACAAAGTATTAAAAGCAAAATCTAATAATTTCTGCTCCCTGCTGATTCTCCTGGATCTCTCTGCTGCATTTGACACTGTGGATTATCAGCTCCTCCTCTCTATGCTCCGCTCTGTCGGCCTCTAGGACACTGTTCTCTCCTGATTCTCCTCCTACTTCTCTGACCGCTCCTTCACTATATCTTTTCCTCTGTCTTACTCCTCTCCTTGTCCCCTTACTATCGGGGTTCCTCAGGATTCAGTCCTAAGCTGCCTTTACTTTTCTCTATATAAAGCCCCATTGGTCAAACAATCAATAGATTTGGGTTCCAGTATCAACGCTATGCTGACGACACTCAATTATACACTTCTGCCACTGATATCACCTCCACCCTAATACAAAATACCAAGAATTGTGTGTCCGCTGTCTCTATTATAATGTCCTCTCTCTATCTGAAACTGAATCGCTCCAAAACTGAACTTCTTGTGTTTCTTCCTTCTACTAACCTAACTCTACCTGACATTGAAATTTCCTTGGAGGGTTTAACCATAACTCCCAAGCAGAAAGATCTCTGTTTTGGGGTTATATTTGACACTCAACTTTCCTTTATTTCCTATATCTGATCACTCACTCGCTCATGTCACCTGCATCTCAAGAAACATCTCCAAAATCCGATCTTTTCTCACCTTTCAAACTGCTAAAACTCTTACTGTCGCTCTTATTCACTCTTGTCTAGACTACTGAAACTCTCATCTGATCGGTCTACATCTTATTAAACTGTCTACTCTCCAATCCATTCTCAATGCAGAAGCCAGGGTCATATTTCTGTGCAGGCCACTTCCCCGAAGCCTCCACCTTGTGCCAGTCATTACACTGGTTACCCATCCGCTACAGAATACAATATAAACTCATATCTCTCACTCACAAAGCTTTCCACAGTTTCGCACTGCCCTATATCTCCTCCCTCATCTCTGTCTATCTCCCTACATGTTCCCTCTGTTTTGGATCTGACCTAAGACTAACCTCCTCCATAATTTGAACCTCGCACCTCCGTCTCCAAGACATCTCCCATGCGCCAGTTCTCTGGAATGCACTACCCCACATGATCCAACTGTTTCCTAGCCCCAAGTTTTTAAGTGTGCTTTAAAAACACATCTCTTTAAAGAAGCCTATCACATCAACTCACTAACCTAACTCTCCCCTGTTCCCTCCTAAACTTTATTCACAATCTGCTCCTTCCTATTCATCTGTCTCCACACCCTCCATGCAAATGATACCTGTATCTAATAATTGCACTTAAACACACTGGCTGATGACCGGATCATGAAGAGTTATATGAAAATCCCTATTTATTACACTTGCTGGATCTGAAATGACAAGCACTTTTCACCTATTATGGCCCCTTATTTCCTGGTAGATTGTAAGCTTGCGAGCAGCAGGACCTTCACGCCTAATGTAACTGTTTAAACTGTCTTACCTTGTAATGTCTTTATTGTCTGTACGTGTCCTCACTTAATTGTAAAGTGCTGAGGAATTTGTTGGCGCTATATAAAATAAAATTATTATTATTATTTTCTAGAACAATTTCAAGAGAGCCAAAACTTTTGGCCATGACTGTATATGTTAGTGAGGCTCACGTGAACAGTCCTTTCTACAGGAGCAAACCTTATGCACAGAAGAGGCACGATCCCACCAGTCTCACTATCCACTTCAGCCTGAGCTCCAGCACCAGTGTTCAGCTCTGGGTACAGTTCACACTGAACAGACTGCAGCTTCCGCATGTTCTTAGGCTACGTTCACATTAGCGTCATGCGACGCAGCGTCATCGACGCACGACAACGCATGCGTCATGCGCCCCTATCTTTATCATTGGGGACGCATGCGTTGCGTTGTCGTGCGTTTTCGGAAAAACGCACGACGCATGCGTCGTTTCACCGCACCTGGGTGGCGTCGGAGACGCTACATGTTGCATTTTTGTAGCGTCAAAAAAACGCACGCGTCGCACTTGCGTCGCTCGTGCGTCGTCATTGCGTTACAATTTCCCATTGAAACCTATTGACAACGCACTTGCGTCGCATGTGTGCGTCGTGCGTGCGTTGTGCGACGCATGCATCGTTAACTAAAATTAAACAAAAAAGTGTCTAGACAGTGCAAACAGTGATAAAAACATCCCCCATATATAAAGAAAATGTTGGATTGTTTGTCACTTCTGCTGCAGGCTACACATCAGGCTACACATCAGAACAGACTGTCTTTTCATCCGCTGTCCAGAGATGTAAGTATAGAATGATTCTCTGCATTTTCTACATGTTTTTTAAAATTGTTTTTGCAAGTTGTGTATTATATTCTGCACTGTGGTTGTTTAAAGATATTGTTGTATTTTTAGTCTGGTTGTGATTTTTGGCGTTGTAAAGGATGGCGTTTCATTGTCTGCGGCCTTGATTATTGTTCTTTCCAGGATAGATTTTTCTTTTCCATTTATTTGTTTGGTGGTGTTTTTTGGATTCAGTTGTGATGTTTTATTCTTGCGTTATATGAATTTTATTGTCTCCGGCCATGTTGGTTTTATTGTAAAGTATGGTAGTATAGAATGATTCTGCGCCCTTTTATTAAATGTAATAATTTTTATTGCAAGTTGTGTATTATGTTCTGCACTGTGGTTATGTAAAGACATTGTTGTATGTTTCTGGTTGTGATGTATGGCGTTGTGTGGCCTTTTATTGTCTCCGGCCCTGTCGGTTTTATTGTAAAGTATGGTAGTATAGAATGATTCTGCGCACTTTTATTAAATGTAATAATATATATTGCAAGTTGTGTATTATGTTCTGCACTGTGGTTGTGTAAAGACATTGTTGTATGTTTCTGGTTGTGATGTATGGCGTTGTATGGCCTTTTATTGTCTCCGGCCCTGTCGGTTTTATTGTAAAGTATGGTGTGTTATTAACGTTTCTGCCCTTAATTTTGGGGGGTTGTTAATTTTTTCCTTTCAAAAATCTATTGTGTTTTTTGGGTTGCTCCGTGCATACTGTACTTTTTTTTTAAAAAAAAACTCTCTTTTGGGATTACCACTTGGGTCTGTTGTATATTTGTTTTGTTATCTGTAGGCTTTTGTTTACTCTGGCATTGGGTTGTCTCTGCCATTGTTTCTTTTAATCAATGTGGCAGTGTTGTTTGCACAGCGTTAGTTCAGTTGGAGTGCAATGTTCTTTGTGGTTGAAATGTAAATGTTTTTTGTTTTTTTTAAATTGCTGTATTGTGCCAAGGAGCATAGGATAAATGTTATTTTGTTCTTTATTTCAGAATTGCATTATGGCCAGCGATTCCAGCAACACCCCACCGCTGAGGAGTCCGGTGAGTACATGATCTACTGTTGCTTACTATTCGCTGTCATTTGTAGATGGGTCACTCAACTTTTTGTAAACTATTTTGCAGGCTTCTTCAAGTGAGGAGGAGAGCCAGGAGGAACAGAGGGAGCAGGAGCAGAGACCACGGGGCCAAGCTGTGGTTGCAGGACGGCGAGTAAGTTTTTATGTCAAACCTATTCCTTTTTTTTTCTTAAATTTTTTTGTTTTTGCGGGTATGGGGGGTGGTGGGAGGGGGTGGTGGTGGAGGTGGTAGGTGGCGGTGGAGGAGATAGGGACAACATTGTTTATCTTGCAAACATTAATATTTTACATTTATTCTAGGTTTCACAACGGGCCCATGATGACCAACTCGATATTGACATGATGGTAGCAGCCATAGAGGAACGGGGAACGTTGTGGGACAGCCGTGACCCCCGGCACGCGGACCAGGGCATATTGCGGCGTTTGTGGATAGAGGTGGCACAATCGCTGTGGGATGGCTTCGACAGCGCTTCCCCCGTGGCCAAAGCTAAATTTCGTAAGTATTTCCAAAATGCTGCTGTGACCCATCAGGCCAGGATTACACAACCGTCTGTGATGTCTTCTATTGAGATTGCACACGGTTGCGTAATCGTTTTCAATATATTCTCTAAAACTTATTTTTTTATACACAGTTAAACAATTGAAGACCAGATGGCGCTCCATGAAGGACCGTTTCAGGAGGGGCCTGAAAAAGGAGGGACAGATCCGTAGTGGTGCTGCAGCGTCAAGGACCTCTGTGTACAAATACAACCGTATATTGCAGTTCTTGCGACCGGTCCTTGAAAGCAGAGAGTAAGTATAGTACCTACGCACACACCTAGTTTTTACAACATGCATATTCACGTACTATATTCCAGCCACGTAGCTTATTGCCCAGCCATTTATTTTGGCAAGTACGAAGTATAGAAATGAAGAAAAAAATGCAAGCTCAACGAGGCGTGAAAAGTAAAAAATACATACTTTTATCCACTTCAATCATAAGCAGAGGATGAAACATCAGCACAATACAATAGACACTATGTACGCGTTTCAGGTGACAGGGAACATCAGACCTGAAACGCGTAGATAGTGTTTTTATTGTATTGTGCTGATGTTTCATCCTCTGCTTCTGATTGAAGTGAATAAAGTATTTAGTTTTTACTTTTCACGCCTCGGTGACCTCGTATTTTTTATTCATTTCTGGTCTTCTCACGCTTGACACAGCGGCTCCGTGCTCTGAGCCTTCTGGGATTACTAAAATGGTGAGCTTGACTTACTATTTCTTTCCCTGAAATCAGAAGTATACAGAACACAGAAAGATAGTAGATTGGCCATGCCCGGGCAATATTTCATAGTGGAGTAGTATAGTGCCCATCCAGGTGTATCCCAGTTTTTTTACACACAAAAACTTAAAATATAATAGACACGGCATACCTTCTACTGCAAGGCAGGTTATGTTCCCATGGTTGCTCAGCTCACAGGACCTGTGATGACGTCTCGGTCACATGACCGTGACGTCATGGCAGTTCCAACGGTAAGCGTAACTGTCGGGCGTTACAAACCGCAACCATGGGTGACTATTTTGGAATCAAGAAATGCATTTTTTATTTTAAGATTGATGCGGCATATGCAGTGTCAATATTAAAAATAGGTTAATATTAACGGCGGCAATGGATACCGCCGGTAAAGTTAATTAATGACGCATGTGAAATGTGATATTTAGTATACTAATGGTTTCCTTATGTTTTCACAGAACACACAGCAGCACCCGCGAGACTGTCCGACCCTCTGGAGCGGTCCTTCGTGAAACGCCATCTGAACCGTCGCAGCCATCCCACAGCGAGAGCAGGTCTGCACCACCACAATCTGGCGAACCGGCAGCCGGTCCATCAGATGTTCCCCTGGCCGAGGCCTCTGTCGCTCCTTCCTTCGGGTCTTCCCGACAGCGTCAGCGGGCCTCGGACAGGGCGGTCATGCCCGAATTTTTACATTTGAGCACCGTATTTCAGAATGGTTTCAAGGCGCTGTGCGATAAAATGTCCAATATCGACCGGCGTCTTGAAAACATCGAATCGGAGCTCTCGAGGCCGGCCAAACATTTTTTTAGTGCCATTCACAAGGGCATGGTTGAACATCTTACGCCGGAACTCCAGATTTCGGTCATGCAGGGCTGCAACAACGCATATGTCACTGCTCTGCAGCAGGCTCGGGTCATGCAGTCAGCGACTACAGGGCCCGCAGGACCATCGCTGGCTGCCATGACTCCGACTCCTGCTGCAGAGCACCACCACAGAGCTCCGCGTGCCGAGGGCCACCGCCACCGCCACCACAGAACACAGCCCCAAAGTTCTGATCATGCCAGGCCTTCAAGGGCACACAGACGGGAAGCCGACCCACACCCAGAGGGAGAGAGGAGGAAAAAAAAGAAGAAGACGACGACAAGCACTACAACCTTGGCTATGGCTGCTCCCAAAACAACCACTAGTACACAGCCTGGGTCGACCCGGAGCACTCCAAGTACCCAGCCTGGGTCTACACGGAGTACACCCAGTACCCAGCCTGGGTCTACAAGGAGTACACCGAGTACACAGCCTGGGTCTACCCGGAGCCGGAGTAGCCAGCCAAGGACACTGGTCGTCCCTCCTCCTCCCTCACCTCCTGCTTTGGCAGTCTCGCCACCGTCAACTGGCTGGATTGATGTCGGCATCCCGTCTAGTGTCATAGACTATGCTGCTTCCTCCCCCTCGTCCTCCTCCTCGGTCTCCTCAACACCCCCCAAAAGTGTGGTATATCAATCCCCCTTAATTGCTGACATAGATACCCCTTAACATTTCCCTTTTCTTTTATTTTGTGTCCCTAATAAATTGTTATTTTTTTTAAAAATACTGAGTTTTTATTGTCTCAAATAAAGTTTGCACCAAATCACACCGTGCGCCGTATACACAAATATTGTGTTTGTAACACCTGATGTGCAATGTCTGATAATATTTTATAATTTTTTTTTTTCATTTTTTTATAGGGCTGTCGCTCATTGTACTATGAGATGTTACAAACACAAACAGCATTGCTCAATATATCAAGTTTAAAATGTCCCATCACACAACGATTTCATTAACGATATAGTTGGTTTTTGTGTGTAACCAACGTTATCTTTTCTGAAATCGTACAACGATTAGACCCCTGCTGTGAGATTATTGGTGTCAGCGAATGATTAGGAATTTTTTGGGGTAACTGATCACACGCTGTCATTGTTGGATCTGCGTGTTTGACACCGATCCAGCGATGTCTTTGCTGTAAACAAGGGAATATTGGGTTACTAGCGCAGTGTTTTAAACACTCAAATATAAGTGAACAATACCCCCCAAAAAAAAAAAAAAGGTGTCAACAACGTCACTCGCCGTCATCTTTCCGCAGTGACTGACACTGTGATTCCCGCCCGTAAAGCAGAGCACACCGTTGACTTAATAATAAACGCTGTGCTTTAGGGCTGGCACAGTACGGAAAGATGACGGCGATGGACGTGTCACACACCGGAATGAAAGTTTTTTTTTATTTTTTTAAATTACATTAACAGGGAAAACATCGTGAGTGCGGCCATGCGCTTCATAACATTACCCAGATTACACGGGGACTTGCTCTTTTTTGGTCGCTGGAGAGCTGTCTGTGTGACAGCTCTCCAGCAACCACGCAACGACTAAACAACGATCACGGTCCGGTCGTATCACTGGTCGGTATCGTTGGATAATAGTTTTATTACGGTACCTTAAGAATATTGGTCAGGTGAGGTGGTAGCAATGTTCACAGTGTCGCCACTATTTGACTCTGGACGAATTCCAGCATCCTGAGTGCAATAGTGTTAACTCTGTAGAGTTTTGCAAACATGATCGTCTCCCTCCTTGTCAAGCCTGGTTCATTATGCAAATAGTCAGCAGGATTAAAAATGGTTGACAAGGTGGGAGCCGATCATGTTTATGTCAAAACTATGGAAAACACGGCTAAAATATTTTTTTGTTTTGTCACAGTCCATTTGGGTACTGGTGCTCACATAAATTTTGTGGGACACACATTAGTTTATATAACATTGGATTTTACAATTTGATTATTATGGAAAAACATATGGGAGATTTGTTTTGTGAAAACGGAAAGGCACAAGAACTTTATTTAAAAACACAACGCATTAGACAATCAGGGGACATTATAACAATAACCTTACATAGGATGGTAAAATGACATGGACTCCACAGTGTTTACATGACATCATAATACCAAGATGAATTAAACCATTTGATCTTGCCATGAAACACGGCCAACATCTGAAACAAAGTATGCAGCAAATTGGTCCCTCATTGAGCAATCTCCACAGTTGTCCGCAGAGGATGATCTTGATAATCAGGCAATGGATTTGGTATGGGTTCATCGAGTTCCACGTTGACTCTCTCTTTATCAATAATAAAATTGTGGAGAACCACACACGCCTTCATCACCTCATCCACTGTCTCAATTTTCAAATTTATAGCGGATCCTAAGATACGCCATTTGGAGACAAGGATTCCAAAGGCGCACTCCACAGTTCTTCTGGCCCTGGACAGTCTATAATTAAAAATACTTTTGGTGCGGTCCAACCCCCGACTGGAGTACGGTTTAAGTAGGTTGCCACTCATTTGAAAAGCCTCATCCCCAACCACAACAAATGGTAGGGCCGGTCCTTCGGTGTTGGGAAGAGGTCGTGGCTGGGGGAAATTAAAATTGTTATCGTACAATCTTCGGCCCATATCAGACTCCTTAAATGTCCGTGAATCATTTGCACGGCCAAACGCTCCAATGTCCACAGCGAGAAACCTGCAGTCCGCACCTGCAATTGCCATGAGCACGGTGGAAAAGTATTTTTTATAATTAAAAAATTAGATCCACTTCTGGAAGGCTTGGTAATCCTAATGTGCTTCCCATCCACGGCTCCAATACAGTTAGGGAAAGAACACACTTGTTCGAATTTTTGGGCGTTGGCCTGCCATAATTCTGTTGTAGGGATGGGTAAAAATTCTTCCCGGAGGTTGTCCCACAATGCGCGGCATGTGTCGGCAATAATACCAGACAGTGTGGAGACTCCAATCCGAAACTGGAAATGCAGTGATCTCAAGGTCTCTCCGGTAGCAAGGAAACTGACAAGAAGAAAAAGAAATAAATGTAATTAATTAAATTGTTATGAAAGAATTTTTCAGTCTTAATTACAATCCCCTACCCCACAAAACCAAAACACGTTACTTTAAAAAATGGCAAGAACATATAAATCCTTCACATTGCATTACGTACCGTGGAGTCACCAGCAGACGTTCTTCGGGGGAAATCGATTTACGGAGCTGCGTGTCCTGCCTGGAAATGGTTCCTTCCACCAGACGCAGCAGATATCGGAAGCTGTTTTGTGACATCCTGGTGTATTCAAAGTATTTCTCCTGGTTCTCATTTAATTCGCCAAACAGACAATGGTAGGCTCCACGACTCTCTCGGACTTCCACTATAGGGTGTAGCCAAAAACGCCGATGACTCCTTCTCCGTAGTTTGTCTCTTTTCCTCTGTTCATGACAGGCAATAGCATAAGCAATAGCAAGTGCTAATTCCAGCTCAATATTGAGGTAGATACTCTCCATGGTACGCTCCATCCTGATGCTGTATGGTTGGAAATAATCTATGCCGGGTTATATATACCACTATTACATTAATACCCACCCTCATCTACCCATTGGTGGCATTATCTATTGTCTAGACACTAGACCCACCCTCTTCTATTCATTGGTGGTGTTATCTAGTGTCTAGACACTAAATTGTGTGGAAAGATAACATCATTGTTTGACAACTAGTGTTGAGCATTCCGATACCGCAAGTATCGGGTATCGGCCGATACTTGCGGTATCGGAATTCCGATACCGAGATCCGATACTTTTGTGGTATCGGGTATCGGTATCGGATACATAGGGATCTGTAAAATAAAGAATTAAAATAAAAAATATTGATATATTTACCTCTCCGGCGGCCCCTGGACTCAGCGCGGGTAACCGGCAGGCTTCGTTGTTCAAAATCAGCGCTTTTAGGACCTGAGAATCACGTCCCGGCTTCTGATTGGTCGCGGGCCGCCCATGTGACCGCCACGCGACCAATCACAAGCCGCGACGTCACCGCAAGCTATTGACGCGCTCATTTTTAAAAATGAGCGCATTAATGGCTTTGAAAGACATAGCGGCTTGTGATTGGTCGCGTGGCCGCGACCAATCACAAGCCGCGACGTCACCGCAAGCTATTGACGCGCTCATTTTTAAAAATGAGCGCGTTAATGGCTTTGAAAGACATAGCGGCTTGTGATTGGTCGCGTGGCCGCGTGGCCGCGACCAATCACAAGCCGCTATGTCTTTCAAAGCCATTAACGCGCTCATTTTTAAAAATGAGCGCGTCAATAGCTTGCGGTGATGTCGCGGCTTGTGATTGGTCGCGTGGCGGTCACATGGGCGGCCCGCGACCAATCAGAAGCCGGGACGTGATTCTCAGGTCCTAAAAGTGCTGATTTTGAACAACGAAGCCTGCCGGTTACCCGCGCTGAGTTCAGGGGCCGCCGGAGAGGTAAATATATCAATATTTTTTATTTTTATTCTTTATTTTACACCTCCCTATGGATCCCAGGGCCTGAAGGAGAGTTTCCTCTCCTTCAGACCCTGGGAACCATGAGAATACCTTCCGATACTTGATGTCCCATTGACTTGTATTGGTATCGGATATCGGTATCGGCGATATCCGATATTTTTCGGGTATCGGCCGATACTATCCGATACCGATACTTTCAAGTATCGGACGGTATCGCTCAACACTATTGACAACGCATGCGTCGTAAAACGCTGCGTTTTTTGGGAAAACGCAACAAAAACGCACAAAAAACGCTGCGTTTTACGACGCATCCGTTCGACGCATGCGTCAAAAATGGTGAGTTTTTGCGTGCGTTTCCGATCCGTCGTGCGTTGCGTCGGCGACGCTGCGTCGCATGACGCTAATGTGAACGTAGCCTTAGCAGCTCCAGCACACAGTCTTCTCAGCTTTCCTAGCTGACCCATGCAGTCTCTATTCAAAGAGACTCTGGCTTGTCTCTATCCCAGCTATAGGTCACATTTTAGCTGCTCACTCATCAGCAGCACACTTGACTCTGCTCCATCCAGCAGAGTAAATCCACATGGAGAGAAGTAGAACCGGAGAATAGAAGCCGCGCAGACCACAATAAAGGTATCAGAGTTACACACACACTCTGTTTATTAGCCTACGCGTTTCATGGCCAACAGGCCACTTCATCAGGGCATCAAGATTCATCAGTAAAAACAGGTATATATACCTACAAATACAATCAAAAAAATTATATACAAACATGTATAAACCCCACCTTCTTACGACATCACTTCTGGTGAGAACGCCCACTTTAAATAAAAAATTTATAAATACACCCATAACATTAATTACAAAACATTAAAATACATAAAACACAATAATCAATCTTTAGAACTACAAATATTAATCAATAAATAATAAAAACAAATATATATAAACATTTCTGGTATCTAGATCAACCAGGATCAGAACTCACATATGAAGAAACCTAAAAACTATCCTCCAGAGAATAAACCTCCGTCTTATACCACTACACCACCTGGTGGTCTTAGGTGAGGGCAACTATTTATCCTGGATCCACCAGTTAAACCCATTCAAGACGCTATCATATGTTGACCCATAATAAAGGAAAAACAAACAAAGGGCTCATATAAGGTAACAACATCACATAATATGAAGTAAAAAAGTAAGGGAAAGAATGGGTTCCCATATGCTCAATTTCCACAACTCTTTTCGGATATGAACCCATATGATCTAGAGGTCTACAAACACTACAAAGGAATAAGCAGCACCTCAAACCAGTTAACCACCGGAGTTCATGAAAAATGGGGAGCACTGAGGTCCATAGTCTCTCCCCACGACGACACACGGAGGAACTCCTACAATCAAGAAAATCCATCACAGAAGAATCTCCGTGAGATGAAACTCATGATATTAATTACTTATAGGTACCTAGAAGAGGTCGCTAACCTCATTCAATTCACCAGGGCTTAAGGTGCCCAACTTAAATATCCAATATGTTTCTTTTTTACCCAGGACCTCCAATCTCCTAGGTGTATTAACAGGCACATGATCAATGGGAGTAACAGATAATTTAACATTCCCATGATGAACTATGGTACAATGTCGCGACAATCCATGTTCAGAAAAACCTCTAAGAATATTAAACCTATGGGAATTCACACGTTTGTGAAGAGGTTGAGAAGTTCTTCCCACATACTGTTTACCACAGTTGCACTGAATCAAATAGATTACGTGATCTGTCTGACACGTCATTCTAAAATTGATATTAAAAGCCTTCCCTTTTTTTGCAAACGACGTGAAGCTGTCAACATTGTTACTAATAGATCTACAACATTTACACCTACGTCCATTACATCGGTAAGAACCGTAACAGCCAATCCATTCTTTACCTACTAAAGTGCATCCAGAGGAGGAAATCTTAACTACACTAGGTGCCAAAACATTTTTTATAGTAGGAGCCCTTTTAAATGTTACTGTTGGTTTCATGGGAACCACCTTATTAAGGATCGGATCGTTTAAGATCACACTCCAATGTTTTTCTAATATATTCCGTATTTGTACATTTTGTGACGAAAAAGTAGTAATAAAATTTGTTTCAAAAAGGTTTTCTCTAACACCCTTATTTTTGTCAAGATGTATAAGCTCATTTTGGGAACAACCCTTAACGGAATTGTAAGCCTTTTTAACAAGCTTCACCGGATATTCTTTTTCCTGAAATCTCTCCCTAAGAATTTTACTTTGTTCCCTAAATGCTGTATCAGAAGTACAATTTTTTCTAATCCTATAATACTGATTCCTTGGGATGTTCCTAAGCCATAGTCTATGATGGTTACTCTCATAGTGAACATACCCATTGGCATCCACTCTTTTAAAATGGTTTTTGGTCATGATCTCTCCGGCATCATCAATATAGATGTTCAAGTCTAAAAAGGTGACACTTTTACTATCCACACAGGGAGTGAGCTCCAAACCCCAATGATTATCCCTTATAGCATCAAGGAAATCAAAAACCGTATTATCTACATTATTATAGATAATAAATATATCATAGTAACATAGTAACATAGTAACATAGTTAGTAAGGCCGAAAAAAGACATTTGTCCATCCAGTTCAGCCTATATTCCATCATAATAAATCCCCAGATCTACGTCCTTCTACAGAACCTAATAATTGTATGATACAATATTGTTCTGCTCCAGGAAGACATCCAGGCCTCTCTTGAACCCCTCGACTGAGTTCGCCATCACCACCTCCTCAGGCAAGCAATTCCAGATTCTCACTGCCCTAACAGTAAAGAATCCTCTTCTATGTTGGTGGAAAAACCTTCTCTCCTCCAGACGCAAAGAATGCCCCCTTGTGCCCGTCACCTACCTTGGTATAAACAGATCCTCAGCGAGATATTTGTATTGTCCCCTTATATACTTATACATGGTTATTAGATCGCCCCTCAGTCGTCTTTTTTCTAGACTAAATAATCCTAATTTCGCTAATCTATCTGGGTATGGTAGTTCTCCCATCCCCTTTATTAATTTTGTTGCCCTCCTTTGTACTCTCTCTAGTTCCATTATATCCTTCATGAGCATCGGTGCCCAAAACTGGACACAGTACTCCATGTGCGGTCTAACTAGGGATTTGTACAGAGGCAGTATAATGCTCTCATCATGTGTATCCAGACCTCTTTTAATGCACCCCATGATCCTGTTTGCCTTGGCAGCTGCTGCCTGGCACTGGCTGCTCCAGGTAAGTTTATCATTAACTAGGATCCCCAAGTCCTTCTCCCTGTCAGATTTACCCAGTGGTTTCCCGTTCAGTGTGTAATGGTGATATTGATTCCTTCTTCCCATGTGTATAACCTTACATTTATCATTGTTAAACCTCATCTGCCACCTTTCAGCCCAAGTTTCCAACTTATCCAGATCCATCTGTAGCAGAATACTATCTTCTCTTGTATTAACTGCTTTACATAGTTTTGTATCATCTGCAAATATCGATATTTTACTGTGTAAACCTTCTACCAGATCATTAATGAATATGCTGAAGAGAACAGGTCCCAATACCGACCCCTGCGGTACCCCACTGGTCACAGCGACCCAGTTAGAGACTATACCATTTATAACCACCCTCTGCTTTCTATCACTAAGCCAGTTACTAACCCATTTACACACATTTTCCCCCAGACCAAGCATTCTCATTTTGTGTACCAACCTCTTGTGCGGCACGGTGTCAAACGCTTTGGAAAAATCGAGATATACCACGTCCAATGACTCACCGTGGTCCAGCCTATAGCTTACCTCTTCATAAAAACTGATTAGATTGGTTTGACAGGAGCGATTTCTCATAAACCCATGCTGATATGGAGTTAAACAGTTATTCTCATTGAGATAATCCAGAATAACATCCCTCAGAAACCCTTCAAATATTTTACCAACAATAGAGGTTAGACTTACTGGCCTATAATTTCCAGGTTCACTTTTAGAGCCCTTTTTGAATATTGGCACCACATTTGCTATGCGCCAGTCCTGCGGAACAGATCCTGTCGCTATAGAGTCCCTAAAAATAAGAAATAATGGTTTATCTATTACATTACTTAGTTCTCTTAGTACTCGTGGGTGTATGCCATCCGGACCCGGAGATTTATCTATTTTAATCTTATTTAGCCGATTTCGCACCTCTTCTTGAGTTAGATTGGTGACCCTTAATATAGGGTTTTCATTGTTTCTTGGGATTTCACCTAGCATTTCATTTTCCACCGTGAATACCGTGGAGAAGAAGGTGTTTAATATGTTAGCTTTTTCCTCGTCATCTACAACCATTCTTTCCTCACTATTTTTTAAGGGGCCTACATTTTCAGTTTTTATTCTTTTACTATTGATATAGTTGAAGAACAGTTTGGGATTAGTTTTACTCTCCTTAGCAATGTGCTTCTCTGTTTCCTTTTTGGCAGCTTTAATTAGTTTTTTAGATAAAGTATTTTTCTCCCTATAGTTTTTTAGAGCTTCAATGGTGCCATCCTGCTTTAGTAGTGCAAATGCTTTCTTTTTACTGTTAATTGCCTGTCTTACTTCTTTGTTTAGCCACATTGGGTTTTTCCTATTTCTAGTCCTTTTATTCCCACAAGGTATAAACCGCTTACACTGCCTATTTAGGATGTTCTTAAACATTTCCCATTTATTATCTGTATTCTCATTTCTGAGGATATTGTCCCAGTCTACCAGATTAAGGGCATCTCTAAGCTGGTCAAACTTTGCCTTCCTAAAGTTCAGTGTTTTTGTGACTCCCTGACAAGTCCCCCTAGTGAAAGACAGGTGAAACTGTACAATATTGTGGTCGCTATTTCCTAGATGCCCAACCACCTGCAGATTTGTTATTCTGTCAGGTCTATTAGATAGTATTAGGTCTAAAAGTGCTGCTCCTCTGGTTGGATTCTGCACCAATTGTGAAAGATAATTTTTCTTGGTTATTAGCAGAAACCTGTTGCCTTTATGGGTTTCACAGGTTTCACTTTCCCAGTTAATATCCGGGTAGTTAAAGTCCCCCATAACCAGGACCTCATTATGGGTTGCAGCTTCATCTATCTGCTTTAGAAGTAGACTCTCCATGGTTTCTGTTATATTTGGGGGTTTGTAACAGACCCCAATGAGAATTTTGTTACCATTTTTCCCTCCATGAATTTCGACCCATATGGACTCGACATCCTCATTTCCTTCGCTAATATCCTCCCTTAAAGTGGACTTTAGACAAGACTTTACATAGAGACAAACCCCTCCTCCTCTCTGATTTTTACGATCCTTTCTAAACAGACTGTAACCCTGTAAGTTAACTGCCCAGTCATAGCTTTCATCTAACCATGTCTCGGTTATTCCCACTATGTCAAAGTTACCTGTAGATATTTCTATCATCTATAAAACGTCCCAAGGAATCAGTATTATAGGATTAGAAAAAATTGTACTTCTGATACAGCATTTAGGGAACAAAGTAAAATTCTTAGGGAGAGATTTCAGGAAAAAGAATATCCGGTGAAGCTTGTTAAAAAGGCTTACAATTCCGTTAAGGGTTGTTCCCAAAATGAGCTTATACATCTTGACAAAAATAAGGGTGTTAGAGAAAACCTTTTTGAAACAAATTTTATTACTACTTTTTCGTCACAAAATGTACAAATACGGAATATATTAGAAAAACATTGGAGTGTGATCTTAAACGATCCGATCCTTAATAAGGTGGTTCCCATGAAACCAACAGTAACATTTAAAAGGGCTCCTACTATAAAAAATGTTTTGGCACCTAGTGTAGTTAAGATTTCCTCCTCTGGATGCACTTTAGTAGGTAAAGAATAGATTGGCTGTTACGGTTCTTACCGATGTAATGGAAGTAGGTGTAAATGTTGTAGATCTATTAGTAACAATGTTGACAGCTTCACGTCGTTTGCAAAAAAAGGGAAGGCTTTTAATATCAATTTTAGAATGACGTGTCAGACAGATCACGTAATCTATTTGATTCAGTGCAACTGTGGTAAACAGTATGTGGGAAGAACTTCTCAACCTCTTCACAAACGTGTGAATTCCCATAGGTTTAATATTCTTAGAGGTTTTTCTGAACATGGATTGTCGCGACATTGTACCATAGTTCATCATGGGAATGTTAAATTATCTGTTACTCCCATTGATCATGTGCCTGTTAATACACCTAGGAGATTGGAGGTCCTGGGTAAAAAAGAAACATATTGGATATTTAAGTTGGGCACCTTAAGCCCTGGTGGATTGAATGAGGTTAGCGACCTCTTCTAGGTACCTATAAGTAATTAATATCATGAGTTTCATCTCACGGAGATTCTTCTGTGATGGATTTTCTTGATTGTAGGAGTTCCTCCGTGTGTCGTCGTGGGGAGAGACTATGGACCTCAGTGCTCCCCATTTTTCATGAACTCCGGTGGTTAACTGGTTTGAGGTGCTGCTTATTCCTTTGTAGTGTTTGTAGACCTCTAGATCATATGGGTTCATATCCGAAAAGAGTTGTGGAAATTGAGCATATGGGAACCCATTCTTTCCCTTACTTTTTTACTTTTTTACTTCATATTATGTGATGTTGTTACCTTATATGAGCCCTTTGTTTGTTTTTCCTTTATTATGGGTCAACATATGATAGCGTCTTGAATGGGTTTAACTGGTGGATCCAGGATAAATAGTTGCCCTCACCTAAGACCACCAGGTGGTGTAGTGGTATAAGACGGAGGTTTATTCTCTGGAGGATAGTTTTTAGGTTTCTTCATATGTGAGTTCTGATCCTGGTTGATCTAGATACCAGAAATGTTTATATATATTTGTTTTTATTATTTATTGATTAATATTTGTAGTTCTAAAGATTGATTATTGTGTTTTATGTATTTTAATGTTTTGTAATTAATGTTATGGGTGTATTTATAAATTTTTTATTTAAAGTGGGCGTTCTCACCAGAAGTGATGTCGTAAGAAGGTGGGGTTTATACATGTTTGTATATAATTTTTTTGATTGTATTTGTAGGTATATATACCTGTTTTTACTGATGAATCTTGATGCCCTGATGAAGTGGCCTGTTGGCCACGAAACGCGTAGGCTAATAAACAGAGTGTGTGTGTAACTCTGATACCTTTATTGTGGTCTGCGCGGCTTCTATTCTCCGGTTCTACTTCTCTCCATGTGGATTTGTTCTGCTTGCCGGGAGCTTGCTGCGACCATATGTGCTGATCCAAGGGAGTTGTGACCTGTCACAACCAGACCAGGTGAGTCTGTTTTGTGGGGGTCCACGTGATTGCGACACCTGAAGGTATTACTCTATGTGCGCTTCTTTTTCTTGTTTTTAGCCATCCAGCAGAGTGGCATACCTAGTGAACTTGGCTCTGGTTCTTAGTTAAAGCAATCATTTATATCTAATCAGGACCTGGAGTGATAGGATGTAACCCTGTCCTACCTAGCTTTCCTACAATGTTAAAGAAACCTATAACGTATACACATTTTGGGTAGAAAATCCGTTGATTAAGGGTTTTTCTACTCAAAAAACATAAGAATTATGTTTTTTTAATATGTGCACAGTCGTCCAATCTTTTGTTTTCTCCTATATGATTAAAGCCCAAGATTTAACTATTTTCATTTGGTGCTGGAGAACATTCCATTTTAGACCATTGAGAGCTTTTTGACCCAGAACTCCATATACTTCATTCCCCTCACCCAGACCGCAAACTGTCTACCCAGGAAATCTCCTGGGATAATTATCTTTAATACAGAAATGATGAGCTGAATTGACCCTTATCTATTTTTCAAGATCTCTGCTTGGTGACATTCAATAGAAACAGCAATCGTTTACTTCTTGGGGGAAAAGATGTGTCCTCTTCATGTAATGGTCATACAGGTGCACATATAGGAACTATATGTTAAATAACAAGTCCTGCAGCCTAGTGATCATCACATAAAAAGCAAAGATTTATATCCCCAGGAAATAAAAAATGAATGTTCTTACTGAATGACAGCAAGCAGAAATCATAACAACTGTGAGAAATGAATATAGAAAGAATATGTCACGACTTCCCTGTCCCTATCGCTGGGGGTGGCCTAGCTCGCCCTGCTCCCCGGATTACTTCTGATGGTGAAGACACCGAGGCCTTGCACCTTCCCTTAGCTCCTTAATCTGCCCTCAGTCTGTACCTTTCCCCAACCCAAGGAAGAGGGAAGTGGTAGTATACCATAGTACACCAACCATACTAACAAGGTAATATGAACCGGGGTAACCCAAAACTAAAACCCAAAAATACCAAACATACAAATATACAGACACATATAACAGATGAATGCACCAAGGAGTGGCGGATGGGGTTAAACCAAAGCAGGAGATGAAAAGCAATTATCACACACTCAAAATATAGCAACAGTCACAGATAAATCCACCAAAGCCCCCTCCAATAACAACCACCAACAATCTCCAGCCATTCATCATAAGCTAACTCTGACAATGTGTACTAGCCAGGGCCCAGATTATACAGGAGATGGGAGTGGCAAACAGTGCACAGCTGAGAACCTTATCTCCAGGAGCTCTCAACAGAGCAGATTAACCCCTGCACTGCCAAAAGAAGTTTACACCATTTAATATAAAGGTGAAGTGCTTCTGATCAGTGCAGGAGTAGGAGAAATAAGACGTTGCGGTCTTCTGTCTACTCTATGTCATGGTAAGTCCGTGACAGAATATTGGAAAGTTGCACAACTATTTGTTATGCAGTTAAAAAGCTTTATTGACTGAACTGAAATCTCCCTTTTTTACATAATATGCTGAGTGCAGGTGTATGGAGCGGGCTCAAGAGCTGGAGATTGTTAATTTGACAATATAAGACAAAACTAAGGTATTGCAGTTTCTTGTAAAAACAAGGGATCCAAGAAGTATCGTTTCTCCTTGCGGAGAGTGACATGATAAGCATGTCAAGGTGAGGAGACTTAAAGTTGCAATGCTCCTCTGGGAAATATGCAAATTGTCTCTTCAGAGAGGAAGAGGACTAGAACTCTAGTGCCGCCTATTGGAAGTAGCAATCCTAACAGTCAATGTCAACTCTTTAACGAGCCTTGTCCCATGACTTAGGATAATAGCCAAACCAGATCTCAATTTGCAGACACTGTGTTTCGGGGTACTGCCCCTCGTTCTAGTCCTCTTCCTTCCTTTAGAGAATTACAAGGAAACCCCGATGTAAGCGTTCAACAGAAAATGCAGGATAAATGTGAACCGAGCATTATTCCAAATTTGGAACGCCGAATAAACAAATAATTATCAGTTAAATTTTTTTCTTTACTACTTACTATTCGGTATAAGTGATAAGACAGCTTTGATCTGTGGGTTAATACGAATACAGCAATACCAGATTTATATCCATTCTTAGTATCAAAATATATACATGTGCATCTCACAAAATAAGAATATCATCAGAAAGTTAATTTATTTCAGTTCTTCAATACAAAAAGTGAAACTCCTATATTATGTAGAGTCATTACACACAGAGTGATCTATTTCATGTGTTTATTTCTGTTAATGTTGATGATTATGGCTTGCAGCCAATGAAAACCCAAAAGTCATTATCTCAGTAAATTAGAATACCTTATAACACCAGCTTGAAAAATTATTTTAAAATCCGAAATGTTGGTCTACTGTAATGTATGTTCAGTAAATGCCCTCAGTACTTTGTCGGGGCTCCTTTTGCATCAATTACTGTATCATGTGTGGCATGGAGACGATCAGTCTGTGGCACTGCTGAGGGGTTATGGAAGCCCAGGCTGCTTTGATAGCAGCCTTCAGCTCATCTGCATTGTTGGGCCTGGTGTCTCATCTTCCTCTTGACTATTTCCCATAGATTCTCTATGGGGTTAAGGTCAGGTGAGTTTGCTGCCAATCAATCACAGTGATCCTATTGTTTTTAAACCAGGTATTGCTACTTTTGGCAGTGTGGACAGGTGCCAAGTCCTGCTGGAGAATGAAATTTCCATCTCCAAAAAGCTTGTCGGCAGAGGGAAGTATGAAGTGCTCTAAAATTTCCTGGCAGATGGCTGCACTGACTTTGGTGTTGATAAAACACAGTGGACCTAAACCAGCAGATGACATGGCTCCCCAAACCATAGCTGATTGTGGAAGCTTCACATTAAACCTCAAGCAGCTTGGATTGTGGCTTCTCCACTCTTCCTCCAGACTCTGGGACCTTGATTTCCAAATGAAATGTAAAATTCAGTTTTGTTGTGGAGTGTGTCAATGACTGTCTCCTGGTCTTCTGTCAAGTCAGCAGTCTTCCCCATGATTGTGGAACCTACTGAAACAGACTAGGGGACCTTTTTAAATGCTAAGGAAGCCTTTGCAGGTGTTTTGTGTTAATTATTCTAATTTACTAAGATAATGACTTCTGGGTTTCCATTGGCTGTAAGCCATAATCATCAATATTAACAGAAATAAACACTTGAAATGGGGCCAGTAGAAAGGACCCGAAAGCAGCAAAATGGGTAAACCATGGAGCCGATATACAGTACTTGCAACAGAACACAACAGTTTAGGGCGATGTGGAAATTTGGTTAGAAAGTGGCCAACCCGTTTAATTCATTAAGGTCATCCACCGATCCATGGTCCAGTAAATAGCAAAATATACAGGGATAGTGGCTAGGATTTTTGTGATTTAAGCCCCATCATAGAGTAGACTGCATGTCTGGACTATTCCCTATAACACAGTGCACACAACATCCTACCAAGATCCTGCCTGAGAGTATAATTCAATCATATAAATGACTATAAACTACAGCTAGGTAATTTTATTGTAATATATTAATACTATTCTGATGTTTATCTATTTTGGCAAAATCCCTAATAAAAATTGCGTCTGCATCATCATTATTTTGTCAAAATGAATTATGTTAAATTTCTACATTACGGATATCTATAAAGATTCCAAAAATGAAATAATGCGGATTATGTATGTGTAGATGTATAGCCATATAAAGTGTAATAAAATCAGAAATTAATAAAGTCTATTTACTCTTATCTCCACTGTCTACAAGCGATGATTAAACCGACTGTAAGGGAGTTTTTTTTTCTGATTTTTCATTACTCAGAAGGGAAGTTTAAATCTAACGGTAATAAAGTACAGCTAAGGTACCATAACAATTTGCAGTACATTGTCTGCTTCATTAAAGAGGTATTACAGGTTCAGCAAATTAAGGTTATTCTTTTTTTTAATGAAAGTTTAGCATTTTTTATTCTTTCTGTCTCAATTCCTTAAAGTTTTCAAAATCTCTGTTTGGCTGTCATTCAATAGAAACCACTATTTTAAATGGAAAACAATCTGCCCTGGTTATGTGATGAGCTTAAAAACTATAAGAATTGATACAGAATGTGTAATGAAAAACTGTATAAAGTTTTCATCACACAATATATACAGTCTTGTTTTTCTAAAACTGGAATACCTCTTTAACCCCTTCCTCACATCCGCCGTACATTTGCGGCAGCAGTTGTAACGACGACTGCCACCACTCTGATCACAGCAGTTCAACCCTTTAGACGCCACAGTCAAGATTGATGAGAGCATCTAAACGATTACACTGAGGGTAGGCCCAGGACCGGCATCAGTACCCGGCGCACCCAGGCAAGTGTCGGGGCCCTGAGCAGGCAGGGGGGCCAACTTGCTCTCATGTACACCAGCACGCTATGGGGGCCCCCCACGGGTCATCCTACTGCTTGCTCAGGGCCCCGGCACTTGCAATACTTACCTCTCCCCATTCCTGCGCTGTGGCGTCTCCTGCATCTTCTGACTCTGATGTTTCAGGTTAGAGGGTGCAATGACATCATGAGTGTGTGCCCTCTGCATGGACAAGTCAGTGCAGAGAGAAGGTAGACAGCAACGCTGAGGAGTCCGGAGTAGAGCAGCAGCCAGTGAGGAGAGGTGAGTATTTAATTTATTTTTTATTTTTTTATGTTTGAAGCATTATATAGGGCCCATCATACACTGGAGCATCATATGGGGCCCATTATGTATGGAGCATTATTTGGGGCCCATTAAATACTGTATGGAGCATTATATGGGGCCTATTATGTATGGAGCAATATATGGGACTCATTGTTTATGGAGCAAAATATAGGGCTCATTGTGTATCGATCATTAGATGGGGCCCATTATGTATGTTGCCTTATATGGGGCGCATAATGTATGGAGCAATATATGGGGTCCATTATTCTGTATGGAGCATTATATGGGGTCCATTATTCTGCATGGAGCATTATATGGGGTCCATTATTCTCTATGGAGCATTATATGGGGTCCATTCTATAGCATGGAGCATTATATGGGGCTCATTATACTGTACAGAGCATTATATGAGGTCCATTATTCTGTATGAAACAATACATTTGTGCTCAAAAGTGTACATACCCCAGCAGAATTTTTGCTTTCTTGGCCTTTTTTCAGAGAATATAAAAGATAATGCCAAAACTTTTTCTCCACTCATTGTTAGTGGTTGGGTGAAGCAGTTAATTGTCAAACTACTGTATTTTTTCTTTTTAAATCATAATGACAACCCAAAACATCCAAATGACCCCGATCAAAAGTTTACATACCACATTTCATAATACCATGTATTGTCTCCTCTAACATCAATGATAGCTTGAAGTCTTTTGTGGTAGTTGTGGATGAGCTTCTTTATTTTCTTAGATAACAAAGCTGCCCACTCTTCTTGGCAAAAAGCCTCCAGTTCCTGTAAATTCCTGGGCTATCTAGCATGAACTGCGCTCTTGAGATCTGCCCAGAGTGGCTCAATGATATTGAGGTCAGGAGACAGAGATGACCACTCCAGAACCTTCACTTTCTTCTGCTGTAGCCAATGTAGCCAACTTGGCCTTCTGTTTTGGATCATTGTCATGTTGGAACGTCCAAGTTTGCCCCATGTGCAGCTTCTGGGCTGATCAGTGCAAATTTGCCTCCAGTATTTGCTGATAATGTGCTGCATTCGTCTTTCCTTCATCTTTAACCAAATTTCCGGTACCTATGTAGCTCACACATCCCCAAAATATCAGTGATTCACCTCCGTGCTTTACAGTAGGAATGGTGTTCCTTTCATCATAGGCCTTGTTCACCTCTCTCCAAATTTAACATTTATTGTTGTGTCCAAAAAGTTAAATTTTGGTCTTATCACTCCAAATTACCTTGTTCCAGAAGTTTTGAGGCTTTTCTCTGTGCTGTTTTGCGTATTGTAGGCAAGATACTTTGTGGCATTTGTGCAGTAATAGCTTTCTTCTGACGACTCGACAATGCAGCCCATTTTTCTTCAAATGCCTCCTTATTGTGCATCTTGAAACAGCCGCACCACTAGTTTTCAGAGAGTCCTGTATTTCAGCTGATGTTATTTGTGGGTTTTTCTTTGCATCCAGAACAATTTTCCTGGCAATTGTGGACGACATTTTTGTTAGTCTACCTGACCGTGGTTTTGTTTTTACAGAGCCCCTGATTTTCCATTTGTTAATCATAGTTTGAACGCTGCTGACTGACATTATCAATTCCTTGGATATCTTTTTGTATCCCTTTCCTGTTTTATACAGTTCAACTACCTTTTCCCGTAGATCCGTTGACATTTTTTTTGCTTTCCTCATGACTCACAATCCATAAACATCAGTGGCTGGATGAAAGATGCAAGAGTCTGTCTGGATCCCAGAAACTCACTCAGCTTTTATGTACACACACTAATTACAAGCAAACAGGTCACAGGTGAGGATGCTACCTTTAGTAGCCATTCAAACCCATTTGTGTCAACTTCTGTGTATGTTATCAGGCCCAAATCATCAGGGTATGTAAACTTTTGATCAGGGTCATTTGGATATTTTGGGTTGTCATTATGATTTTAAAAAAGAAAACACAGTAGTTTGACAATAAATGGCTTCACCCAACCACTAACCATGAGTGGAGAAAAAATGTTGGTGTTATCATTCATATTCTCTAAAAAAAAGCCAAGAAAGCAAAAATTCTGCTGGGGTATGTAAAATTTTGAGCACAACTGTATATAAGGCTCCTTATACTGTTTGGAGCATTATATGGGGCTCATTATTCTGTATGGAGCATTATATGGGGTACATTATTCTGTATGGAGCATTATATTGGATCGAATATTCTGTATGAAGCATTTAATGGGGCTCATTATGCTGTTTGGAGCATTATATGGGGCTCATTATTATGTATGGAGCATTATATGGGGCTCCTTATAGTGTTTGGAGCATTATATGGGGTAAATTATTCTGTACGGCGCACTATACTGTCCGGTGTCCGAGCTATTGATATCACTCATGTAATGTAAGAAGTAAGTGAAATCATGAATTGTAGTATGTGCTAAAGGGGCCCACTGAGACTCTTTCGCCAGGGGCCCATGAAAACCTGGAGTTGGCCCTGGGTAGGCCCTCTGTTACCCTATCAGCTCTCCAATGCACAACCCTCAAGCTTCAATGGGAGACAAGCATTTAACAAAGTCTTACTCCACAGACAGGGTTTCTGAGGAATCCCCAACAGGACAATACAGAAGTATCACAGTTTATTGTGCAAGCAAACAAGTGACTGATGTGCCAAGACCTCTGGGGAGGTTGAAGAAAAATGTAAAGTATAGTTGGTAAAAATATCAACAATTCAAACAAAAATGCTTGGGAGTAGGAGAGGACTTGTTCGCGTTATCTGAAACTTTGGTTACTTTTTCATATGAGACTAAGAACTTTTCGACAGTAGTAGGTAACTACCTGCCTATTATGCCAGGCGATGATCTCTACCGGCCCAGAGTAGTCACAGTCCGCTCCTGTTAGCAATTCTCCTGCATCTTTTGATGTCACATCAACAGAGCAGCTCTTTCTCTTCCGCTCCATCAATGGAGTGTCACTGTCAATATCTTGCTGATTCACTGCCAGCTATCCTCTGCCTAACTACAAGGAGCTGGCTGTCAATCAGCGTGACATCGGCAGTGATGCCGCGTCGACAGAAGAGATCAGAAGAGAAAGGGTTGCTCTGTTGATGTGAAGTCAGAGGAAGCAAGAGAATCGCCGCCTAAGTCCGCAGAGAACAGGCAGAACAGGCAGGTAGTTAACAAATACCTGCCATTATGTTATTGTATGAAACAATAAGTAAAGTCCCATATAACCCCTTTAAGGCAAGCTTTGTTTGGAGTCTTGTTGAAAATGCTCCTTGGGAAAAATATATGAAAATGATCTCTTTCACAAAAATATATAACTCTAGCTAAGCCAAAAATTGGAGGTAACTAAGTTTGACTTTTAGGTTTTTATTACATCCATTGTGTGGCATTGGTGTGTTTTCTTTCTGGGAAGGCTAACTCGCATAAGAACACAAGAAAACATACAAGTTTAAATCTCCCACTTTTTGTTAACTACTTCAGGATCATCCTTAGACTTTAGCTGTCCGAGTGGTCCTTGATTTTTTTTTCTACAGTGATGTCACTGCATTACAGAGTACCTGCATGTTAATGTACAGTTGTGTCGGTAGGGAGTTGATTGTCAGACACAGCCAGACTCCCTGAAAAGAAAGCAGACATCCAGATCCAGAGATCACGTGATCACTAGGCGATTTCATTAAGCGTATGTCACGAGAAGAAACTCGTATGATCTTTGAATTAGATACCCTAAGACCGAAAGGTCTAAATAATGAGGTGGAGCTATTTGCTTTTGAATAAATTATATTAATCAGCACGTATGTATTTAAGCATGACCAGCGTGGGGGGGAGCCAGCCCTGATGAAGGAATCCGTAGCAATTCCGAAACGCGTTGGCTTTTTGGCTCCCACTATGCCCCGTACCTTCTGAGAGAAGCGTCAGATGATTGACTATCACGTGATTCGGTTACCTGGATACCAAAGGTCTTTTCTGAAGGTCCTTCTCAACTTCCTGTGAAGACTTCTGGAGTAACGCGCACGCCTGTCACCGGCCGGGACAGCGCGCGCAGAAGATATCCTACGCATAACACTGTAAGAAAACAGCAGGAATTCGCCAGCTAAGTATCTTTGTTTTGATACGTTACCGCTTTATTATCTACTACCTCAGCGCTGTCTGAGATCTCTGACTCTTCTGAGCTATACCATACAGGCATATAAGAAGCATATGACCTGTGGACTTTGCACTAAAACGCAATAGGAACAGGTATCTAACATTGATTATTGTATAACTGTGAGAGACTGTGCTATCAATCAATGGTGACATATAGGTTACTTTTTCTTTTTAAGCTGCTATCCTGAGTGCACTATTTCATTCAGTAGATACTGCGAGTACGAGCATCGTAGTTCTTGTTCAAACACCAACACCATCAATGTGTATATTTTAACATAAATTATTCTAACATCTACTTAAATATCCTCACTTTTCTCTTTTAGTAAATATATTCGCATCATCTTTTTAATTTGACCTGCGCCACCATCAAAATTACTCACCGCATTCAATCAAGCAGGTAATTAATTATTTTTTACAACAGTAGTGTTATTTCTTGGTAGCAACGTAGGACGTAGCGCGGGTGTGTATTCACCTAGTGTGTATATATATTTTTATTTATTTTAGTCGTCTACCCTATTGGTGATGTAGGGTTTTCACCTGCTGCAGTCCATTTTTTCCACACGTAACAGCGCCGCTATCCTCTATCATTTTTCATGATTTCACAACCCCTAGATATAATATGTTTCCATCCTTTAGTGCCTTTCATGTGGTGTTTATTCTACAGCTTTTATGCTTGTTTACTCTAACAAATAAAAAAAAATGACATGGGGTCCCCCCTATTTTTGATAACCAGCCAAGCTA
Organism: Ranitomeya imitator; assembly: GCF_032444005.1. Lineage (NCBI taxonomy): Eukaryota > Metazoa > Chordata > Amphibia > Anura > Dendrobatidae > Ranitomeya > Ranitomeya imitator. The sequence goes on from NC_091284.1 coordinate 799,030,965, forward strand.
AAGCAGACAGCTGCAGGCTTATATCATCAGGCTGGGAAGGACCATGGGTATTCGTCCCTTCCCAGCCTAAAAATACCTGCCCGCCTTCGCCCCAGAAGTGTTGCATTACATTACATGCAGCAATTGTGGCACTTTGCCTGGTTCTTCCTGACTGCCCTGGAGCGGTAATGGTAGTTGGGGTGATGCTGATGTAAACTGTGGTTTGTCAAAAATCACAGCTGGCGTCAATCACTGGAGTTAATAATGGAGCGGTGTCTATCAGTCATGCCTGTTACTAAACCAGTAATCAAAAATAAAAACACATACACAAAAAAACTTTATTTGAATAAACACTCCCTGACACTTTCCCTGGTTGACCAATTTACAAAAAAAAAAATCCATGCAGGTCCGAAATAATCCAGGGAATCCAAAGTCATCTACAAATAGAAAAGTGAAAAACATAGACCTTCCCAGCCTCATAATATAAGTCCGCAGCTGTCTGCTTCAGGGCCGCCATCAGGGCCTCCCTCTTTTGCTTCTGCCCACCGGGTTTCAGGGTATAATTATGTATCGTGTGCCATCACCGGTGCACTTCTTGGTACAGGAATCTTTTCCAGAAGCTCCACAACTGTGTAAACAGAATGGCATCGCAAGTTCCAAGACAGCTCCCTCTGCCTTTTCTGTGACAAGAGAGGTAAAAGAGAGGTAAGTATGAAAAGGTAAGTATGACAAACTTTTTTCTTTTTTTTTTTAATAAAGTTAATTAAATGGGGTTGGGAGAAGTAAATGATGGCTTGTTCACTATCATCATTAGGATAGGCAAAGTGATGCAAATTTCTCAGCTTTCTAAAAACCCAGTCTCCTCTAACCTTATGCCAAAAAATTGCAGCCATGGGTTCTTCTAAACAGCTGCCTAGCACTCTTAAAATAAAAATGGGGAGGCCCACAATACAGGAGAAAGCTATAAGAAGATAGCACAGCGTTTTCAAGTTGCCCTTTCCTTAGTTAGAAATTTAATTAAGTAATGGCAGTTACCAGGAACACTGGAGGTCAAGATAAGGTCTGAAAGGCCAAGCAGAATTTTAGTGAGAGCTGCTTGTAGAATTGCTAGAGAGGCAAATCAGAACCCCCACTTGACTACAAAAGACCGTCAGAAAGATTTAGCAGACTCTGGAGTTGTGGTACATTGTTCTTCTGTTCAGAGACACCTGCACAAATATGGCCTTCATGGAAGAGTCATCAGAAGAAAATATCTTCTGAGGTTAAAATAGAACTCTTTGGCCACATTAATCAAAGGCGGAGAAGAAAGGGCACAGAATTTCAGGAAAAGAACATCTCGACAACCATTAAGCATAGGGGTAGATCAATCATGCTTTGGGGTTGTCTTGCAGCCAATGGCAAGGGGAACATTTCATGGCTAGAAGGAAGAATGGATTCAATGAAAGTTAAAAAAATTCTTCATGTAAACATAACACTATCTGTAAAAAAAAAGCTGAAGTTAAAAAGAGGATGGCTTCTACAAAAAGATAGCGATCCTAAACACATGTCAGAATCCACAATACACTACCTCAAAAGGCACAAGATGAAGGTTTATACAATGGCCCTCACAGTCCTCTGATCTGAACATCATTGAAAATCTGTGGCTAGACCTCAAAATAGCAGTACATGCAAGACGTCGCAGTAATCTCACATAACTGGAAGAATTTTCCATGGAAGAATGGATGAAAATCCCTCAAACAAGAATTGAAAGACTCTTGTCTGGCAAACATCCTACTCACCTGCCTGCGCACCCTGCATCGTTCCGGCTGCCGGCACCTGCAGCTCTTCCTGCCGAGCGATCACATGGCCCGGCTCATTATGGTAATAAATATGCGCTTCACATCTATGGGAGTGGAGAGGCGTGCATATTCATTACCTTAATGAGTGGGGCCACGTGATTGCTCAGCTGAAACAGCTGCAGGCGCCAGCGGCTGGAATGAGATGCAGTGCCAGCACCGAAGGCGCGCAGGTAGGCGAGTATGATGTGTGCTGGAAGTCGGCAGCTGCGGCTGGCACTGTGTGCTACAACCGCAGCGGCACAGGCTTTAGCCACAGCTGCCGGCTCCTACCTCTGTGACCCGCTGCTACTCTGCTCCCCCTCCCAAGCTGACTTTCTGGAACAATGACTCATGTATAAGCCAGGGGGCGTGTTTTCAGCACAAAAAACTGTGCTGAAAAACTCGGCTTATACACGGGTGTATACGGTAACTATGATGAGGCTGCATCTTTCCCCTCATTTGATGGCTGATTTAATCTGCCATCAAGTGCCTCTAACAGCAAAAGGTGCTCCTCCTGTGGCTGTTAACCAGTTTAATGCCATTGTCAATCACTGACAGCGGCATTTAACACTTGCCGGCCAGACGCACAAGTCCCACCCATGGGCGCCCCTGTCACGTGCACCAATGGGTTGTCATGACAGCCTGCTGATGACCACAGTTCCTGTCATTACGAGAATGCTGGCCCGTTCATAGGTGATTGTGATTTCTGCTGATGCACTGCTATGTATAGCACAAGCATTCAGACGATCATAGCATCAAGTCCGCTAAGGGGACTGAGGGTTTTTTGGCCACCGCAACATTGCAATAAAATGTAATAAAAGGCGATCAAACCATCATATCTACCCTAATATGGTATCTTTAGAAATGTCACCTCAGGGCCAGGTCCTGAAAAATGAAATCATTACGGGTCTCAGAAAATGAAGATAAAAGCAACATTTATTTTTTTTGGCTCACTGACTGATGTGTCATGTCCTCCCCATGCATTTGAACTCTACACTGCATATTTTGGAAAGGATTTGTGAGCAGAAGAAGGCATTTGTAGACTACCAGCATCAACAAGGCCGTCGGTATTCAGTTCTGACTTCACACATAAGATCTCAGGAGTGGACATGGATGTCAGACATATGTACCATCCTCCAAAACTTTGAGGAATTCACCAAGATGGTGATCAGCAATGATGCCATAATTAACATCTCCATCCTGCTTCTCTGTGTTCGGATATTAATATTTATAGTTATTTATATAACGTCAACATATTTACAGTTTGAAATACAACAGCCCTAAGTAACAAAGATAACAATACAATAATTAAACAGAAATCAAACTACCCTGCTTGTGACAGCTTACAATCTACACTAAGTAACAATATTTAACCCCCCCAAAAAAAACCTGGAACGTGACAAGTTACAATCTACAATGAGGTGGGGGAGACAAAAACTACAGGGGTATGTATTCACAGTGATGTATTTACAATGATATTACTGCGGTTTGTCAAAAGCCATGGAGGCCTGAAGACAAGGAGGAGGAGGAGAACATGGTCAGTTGTCCTCTTGGTGAGGACATGGAAGTATCGACTGTTAGCAGTCTTGCATGCATGGCTCAGTTTATGTTACACTGCCTTTCCCTTCACCCTCGCGTTCTCAAAATTTTAGGTGACAGGCAATACTGATTGTTGACAATTGTAGACCCACGCTACAAGGAGAACTTTATATCTCTTATTCCAGAGGCAGACAGGTGTACTACAATGTTGGAGGACCATAGGGCCCTTCTTGCTGAATTATTAAAAAAATTTCCATCTGAAAACGCTGGCAGAAGAGGTCACAGTTCATTGGCCAAGCAAGGAGTACAGGTGAAAGAGACACAACTCCAATCCAGCAGAGGCAATGGAACACTGGCAAAGTTCGGGGAGCGTTTTCTCAGACCCTCCTATTGCCCTGGCCCTGAGGCGTGTGGGACTCTCACAAGGGGTGCTTTGTTTGGGAAAATGCTGAGGGAGTACTTTGCTGACCGTACCCACATCCTCTGTCATTCCTGTGTGCCCTTTCATTATTGTTTTGCAAAGCTGAACACGGAGCATGAACTGTTTCTCTCTACTACGAACGTGCGCTATACTCACGGTCATGGAGCACATGGTGCCTCGCTCTCTGGTGGTCACTGTGAACATGGCTCCTCGCTTTCTGGCAGTGCCACTTTTATTGGTGGAAGAGTACAACACCGCCCAAGCGTTTACACTCTGCTCCTCAGACTTTCTATGTGCGCAGTGACTGCCTCTAGGCAGAAGATGATGATGGTGGTAGCAGTAGTTGGAGCATTTAACACAATCATGAAGCAGCCATAACAACTTGAAAGAGAAGTTTTTTTAACAAGATACCACACTGTTCGATATGTAGCCTGTATTTTTTAATTTTTTAAACTAAAACAGTGTACCGAACTAAGTTAACAGACAGCAAATAAAGCTGAATGTAGGCCTGAATTTCCTCAATTTGTAGGCCACAAAGACAGCGATAACACACTGCCAAATACGTGGCCTGTATACAGGGATAACACACTGCCAAATATGTGGCCTATATTTTTTTAAATGCAAAATAATGCTGTACATAAGTAGAGTAAGAGACAGCAAAAACAGTGAAAAACCGGCCTACAATGCCCAAACTTGGAGCACGCAGATATATGAGGCCTGTCACGGAAATACCACACTGCCAAATATGTGGCCTTTTATCTTTTTTTATGCTAAATAATGCTGTATATAATTAGATTTTAACAGACAGCAAAAACAGTGGCAAAACGGCCTAAAATGCCCAAACTTGGAGCACGCAGATATATGAGGCCTTCTTTGGTGAATTTAAAACTCAAAAAAAAAAAAAACAGTGGCGCAAGGCTAGCACACACAACTATGCTACGTATGCCTGACTAATTTTTTTAATAGTGCTGTATATAATTAGAGTAACAGATAGCTAAAAAAAGTGGTACACCGGCCTACAATGCCTAAACTTTGAGCACGCAGATATATGAGGGCTGTAATGGAAATACCACACTGCCAAATATTTGGCCTTTTTATATTTTTTTTATGCTAAATAATGCTGTATATAATTAGATTTTAACAGACAGCAAAAACAGTGGCAAAACGGCCTAAAATGCCCAAACTTGGAGCACGCAGATGTATGAGGCCTTCTTTGGTGAATTTAAAACTCAAAAAAAAAAAACAGTGGCGCAAGGCTAGCACACACAACTATGCTACATATGCCTGACAAACTATGATTTTTAAACAGGCCTCAGTCTGACAGAAAACACTGTATATTTTTTTTTTTGGGGGGGGGGTAATTTTTTTGGGAAACTAGGTATATAGTAAAGAAGCTGCAGCAGACAGTTATGGAGCTTTGGGAAGGATGCAGTGGGAGCAATGGACGCACATACAGTGCCTGCAGGCCTTGCACTGATGTGGATATTCTGTGCCGTGCCTACCTAGCGCTGCAATATCGGGACCCACGAATTAGCCCTAAAAAGGACTGTTGGTTTCTCAGGAGTTGTGGATTTAACAGTTGCAGACCTACACTATCTCTAAAACCACGATTCTGACCCTATCTCGGCAGCAGCTCTCCCTACTCTCGCTAAATCCAGAGCAGAATGTGGTGAGCAGGGCGGCGTGAGGTCTCTTATACGCGGGATGATGCTGTGCGGCCAAGCCAATCACTGCACGACCACAACAAAGATGGCTGCGGCATTTCATGGCCTGGCAGACAATCCCTGCACCGTGATTGGGTCTCTAAAGTCCGCCAAAAATGCTGGGTGGAGACACCAGTTGCCGCTGAATAATCCTGGAAATGCTCGGTGCTCGCCGAGTACACCGAGCATAGTGATACTCAGGCGAGTAACGAGTAATGGCGAGCACGTTCGCTCATCACTAGTTTTTTTGCAAGTAGTGTGCTTAAAAAATAGTTCTACTTTGCCGATCTGTCTGAATGAGTAGTGTGCCTCTTTGTGTACTCTGCACATGTCTCAGTGGGAGAACTGTCCAAAAAGTCACTGTATGTACTCTGCAACACCGCCTGTGAGAGTACTGTGCCTTATAATCCTCTGTGTGTACTCTGCAACCCTGCCTGTTGAAGTACTGTATCAAAAAGCCTCTGTGTGTACTCTGCAGCAGTCTTTTTGCTAGTGGTGTGCCTAAAAAATAAACTTACTCTGCAGCTGCCTCCTTCATACTAACTTCAACCCAGATTCACTGCAGAAAGTGTAGAGTTGGCGTCTGAAGAATATGGTTGTGAGAGCAGGATTTATTTATCTATCTTGACTCCATTATGGTTATTCTATGTGCATCTCCTCTTCTGTCAAGTGTAGTCTAAGGCTACTTTCACACATCAGGTTTTTGCCTTCAGGCACAATCCGTCGAATTTTGATAAAAATGGATCCGGCAAAATTTGCCGCCAGATGCGTTTTTTTCTCATAGAGTTGTACTGTCCCACATTTCATCCGTTTTTCAACGGATGCGGCAAATATTTTCGGTCCAGAGGCCAGAGACAACGCACAGAGAAACTGATTGTGGTGCTGGCTGTCCCTCAGTATTTTCTTCCCAGCTGCCACTACTTTCCCTGGCGTGCCATCCCTGCCCTGCACACATGTTGCTGACAAAATAAGGTGTGCACTGCACAACACCATCAGTGGCAAGATCCACGTAAACTCCAATCCATGAAACTGTAAGCACGGCCATGAAAGTTACATCTCCCTAACTGCCCGTTGGGTAAAGATAGTGGCGGCTGGGACAGAGGAGGAAGTTCTAGCCCATATCCTACCACCACTGAGGATTGCTGAACGTTTCTTTGTCCAGGTTGCCTCCTCGTCCTACTCTGCTTACTCCATTGCCTCCTGATTCGGTCACAGTAAGACCTGCAACACCAACTTCAGCACAACCCACAAAGTGTAGGAATTATAGCTGGGGATCAAACAGCAGACATATGAGTGACTGGTGCCAGTGAACCTCAAGTCCGGCCTGGTGGTGTGCAATAAAGGGCAAAAACTAGTAGAAGCTCTGAGCCTAGCCAGTTTGATGCATATCCCATGCCTGCCGCATGTGCTGAACTTGGTGGTACAGAGATCCTTAAATACTATCCACATATGTCAAAGCTGCTGCTGAAAGTGCAGGCTGTCTCTGCGCACTTTCTGCTACTGCTCGCTTGTCTGCGCTGCAGTGTCACTTCTGCCATGGGGCTTACTGCCTTATATGCAACGTACCAACAAGGAGGAACAATATGCTGGAGAGGCTGTGAGAGCAGTAGCAGGAAATAGTGGAGTTTCAGCTGCAACATGCACGGCTGAGTCGCAATGAGGGACAACACCAGTTCACCACCAATGAGTGGGCCTCCTTGCGGGACGTGTGTGATATGTTGCGCTGCTTCGAATAATCCACCAATATGGCAAGTGCTGATGATGCAATCATCAGCGTTACTATGCCACTTATGGTTCTGCTGGAGATAACAATTCAGGGGATAATGGATGAGTTGGTTTCACAGGAGGAAGAGGAGCAAAGAAGCAGCGCCAATACGCACCATTATCAGGTCTGTCATCCACACATGGCTCGGAGGGTGGGTTACTGTTCCAAAATTGGCCAGGTACACAAATATACAGCCAAGGAACAGTTTGGAAGGAGGGGGAGCAACCATGTTCACATCATGATGGCACTCAAAGCTGCTCACAAGCATCACTGGAGCATGGCTGGGGGGATTCAGAAAACACAGACGATACACCTCTCACTGAGGACAGCTTGTTGTTGCCTCTGGCCAGCCTGTCACACATAAGATGCATCTCAGCCCCCTGACAAAGCACACGCGAAACGCGCGTAGGGGTTACACGTGCGACGGGCATTACAACTATGGGTAAGAATGATTGAATTTATGTGATTCTCAGTGGATGCCATGTGTTAAGATGATCACTATTACATGTTACTGTATGTCACACTGACCACACTATATCTGACATGGCTACTCCTATTATCACTATCTAACGCCGTATACTTGAAGCACTGTCATACAATTATCATACAATTATTAGGTTCTGTAGAAGGACGTAGATATGGGGATTTATTATGATGGAATATAGGCTGAACTGGATGGACAAATGTCTTTTTTCGGCCTTACTAACTATGTTACTATGTTACTATGTCACTTTACTTGCAATGGCATAGCTCCTTACTTTATCTTACATGGTTGTGCTGTTTGTCTGCCTGTGAATAGCTGCACTTGAGTCTTTGTCTTGCTAAAAACTCTTCATGATATGACCATGTTTTATGTTGTTTTGGTGCCTTATACTTATTAGTAAAATAAAAATTATCTGTCACGATACCCGGTATTAATGCTGCAGGGGAAACCGCACCCAGCAGCAATGGAGCTGGACCAGACACTGTGTAACTAACCTGATCACCTACGGGACCTTCCACATGAGACAGAGTGATCAGGTAAAGCAATAGGACCTTAGATCATGTGACAAAGTGGGAGGCGGTCAGGGGCTGAGCCAGGCACCGGGAAACAGAGAAGGAACAAACATAAGAGAATAGTAAAGCAAGCAGAGGTCGTAGCCAGGAGATTACAAGATACCTACAGGGGGAGTCAGGGAATAGTCAGAAGCCAAGCCAGAAGTCAGTAATCCGGGAAAACAAATAAAGCATGTGACAGCAAGACACTATGCAAGCCAGCACACACTTCAGAGGTCAGACATACAGACTGCAGAAAAAACCTATAGCTGACAAGGATACCAGGTTAGGAGCGAGTATAAATAGCCCTGCCATCTTGAAAGAGAGGCTAACAACATTAACCCTGAGAGAACAGGACACTAACCTTGTAATTATCTTGATTTTACTTCCTTTTGGATCTTGGTACTCTAATTTCTGGTTGGTATACAATATTGCTGGGAGTAGTTCCATGGCTATTGCATGTGGTGGTTGGGTTACCCAGGCCTGAGGCCACCCCTATTAATATGTATGCTATCCTAAAGATTTTGTTTTCTATTAGTTCAGTCATTGTAGTGTGATCGCAAAATGCTTTCCCACCTGAAGTTGGCTACACAGCTGGGGCACTGCCGCCACCTTGAAAGGCAGAGTTATCATGGCCAAAATGTGGCAAAACTTTCTGAGCATGCCACAACATCCAGCACCACCATCTGATTCGGTCTGTATTAGCAGGAGGCAGAGTTACAGCAACATGGTGGAATAGTACCTGTCCACTCGTCTCCACGTACTGATGGGTCTGCCCCATTTAATGTCTGGGTCTTCAAATTGGACACATGGCCTTAGCTTGCCCTTTATGCCTTTGAGGTGCTAGGCTGCCCTGCGGCTAGTGTAATGTAGTGTAATGTCGGAACGTGTGTTTAGCCCGGCAGTGGGTCTGATCACAGAGAGGCACATCCACCTGTCCATAACCAAAATGGCAAAGCTAACATTCATTAAAATCAACCAGGAAAGGCTCCCACGGGACTTGTTCATACGTTTGGATGACTAGACAACTATACCAGCCACATCCAGACATTGTTCAACTTTATTTGCAATTCGTTTAATTTGGGTGATTCCTCCTCAATAAAAAACTGTTTTGGCTACCTCTTCCTTTGCATTTACCTCCTCCTCCTGTTTCTAGATAGCTAGTTTTAGTTTTGTTAATTATAAGTTGTTTTCGGTCAGCTCCACAAAAAAAATTATTAAAAAAACCCACAAAAACATTGTTGGATTACAACGCCACGTCCACCTCCACCTCTTGCAACTACCCCACCTCCTCTTCCACTTGGACCTGTTCCTTATGGTTCAAGATTATTATTTTTTATTTCTGCTCTGCTTAGTGTAGGAACAGGGCACAGCTGTAGTGAGGGGCAAGTAATAAGTTTTGTGTGTGCTCAGTTTTCCAAAAAGACTTTCTATGTGTACTCTGCATCTGTGTCTAGAAAGTACTGTGTATTCCCAAAAGATTTTCTAATCTGCAACGGTGTCTGAAGGAGTCATGTGCGTCGACACAAATTTTTGTACTCTAAGGCTAGGTTCACATTGCGTTAGTGCAATCCGTTTAGCGGCTATGCTAATGGATTGTGCTAACTCAATGTCCAAAAAGGGATTGCGTTTGGCAATCCCGCTAGTGCAGATGCCCGATCAGCGCTAGCGAAGAACGGACCCTGAACGCTGCAAGCAGCATTCGAGGTCCGTCCGAACATAACGGCACATCGCTGACGCATGCCAAAAATACGTTAGCGATGCGTTAGCGATCCATTAGCACATTGCAGTCAATGGGTGCGCTAACGGATCCGTTACATAGCGTTAATTGCACCAATTTCGCCATGTAACGGATTCCGTTAGCGGACACCCACTAACGCAATGTGAACCTTAAGGCTGCACCTCTGTGATAGCACCGTGCGCACCCAAAAGTTTTTCTAATCTGTAACCTTGTATAATGATCTTTTCTGCCTTGCTTGTACAGTCATTACTGCTCAATTATTAAAATGGCCAATGTGTAATCTTTAACTTTTCCTGTTGTGGCGCTGCAGTGAATTTGAACCCTTACTGCCAAGTTTATCACAGATTAGAGCTCATCACAAGATGTCCCAGTATACAGAACTTTTTGACCTGCTTAATGTAAAGGGATGCTTCTAACAAGTACGGAGTCTCCAATATAAACAATTTCTCTTCAGAGTGATAAGGGACTTGAACTCTATTGCCACCTATTGTAAGTAGCAATAGTAGAAGTGAATATCAATGATTAATAGGGATGAGCAAGCACTAAAATGCTCAGATACTCGTTACTTGAACTGAGCAATTCCTAATGCTTGAATGCTCGTTTTGAGAAAAGAGTATAACGGGAGTCAATGGAAAATCCGAATATTTTTTCAGCAGACTCTACAAGGAAGTCTGGGGGGGCAGTGAAAATGTTCAAATGGATGGAAAAAGTGCTGAATGGAAGCAGGACAGCATGGGGAAGACTCCTGGAAGCGTCTCTGACTCCAACATTGGTGTCACACTTTTACTCCACTTTAAGGAATGTTTTGAAAATATTCAAATCAATGAGAAATTGGAGTTTACAGGAAACAAATGTTAAGAAATATTATTTTCTCTATAATGACTTGTATATAAGGCACAATGTAAAAAGGATTAAAAAAATAATAATTTAATTAAACCAAAATTGCCATTTTTATTTTAAAACTGGAAATTTCAGTGCAGTTTTTGAATGAAGCAAGAACCGGCAAAATTTTTATAGAAGAGGGACTCAGATACACCCTGTATTTGATATAAAGGAGGGCCTCATGCACATTCTGTTCAAATTGTCATTTTGTGGTAATCCTAGACTCATAAAGGAAATGCAAAGGCTGCCAAAAATTATAATCAAGGTCATCCATACACCATTGAAGGCACAAACTGTAGTAGCTCATTTAAATATTCTGAAGAAAGAGTAGTTGTGGTAAACCCACACTCATAAAAGGTCTGCACTAATTGCAAAACCTGCCAAAAATTACAAGCAGGGTCATTCATTTACCCTTGAGGGCACCAAATGTAGTGCCTTATTCAAATATTAAGAAAGTGCCCCTGTGGTACTTCTACACTCATCAAGGATCTGCAAACAGTGCAAAGCCAGAAAAAAACCTCATCTGATGGTGTAAAAAAGTCAGGGTTAATCCAGGCTTTGTTCATTTTTATCAGATTTTGTTTGTCAGCATTTTCTGTTGACAACCAAAAGCACCTGTCTGTTATGACCCCCCAGCAGCACTGAAAACCTGCTCAGATAAGATGCTAGCAGCAGGGCAGCACAACAGCTCCAAGAAATAAAGGGAAAGCTCATGCCAGGTGTCCAGTATTGAGACCGAACAGTTGAAGGTCGCAGAGATAAAAAAAAGGACTTTGATTTTGTCTGCCAGGTATAGCTTGACCATCTTTAAAAACTTTTCCCTCCTTGTCAAAAATATCCGGTCATCAAGGCATGGAAGCTGGGAGGGTGTCATTAAATTGGCCCGGCCTTTGACAGTGTACCCCTGCCTCTCCTTGCCCCCCTGCTGCTAGCATTGTCTGATGGGAATTTTTTAAACATATTTTCCACAATGGCCTTCTGGTATAGCACAATTTTAGTAGACCTCTCTGCCTCAGGAAGGAGAGATTCAAGGTTCTCCTTGTAGCAGAATGAACAACCAGTACTATTTTTATTCTTATCTCCACCACGATGACTATTCTGCATCTCCTCCTCCTCATCATCTCTTCCTCCTCATTTCGCTCTTCAGACCATCCACGCAAGAAATATAGGATGAGGCTTGTGTGAGTATTAGCTTCTGTTGTGCCAGCAACTAACTCCTGTTCCTACTCCTCAGCCTCCACCTAGTCATTGTTACCAAATCCGTGCTGAGCAGATGAGATGAGGCTGGGCTGGGTAGTAGCTCCCGGTCTCATGTGTTCCTCTATCTTCACCTGGTTCACATGCAAAGCTTCAGCTCTAATTGTGAGCAGCAACTGTTTAAGTAGACACAGAAGCGGGATTGTTGTGCTGATTATGGCGTCATTAGTGCTCACCATCTTTGTTGAGTCCTCAAAGTCTTGGAGAACTGCACAAATGTCAGACATTCATGTCCACTCTTTAGTTGTTAGATGTCCAGAATACCGATGGGCGTGTTGGAGCTGGTATTCGATATCTGGCCTCTGCTGCTCACAAAGTCTTGCCAGCATGTGCAGTTTGGTCACGTCGCACACCAGTTGGTGAGCTGGCACTTGCATGCACTGGTGCAGAGCTGCCAGAGTGTCGGCAGCTGTAGCAGACTTCCAAAAACCGTTGAACCACCAGGTTTAGCACGTGGGCCAAGCATGGTACATGTATAAGCTTGCCAAGCTTCACAGCCGCTGTCAGCCTATGGCCTTTACCACACACAAACATGCCTGGTTGGAGGTTCAGTGGCGAGAGCCACAGATCTGTCTGGTCTGTTATGACTTTCAATAACTCTGCCATGGTGTGCAGTTTGTCTCCTAGACAAATTAGTTTCACAGAGCATGTTGCCACTTTGCTGAGGCAGTGACGCAGAGTTTCCAGCTTCCCCATGATGTGGACGACGTGGTGAGTGGGGACAGAGGGATGGCTGCCGCCATAAGTTGGTGAAAATCCTTTGTGTTTACAAGCATAAATGACAAAATTTCCACTGCAAGCAGCCTGGAAATGTGTCCGTTTAGCGTTTGGGCCTGTGGGAGGATGGCTGGGAACTTTATTTTTCTTTCCAAGGCCTGGGATAGGGACAGCTGAACGCTGTGCTGGGGCAAGTTTTGGGAAGTTCCTGATGATGGTGCCTCAGAATGTGCAAGGACAGGTGCAGGGTGGCAGGCATCTGCACCAATGTTATGGACAGGGCATTGAAAAGCACCTAGCACAGAGGAAGAGGAAGTGGTGTCACCCACTGGCACCAATCGTGGACCCAGCTGCTTAGATGATATGTGCCTGATCATACTGGTGGTGGTTAAGCTCTTAGTGGTCAGGCCTCTGCTGATCAAGGCATGGCACAGATTGCAAATGACTATTTTATGTCTCAGAACTCTCTTTAAAAAAGTCCAAGACAGGGGAACACCCAACTCTTTGATGAAAAAATTAATGAGTGTCAGTGATCTGTGGAACAGTTGCCCACCTTCTGTCTCTGGTCACCCCATTACCTCTTCCTGTCTGCTGATCCCTTCCCCTCACTCTGCATGCCAGCTTCCCAGGTTGGGTTAGTGACTTCTTCATCTATCACATCATCTTTCACAGTTGCACCATGCGCCTCCTGACTTGGTGAATTAACAACCTCACTTATTGGCAACTGTGTCACATCATCATCTTCCTCCTGAGACTAAATTTGACGTTCCCCACCATCATCTTCTTGTGATCGTGGCTACTCTAAGTTTTGTGAATCACTACACAGCATCTCATCCTGTCCCTCTTTGAACATGGAGGGTCAGAGGCCACAATCAAGAAATTATGTTGTAAAGAGCTCCTCGGAGTGTCCTAGGGAGGGATCACTAGCCACCTGGGACTCAACATGGTGGCTATTAATTTAAACTAATTATTTTCAATGAACCAAAAAATCTGGTCAACTGTTGCAGGCCAAGTCATTTTTAAAAATTTTAAACCACTGTAATTTTACACAAAGCAGGTTAAACTGTATGGATGGCAGCAGTCAATTTTTGGATCAACTGTAGCAGGCCAAGCAGTTTTTAAATATTTTAAACCACCCTAAATTTACACAGAGCACATTAAACTGTATGGATGACTATATGAAGGTTTTTGGCCGTTTTATACACCACCATAATGTAACAGTAACCGTGTTGAAATTTATGGACAACTAATTAAATCCACAAAATTTTGGAACATACTGTATTTTGGCAGTTTTATATATGTTAAACTATATGGTTGACTAATTGAAACTAGAAAAAAAAAGTTAACTTTTTTTCGAGTTTTATGTATGACTGTAATGTAACACTAACCATGTAAAACTCTGTGGATGACTAATTCAATCCAGAAAAAAAATAGCAGTATTTTGTTTTATATACTACCACAAGGTAACACTAAACAGTGCACTAAAGTCTATGGATGACTAACTTAATCCAGGAAAAAATTTTGAAAAGTTTTTGGCAGTTTTATATACCACCATATTGTAACACTAACCACGTTAAACTGTATGGATGAATAATTGAATCTAAAAAAAAATTGGGAACTTTTTTGAAGTGTTATTTACCACCGTAATGTAACACTAAGCATGCTAAACTCTAGGAATGACTAATTGAATCCACCAAAATTTTTTGAACTTTTTTTGTAGTTTTATATGCCACCATAAAGTAAAACACTAACCACGTTAAACTATATACTACATGACTAATTGAATCCACAAAAACATTTCTAACAGTTTTTTGCAGTTTTAAATACCACTGTAATGTAACGTTAACCATGTTAAACTGTATGGATGACTAATTGAATCCACAAACAAATTTTAAATGTCTTTTGGCAGTTTTATATACCACCGTAATATAACACTAACCATGTTAAACTCTATGGATGAATAATTGAATCCAGCTGCTTGCAAAGGTAAACACAGGAACGCTTCTTAGGTACCATATATACTCGAATATAAGCCGAGATATGCAGCCCAAATTTTTGGGCTGAAAGTGCCCCTCTCGGCTTATACTTGAGTCACGATCGGCGGCAGGGTCGGCGGGTGAGGGGGAGAGAGGTTTGAGGCATACTTACCTGCTTCCGGGGCTCCTGGCGCTGTCCCTGTAGTCCCACGGTCTTCAGCTCTTCCCCTCTTCAGCGGTCACGTGGGACCGCTCATTAGAGAAATGAATATGGACTCCACTCCCATAGGGGTGGAGCCGCATATTCATTTCTCTAATGAGCGGTAACGGTGACCGCTGATAGAGGAAGAGGCTGCGGCACCTGGAGACCAGCTGTCCGGGGGAAGGTGCCAGGGACATCGGGAGCAGGTAAGTATTACATATTCACCTGTCCGTGTTCCACATGCCGGGCGCCGCTCAGTCTTCCCGTCCTCTGGCTCTGACTGTTCAGGTCAGAGGGCGCGATGACGTACTAGTGTGCGCGCCGCCCTCTGCCTGATCAGTCAGTGAGGGGAGATGCCGAAACGGGACGCTGAGGAGCTGCAAGCAAGAGAGGTGTCATTTTTTTTTTATTGCAGCAGCAGCAGCAGCAATGGCACAGCTTTCTATGGCACATCTATGGGGCAATAATGAACGGTGCAGAGCAATCTATATATGGCACAGCTTTCTATGGCACATCTATGGGGCAATAATGAACGGTGCAGAGCAATCTATATGGGACACAGCTTTCTATGGCACATCTATGGTGCAATAATGAATGGTGCAGAGCAATCTATATGGGGCACAGCTTTATATGGAGCATCTATGGGACCATAATGAACGGTGCAGAGCATTATATGGGGCACAGCTTTATATGGAGCATCTATGGGGCCATAATGAACGGTATGGAGCATCTATTCACCGGTAGCTGCTGCATTTTCCACCCCAGGCTTATACTCGAGTCAATAAATTTTCCCAGTTTTTTGTGGCAAAATTAGGGGGGGTCGGCTTACCCTCGAGTATATACGGTAAGTCACCGGCTGGTTTATTATGAGACAGCATAAACCATAGTAGAGTTCAATAAAGTAAACATGGTCTTTCTGTCATAATGGCAAAACAAAAGATAACGTATGGTAACATCCTTATCTCTGAGGGGTTCGCTCTCTCAGACCACCATGTGTCTTCAGCTCCTCCTGGAGCCACTGTCTGGAGACTCCTCTCCAAAACACATCACAGAGAAAAAAAACAGTGGCTGTACATTTAACATACCAGCCACACCTTGTGGAGATATAGTGAGAAGGCGTCCCACCCATCTCTGACCTACGCACCTACAAACCTGTCTCTTATCATGGCTAATTAACTCCTTCAGCACATAGCATGCTGGAGAGAAATGTATGGGTTTCTAGATCATGGAAGAAAGCAATCACCGTGATACATATTTGGAGAGTGACAAGCTCTCTAAAGAGACAATTTACATATTTCATTTCCTAGAGGAACATTGCAAGACCAATAAATCTCTTAACGGTGGATAAGAGGCCTGAAAGGGGCCTCTCATTCAGCCAAACCAGGCCTCTTGATTTGCAATGGGGAAGGGCAAATATGCTAAAATATGTCTGCAAATAGTGTGTCTGATTTGGCTATTAACCTAAGTCATATTGCAAGGCTCGTTTAAGGGCCAACATTAACTTTTAGGATCGCAACTTTCAATAGGTGGCACTAGAGTTCTAGTCCTCTTTCTCTCTGAAGAGACAATTTGTATCTAATTTCCCAGAGCACCATTGCATGGCCTATATGTCTCCTTACACTGTCTTGGCACTTTCCACAAGGAGAGACTGTACGACTTAGACTCCTTTCAGAAACATCTCATCCAGCCAATTCTGATATTTTGCTTTGAACTGAGGAAGCTACGTGTGAAATGCATGTCAGTTCTGGTGAGTGAACCTTTTCGGAATGATTGTGTGGTAGTCCTATTATACATATATTTTTTAGTAGTATACATTTATTCAATTCTGTTTTTCAATTAGGGTGCCTCTTCATACCAGGAAACCTAGGGCTATACTGTGTTTTGTAGTATTGTTTTCCCCTTTATTTGTGGTCTCCTTGTCAAGGAGTGTTTACTGAGAACACCTCTTATCTTTCACACATTCATCTGCTTTGGTTCACGAATAATTTGTTGTGGTTTACCCACATGCGTTTTTTAACTAAGAATGTCATTTAAATTTTTTTGCAATAAAATTTGATGTCTTTTACTATTACTTATTTGCCTTTGCACGTTTGTAATTTGGGTAAGTTTGCACTGAGGAGGGGAAAACACCCTGAAACACGTGTCTTCAAATAGGGTGTCTAGTTTAGCTTTTATTTATAGTGGCAAGACTTGTTAAAGGGTCAATATTGACTTTTAGGATTGCTAATGCTACCTCCAACATATGGAGTTCAAATCCTCTTTTGACCGTTTAACCTTCGTCGTGCTGCATAATTTTGCAACGTTAACAGGCTGCAGAGGTACAATTGTACCTTCATATATATTTTTTGCAAATTTGGCCAATATATTCTGGACCAAAACTGCAGAGATGTCACGAAATTTCAGCCCTCTACGGCTTTTCGAAAAAAAAAAGTAATTGCAGTTTTAAAACGGAATAGTTAAAACGGAATAGTTACAATTGTACCTACTCAGCCGGACGAAGGTTAATGGGGTTGGTCAATGATAAACACCACCTAGCCACAGGATTGGTGATAAGTGTGTGATCGCTCGGGAAGGGGGGTCCGACTGCTGGAACTCGCTTGATCTTGAAAATAGTTCTCTGATATCCTTTGTTTGAACAAAGCTATAATCTGAAATGCGTATGTATTGTAAATGGAACTGATGGAGAGAGTGGAGTACAGCCTCTATATATCTGAAGACTAATGAAAGCTTCTTACAGCAGATGTCCTAGTTATTTTCCTTCCATACACCCACCCAGTATAATTCAATAAAAACATATTGGTAACCATTAATGAATCCGACATAAGTTTCTTGAGCTAACATCTGATTCATTTCTCAGTTCTTATGCTTCTATGCTTATGAAGTGTTGCTTGCGTGGCTACATTTAGTAAAATATTACTTTAGAAGTCTTAGTCACTTCATTACGATTCAGCAGATATTGTTCATTTGTGATTTCTCTTTTTCCAATATCGTAATTCACAATTGTAATAAATGCATTGGCTACGGTGATTCTCTCCATATTGCCTTCATCGGGCTAGGGAAAGGAACGCTCATCTTCATTCATTCGATCTGTGAATCCAGGGTCATTTTACTGAGAATTTAACCCATCAGCTTCACGTTCTTGTATAAAATCTTTCATAAATTTAGTCTTTAGTAAATTTAGGCAAACAAACCTTCAATACTGCCCTAGTGTATAGGAAATATATATATATATATATATATATATATATATATATATATATATATGGGGAGGCAAATTTTGTTTTCATTATATCAAAATGAAAGGAGTTTTCCAGTTTCAGAAAACCCCTGCCCCTGGATGCGGTTTGTTTTAAAAAAAAAAATGAAAAAAGAATTATACTTTATTTGCCCTTTTTGGTTCAGGTTGACAGACGTTCAAATGGTAATTTGAAATTGTATAAAGTTAGAGGGATAAAAAACATACTTATTGATGAATAGAGGATAAATGATTGGAATGTTGGAGAAGTGGGGTAAGGACCCAGGATAGGTCAGTGAATAGAAGCCAGAGGAGGAACATCTAACAGAGGAGCCACCCAGGCAGGTGAAAGGGGACAAAAAAAATAAGAGAACTAAACATATAAATTATAACACATAAAGGACAAATTTTGGAGGAGTAGTGATTGGAATGTAGGAAAAGTTGGATTAGACACAGGGATGGACTTGTGTATAGAAGTCAAAAAGGCAACATTTAAATGAGGAGCCACCTAGGTAGATAAGGGAAAGGATATACAGAAAAGGGAACTAAACATATAACTGATAAAATATAATTAGATAAATAAAGTGCTGAAAAGAAAGTAGTAATAAGATGAGTGCAAGAGAATTGGGATTAGAACCGAGGATGAGCACATGAATAAGAACCAGAAGGAAGACATTAAACAGAGGAGCCACACAGGTAGATGAGGGAACAGTGTTACAAAAAAGGGAACTAAACATATAACTTATGAAATATAATTAAATAAAGTGTTGAAAAGAAAGTAGTATTGAGTGCAAGAGAATTGGGTTTACAACCCAGGAATAAGAACCAGAGGGAAGGAGATAAAACAGAGGAGTCACCTAGGTAGATGAGAAAAGGGAACTACAGTGGGGCAAAAAAGTATTTAGTCAGTCAGCAATAGTGCAAGTTCCACCACTTAAAAAGATGAGAGGCAGTGGCGTAACTACCGCGGTCGCAGCGGTCGCCAGTGCGACCGGGCCCGGCAGGTCAGGGGCCCGGGCCCGGCAGGCAGGCTCGGACTGGCAGTGCCTCCCCCCGCTCCAGGGCCCCCCCGCCGCCGCCGCTGCCGCTGCCGCTGCCTTGAATACTCACCCTGCTCCAGCGATGGTCTCGGCGTCTGCACTGCAGCTCGTTCCTGCTTGAGCGGTCACGTGACACCGCTCATTAAGATCATGAATATGCACATATTCATGATCTTAATGAACGGTGTCACATGACCGCTCAAGCAGGAAGAAGGTGCTGCGCCGGCGCCGCCGCCTGGAGTCGGGACAGAGCGCGAGGGATGTCGGCACGGCCGTGCAGTGGGAAGACAGGTGAGTATGAGGGCCGGGGGGACGGGGGATGAAGGAGGACATAAGCCGGCGCGCCGAGCAGGAGCGGAGAGATAAGCCTGCATACAGGGGGGAATATAAGCCATGCAGGGGGGAATATAAGCCATGCAGGGGGGGATATGAGCCATGCAGGGGGGAATATAAGCCATGCAGGGGGGGATATGAGCCATGCAGGGGGGAATATGAGCCATGCAGGGGGGAATATGAGCCATGCAGGGGGGAATATAAGCCATGCATACAGGGGGGGGAATATGAGCCATGCAGGGGGGAATATAAGCTATGCATACAGGGGGGAATATAAGCTATGCATACAGGGGCGGAATATGAGCCATGCATACAGGGGGGGAATATGAGCCATGCATACAGGGGGGGAATATGAGCCATGCATACATGGGGAGATATGAGTCATGCATACAGGAGGGGTAATATGAGCTATGTATATGGGATAGGAGGGAGATGAGCCATGCATACAGGAGGGGGGTCATTATACAGTATTGAGCATCATGTGTGGCCGTTATACAGTATGGAGCATCATTTGTGGTCATTATACAGTATTGAGCATTATGTGGGATCATTATACAGTATGGAGAACTGTGTGGCCGTTATACACTATGGAGCACTATGTGTGGGTGGTCATTATACAGTATGGAGCACTGTCTGGCCATTATACAGTATGGAGCAATGTGTGGCCATTATACACAATGGAGCATTATGTGTGGCCATTATACACTATGGAGCATCATGTGTGGCCATTATACAGTATGCAGCATCATGTGTGGTGGCCGTTATACAGTATTGAGCATCATGTGTGGCCATTATTCTATGGGGGTTACATTGAGTTGTATGGCAGGGCTGCAGGGGGGGGGCCCCATTTGGAAGTTCGCACCAGGGCCCCTAACTTTGTAGTTACGCCACTGATGAGAGGCGTCTGTAATTTACATCATAGGTAGACCTCAACTATGGGAGACAAACTGAGAAAAAAAAATCCAGAAAATCACATTGTCTGTTTTTTTAACAATTTATTTGCATATTATGGTGAAAAATAAGTATTTGGTCAGAAACAAACAATCAAGATTTCTGGCTCTCACAGACCTGTAACTTCTTCTTTAAGAGTCTCCTCTTTCCTCCACTCATTACCTGTAGTAATGGCACCTGTTTAAACTTGTTATCAGTATAAAAAGACACCTGTGCACACCCTCAAACAGTCTGACTCCAAACTCCACTATGGTGAAGACCAAAGAGCTGTAAAAGGACACCAGAAACAAAATTGTAGCCCTGCACCAGGCTGGGAAGACTGAATCTGCAATAGCCAACCAGCTTGGAGTGAAGAAATCAACAGTGGGAGCAATAATTAGAAAATGGAAGACATACAAGACCACTGATAATCTCCCTCGATCTGGGGCTCCACGCAAAATCCCACCCCGTGGGGTCAGAATGATCACAAGAACGGTGAGCAAAAATCCCAGAACCACGCGGGGGGACCTAGTGAATGAACTGCAGAGAGCTGGGACCAATGTAACAAGGCCTACCATAAGTAACACACTACGCCACCATGGACTCAGATCCTGCAGTGCCAGATGTGTCCCACTGCTTAAGCCAGTACATGTCCGGGCCCGTCTGAAGTTTGCTAGAGAGCATTTGGATGATCCAGAGGAGTTTTGGGAGAATGTCCTATGGTCTGATGAAACCAAACTGGAACTGTTTGGTAGAAACACAACTTGTCGTGTTTGGAGGAAAAAGAATACTGAGTTGCATCCATCAAACACCATACCTACTGTAAAGCATGGTGGTGGAAACATCATGCTTTGGGGCTGTTTCTCTGCAAAGGGGCCAGGATGACTGATCCGGGTACATGAAAGAATGAATGGGGCCATGTATCGTGAGATTTTGAGTGCAAACCTCCTTCCATCAGCAAGGGCATTGAAGATGAAATGTGGCTGGGTCTTTCAACATGACAATGATCCAAAGCACACCGCCAGGGCAATGAAGGAGTGGCTTCGTAAGAAGCATTTCAAGGTCCTGGAGTGGCCTAGCCAGTCTCCAGATCTCAACCCTATAGAAAACCTTTGAAGGGAGTTGAAAGTCCGTGTTGCCAAGCGAAAAGCCAAAAACATCACTGCTCTAGAGGAGATCTGCATGGAGGAATGGGCCAACATACCAACAACAGTGTGTGGCAACCTTGTGAAGACTTACAGAAAATGTTTGACCTCTGTCATTGCCAACAAAGGATATATTACAAAGTATTGAGATGAAATTTTGTTTCTGACCAAATACTTATTTTCCACCATAATATGCAAATAAATTGTTAAAAAAACAGACAATGTGATTTTCTGGATTTTTTTTTCTCAGTTTGTCTCCCATAGTTGAGGTCTACCTATGATGTAAATTACAGACGCCTCTCATCTTTTTAAGTGGTGGAACTTGCACTATTGCTGACTGACTAAATACTTTTTTGCCCCACTGTATATAAATGAATGGAAAATGGCAAAAAGTGTTGAAGAGAAAGGAGTGAAATGATCGGTTTTGAAGTGCAGGAGAAAGAGGCTATTCCAAGCGCAGCATTAAAAGAGGAAAAAAGAGAGCAATTCGGGCTAGGAGAGAAGATCTACTTCAAATAAAACCTAAAGAGTCATCAGATCAAGTGGTGAGATTCATATCGACATTTAGTGACAAAGGTCCAGCTATGAAACAAGCATTGGAAAAATATTGGCCCATGCTAAAAATGGACAAAACACTTGACAAATATTTGAATAACCAGCCTTCAATTACATATAGAAGAGCAAAAAATCTAAAAGACTTATTAGTTCATAGCTACCATGAGGGTCAAACCCCAGAAAAAGCTTTTGGATCAAAGGGCCCCAAATGGGGTTTCTTCCCCTGCAATGACTGTATAGCCTGCCCTAATATGTCTCGAGCCAGCGAGTTTCTATCTAGCGATGGAACCCAGACCTACAGAATCACCCAACATATTACGTGTAATAGTGTTGGTGTAATCTACTATGCCACCTGTCCGTGCAGGAAAATCTATGTGGGCCTGACGTCAAGACCTCTGAAAGTACGGGTAAGAGAACACTTTAGGGATATTACTAACTCTAAAGATGTTGAAGACATCTAAACACTGAAACCTGTACCAAGGCATTTTAGAACAAAGCATGAGTGCAATGCTAAACTTTTAAAGGTTATTGGTATTGACAGGGTTCGAATTGGTCAGAGGGGTGGGGATTGGCGTAAAAACTTAGCCCAGTTGGAAGCGAGATGGATCTCTAAGATAAACTCAGTACAGCCCTATGGGCTGAACGAGATCCTGAGCTTCGCTTCTTTTCTTTAAGTATATGGTAGCATATTTACTCTTTTCCGCTTTTTATTAAGTGTTAGGTGTTTTTAATTATGTTTGCTTTTAATTTATGTGTTTTAATTTCTGTCTAATAGTTTTTTGTTCATTTTTCTAGTATTATTTTGCACGTCCTTATTCTTTGATACTGGAGTGGTCTCTTATATCTGAAGAGTGATTGATTGGATATATCTTCTCTCTGGAAGGTCAACATGTTGGGAGGAACTTATGGATATTCTTGGCGATGGTCCGGGAATATGGAAGAGATTGCCCATCCATCTTTTTTGAATATTGTGGGATATTACACTCTTTTCTTCGTTTTAATATTTTTGTAATATATTGTTGTGTAACAAAATCTATTGTAATATATTTCTATATTGTTCTTTACATTGTATTTAATATATATGTGATTATCTCACTTATCACTCACTGGATGCTAATAGAGTGCTCTTTATTAGGTTATATAGGGTTCTAAATTGTTCGGTTCTCTATTTTACACTAAAAGTGGTTATATCTATCTTATTGAGTAACCTTGCATTATACACACTTCTTATTAAGTAATCTTTAATGTCCGATTGTCTATTTGAAGTTCACTCTTTTATATAGGTATGCGGCATCTTTTCCTTCCTGTAACCGTATTAGAGTAATTACGGCCTATTCCCCGCCTTCCCCTCTCACATCAGCGGTGTGCGCTTCCCGAGTCCCCGGCTGGTGGGTCTCCATACCGACGCGTCCATTTCGCCGCTTGTGCCGCCTCCTCCTCTGACGCGTCGGTGTGGGAGGCGGACTTGTGACGTGGGACGCCGGTCTGTGCTGACATCACTTCCGGTTTTAGACAACGGAAGCGCCGCACACATGCCGCTGCCACCACTGATTTTTAAGGTATTTAAGGACGCTTTGTAACATCTTGCACACATACTGAACTCCCCCATAGGAAGAAGCTAAACGCGAAACGCGCGTCGGGGTCTGTGCTGGTCATGTATTACTGCTCTATTTGAGCGCTTTTTTATTAGCCACACTATGTTATTTTGCTGATATTGGCGGTTAGTTGTTCTGATCACTTGGCACTTTACACTCTCGTTTTGGTCCCGTTTTTGGGACGGTATGATCTCTGCGTATCTGCACTTTTGCTTAATATAATAGAGAGTTTTTTATGCATTTATAATTACTGCCACTTGGCTATTTTATATATATTACTCATCTAGAAATTGTACCGCCATCTTGGGACTTTTATAGTACTATAGGCTATCTATTTTGGGCTTGCATATAATTACTTGGGTCCATTGAGTGATGGTATCTATATTTGTGACTATTGTGTGATATACACCTGGTAACTTGAATACTTTTGGTATGCACTTTGCATTTGAGATGGAATATGTAGTTCCGGGTGTTAATAATTTGTAATGATACAATGTATGGATATATCATCTCTTTGGGGTAGCTAATACCTTATATACAGTGGGGCAAAAAAGTATTTAGTCAGTCAAAAATAGTGCAAGTTCCACCACTTAGAAAGATGAGAGGCGTCTGTAATTTACATCATAGGTAGACCTCAACTATGGGAGACAAACTGAGAAAAAAAAATCCAGAAAATCACATTGTCTGTTTTTTTAACATTTTATTTGCATATTATGGTGGAAAATAAGTATTTGGTCAGAAACAAACAATCAAGATTTCTGGCTCTCACAGACCTGTACCTTCTTCTTTAAGAGTCTCCTCTTTCCTCCACTCATTACCTGTAGTAATGGCACCGGTTTAAACTTGTTATCAGTATAAAAAGACACCTGTGCACACCCTCAAACAGTCTGACTCCAAACTCCACTATGGTGAAGACCAAAGAGCTGTCAAAGGACACCAGAAACAAAATTGTAGCCCTGCACCAGGCTGGGAAGACTGAATCTGCAATAGCCAACCAGCTTGGAGTGAAGAAATCAACAGTGGGAGCAATAATTAGAAAATGGAAGACATACAAGACCACTGATAATCTCCCTCGATCTGGGGCTCCACGCAATATCCCACCCCGTGGGGTCAGAATGATCACAAGAACGGTGAGCAAAAATCCCAGAACCACGCGGGGGGACCTAGTGAATGAACTGCAGAGAGCTGGGACCAATGTAACAAGGCCTACCATAAGTAACACACTACGCCACCATGGACTCAGATCCTGCAGTGCCAGACGTGTCCCACTGCTTAAGCCAGTACATGTCCGGACCTGTCTGAAGTTGGCTAGAGAGCATTTGGATGATCCAGAGGAGTTTTGGGAGAATGTCCTATGGTCTGATGAAACCAAACTGGAACTGTTTGGTAGAAACACAACTTGTCGTGTTTGGAGGAAAAAGAATACTGAGTTGCATCCATCAAACACCATACCTACTGTAAAGCATGGTGGTGGAAACATCATGCTTTGGGGCTGTTTCTCTGCAAAGGGGCCAGGACGACTGATCCGGGTACATGAAAGAATGAATGGGGCCATGTATCGTGAGATTTTGAGTGCAAACCTCCTTCCATCAGCAAGGGCATTGAAGATGAAACGTGGCTGGGTCTTTCAACATGACAATGATCCAAAGCACACCGCCAGGGCAACGAAGGAGTGGCTTCGTAAGAAGCATTTCAAGGTCCTGGAGTGGCCTAGCCAGTCTCCAGATCTCAACCCTATAGAAAACCTTTGGAGGGAGTTGAAAGTCCGTGTTGCCAAGCGAAAAGCCAAAAACATCACTGCTCTAGAGGAGATCTGCATGGAGGAATGGGCCAACATACCAACAACAGTGTGTGGCAACCTTGTGAAGACTTACAGAAAACGTTTGACCTCTGTCATTGCCAACAAAGGATATATTACAAAGTATTGAGATGAAATTTTGTTTCTGACCAAATACTTATTTTCCACCATAATATGCAAATAAAATGTTAAAAAAACAGACAATGTGATTTTCTGGATTTTTTTTTCTCAGTTTGTCTCCCATAGTTGAGGTCTACCTATGATGTAAATTACAGACGCCTCTCATCTTTTTAAGTGGTGGAACTTGCACTATTGCTGACTGACTAAATACTTTTTTGCCCCACTGTATGGCTATACTCTATATTGTAGACATGATTCTGTAGTGGCAGTTTTTTTGTATTGTTTTCTCCATTTATTTTCTCCATTTGTTTATATTTATGTAATCAATAAAATTTACTGTTTTTTAATCTTATTTGGCGTATGCTTCCGTAGTTTGTAGGAATATAATGCACCTGCATATGGTTTCACATGGGTCTGAGGATCTCATCCCTGTACCTAATGACAATCTGGGTACCTCTGGCGAGCACAGGGAGGGCTGTGTGGCCCTGCAAAGAAATGTCTCACCACACCATTAATGACCCACTGCCAAACCGGTCATGGATGGATTATGTTGTAGGCAACAGAACGGTCTCCACCTCGTCTCCAGACTCTGTCATGTCTGTCACATGTGCTCAGTGTGAACCTGCTCTCATCTGTATAAATATACATACGGTCATGGCCAAAAGTGTTGGAGCACTTGAAATTGTTCCAGAAAATGAAGTATTTCTTCCACAAAAATGATTGTAATTACACATTATTCATTATGCATATGTTTATTCATTTTGTGTATATTGGAGCAATAAAAAAACAGAAAAAAAGACAAATTGGAAATCATTTCTCACAAAACTCGAAAAATGGGCCAGACAAAATTTCCAAAATTGTGGATAACAACTTTGTTTCAAGCATGTGATGCTCATTCAAACTCACCTGTGGCAAGAAACAGGTGTGGGAAATATGAAAATCCCACCTGAAACCAGTTAAAAAGGGGAGAAGTTGACTCAATGTTTGCATTGTGTGTCTGTTTGTGACAACAGTAAGCATGGAGAACAAAAAACAAAAAGAGAAGAGAACTGTCTGAGGACTTGAGAACCAAAATTGTTGACCAATATCAATAATCTCAAGGTTACAAGTCCATCTCCAGAGATCTTGATGTTCCTTTGACAACCCATGGTACTGTGGCTAATCTCTCTGGACGTGGATGCCAGTGAAAAATTGATGACAGCTTGAAACGCAGGATACTCGGGATGGTGGATAAGCAGCTCCAATCAACTTTCAAAGAAATTCAAGCTGAATTTGATGCTCAGGGTGCATCAGTGTCAGCGCAAACTATTCATTGACATTTCAATTAAATTAAACTCTATGGCAGGAGACCCAGGAGGACTCCACTGCTGACACAGAGACATAAAAAAGTTAGACTGCAAAATGCACGTGAGTTAGCTTAAGTCCTTCTGGGAAACCACCTTCTGGAAAAAGGAGACCAGCATAAATCTTTTTGGTCAAGCACATCAATATACTGTTTACCAAAAACAGAATGAGGTCTACAAAGAAAAGAACACAGTACCAACAGTCAAATATGGTGGAGGTTCAAATATGTTTTGGGGTTGCTTTGCTTCCTCTGGACCTGGGTGCCTTGACTGTGTGCAAGGCATCATGAAACCTAATGATTATAAAAAGGATTTTGGGTCACAATGTAGTGCACAATGTCAGAAAGCTGGACTTGGGTCCTAGGTTGTGAGTCTTCTAGCAGGACAATGGCCCCAAACATACTTCAAGAAGCACCCAGAAATAGTTGGAGAGCTGGAGAGTTCTGAAGTGGCAGCAATGAGTTCGGATTTAAATCCCAATAAACATCTGTGTAGAAATCTTAAAATTGCAGTTTACAGGTGTAAGAAGCTTGTTGATGGTTATAGGAAGAGATGGATTGCAGTTATTTATTCCAAAGGGTGTGCAACTAAATATTAAGTTGAGGGTGCCGACAATTTTGTCTGGCCCATTTTTGGTTTTGTGTGAAAATTTGGCCAATTTGCCTTCTTTTCTCTGTTTTTTTGTGTTGTTCCAATACTCACAAGTCACAACGGAAACGTGTGTATAACAAAACATTGAAATCTCAATATATTTCTGGGAGAAATACTTCATTTTCTTAAACAATTTCGAGGTGCCAATACTTTCGGCCATGACTGTATATACAATACATGTAAGAATTTAGGTGAAGGATAAGTAATGAATAGATAATAGGGTGCAAGCCAGGTACAAGTAGTCCTCCAGTATATCCAAAAAAACAGAGGCAGCAATCAGATATAGAAACATTGGAAAATATTTAACGTTCAAAGTGCCACCAATGTCACCAATGGAGTGCACCCTCTATTTTTTGCATATAATATATACTGTATATACATATATATATATTATATCACCTGGATGCTTGGCACCCTTACAAACAGAAATTGTCTGGTGCTGCTTCAGATTTGCCATTTTTTGCATATATATACAGTGGGGCAAAAAAGTATTTAGTCAGTCAGCAATAGTGCAAGTTCCACCACTTAAAAAGATGAGAGGCGTCTGTAATTTACATCATAGGTAGACCTCAACTATGGGAGACAAACTGAGAAAAAAAAATCCAGAAAATCACATTGTCTGTTTTTTTAACATTTTATTTGCATATTATGGTGGAAAATAAGTATTTGGTCAGAAACAAACAATCAAGATTTCTGGCTCTCACAGACCTGTAACTTCTTCTTTAAGCGTCTCCTCTTTCCTCCACTCATTACCTGTAGTAATGGCACCTGTTTAAACTTGTTATCAGTATAAAAAGACACCTGTGCACACCCTCAAACAGTCTGACTCCAAACTCCACTATGGTGAAGACCAAAGAGCTGTCAAAGGACACCAGAAACAAAATTGTAGCCCTGCACCAGGCTGGGAAGACTGAATCTGCAATAGCCAACCAGCTTGGAGTGAAGAAATCAACAGTGCGAGCAATAATTAGAAAATGGAAGACATACAAGATCACTGATAATCTCCCTCGATCTGGGGCTCCACGCAAAATCCCACCTCGTGGGGTCAGAATGATCACAAGAACGGTGAGCAAAAATCCCAGAACCATGCGGGGGGACCTAGTGCATGAACTGCAGAGAGCTGGGACCAATGTAACAAGGCCTACCATAAGTAACACACTACGCCACCATGGACTCAGATCCTGCAGTGCCAGACGTGTCCCACTGCTTAAGCCAGTACATGTCCGGGCCCGTCTGAAGTTTGCTAGAGAGCATTTGGATGATCCAGAGGAGTTTTGGGAGAATGTCCTATGGTCTGATGAAACCAAACTGGAACTGTTTGGTAGAAACACAACTTGTCGTGTTTGGAGGAAAAAGAATACTGAGTTGCATCCATCAAACACCATACCTACTGTAAAGCATGGTGGTGGAAACATCATGCTTTGGGGCTGTTTCTCTGCAAAGGGGCCAGGACGACTGATCCGGGTACATGAAAGAATGAATGGGGCCATGTATCGTGAGATTTTGAGTGCAAACCTCCTTCCATCAGCAAGGGCATTGAAGATGAAACGTGGCTGTGTCTTTCAACATGACAATGATCCAAAGCACACCGCCAGGGCAACGAAGGAGTGGCTTCGTAAGAAGCATTTCAAGGTCCTGGAGTGGCCTAGCCAGTCTCCAGATCTCAACCCTATAGAAAACCTTTGGAGGGAGTTGAAAGTCCGTGTTGCCAAGCGAAAAGCCAAAAACATCACTGCTCTAGAGGAGATCTGCATGGAGGAATGGGCCAACATACCAACAACAGTGTGTGGCAACCTTGTGAAGACTTACAGAAAACGTTTGACCTCTGTCATTGCCAACAAAGGATATATTACAAAGTATTGAGATGAAATTTTGTTTCTGACCAAATACTTATTTTCCACCATAATATGCAAATAAAATGATAAAAAAAACAGACAATGTGATTTTCTGGATTTTTTTTTCTCAGTTTGTCTCCCATAGTTGAGGTCTACCTATGATGTAAATTACAGACGCCTCTCATCTTTTTAAGTGGTGGAACTTGCACTATTGCTGACTGACTAAATACTTTTTTGCCCCACTGTATATATATGTATATATATATATATATATATAATAGTTTCGGAATATATATACAGTAGGGGAAATAAGTATTTGCTTCCTTGCTGATTTTGTAGGTTTGCCCACTGACAAAGACATGAACAGTCTATAATTTTAAGGGTAGGTTAATTTTAACATTGAGAGATAGAATATAAAAAGCAAAATCCAGAAAATCACATTGTATAAATTATAGTATTTGAGCCCCTACCAACCATTAAGAGTTCTGGCTCCTACAGACCAGTTAGAC
Organism: Ranitomeya imitator; assembly: GCF_032444005.1. NCBI lineage: Eukaryota > Metazoa > Chordata > Amphibia > Anura > Dendrobatidae > Ranitomeya > Ranitomeya imitator. Next base: position 799,061,088 of record NC_091284.1, read on the forward strand.
GCTTCTAATCAAATTGTTACCTGCATTATAAACTGCTGTCTTACATAGTCACCTTTATAATAGACTCCTGTCCACAGACTCAATTAATCAGTCAGACTCTAACCTCTACAACATGGGCAAGACCAAAGAGCTTTCTACGGATGTCAGGGACAAGATCATAGACCTGCACAAAGCTGGAATGGGCCTCAAAATCAGCTGTCGGTGCAATAGTTAGAAAAAGATGAAATATAAAATAATTGTCAATCAACATTGATCTGAGGCACCATGCAAAATCTCTTCTCAAGGGGTATCCATGACTATGAGGAAGGTGAGAGATCAGCCTTAAACTACACGGGGGGGAAATACATAGCTGTCCCTATTGTTCAACATTTGTCATCCGTTTTATTTTGGTCTTTAATAAAGGCAATGTATTTATGGCTCCCTTGTGTGGTAATAGGGACTCCATGTGCTGCTCTACTGCTGCATGGCCATGGCTTTGTCATGTGCATGACACCTTGGATTGACATTAATTCTGAAAAGTATGACATCATAAAGCAGGGGTGTCAAACTGCATTCCTCGAGGGCTGCAAACAGGTCATGTTTTCAGGATTTCCTTGTACTGCACAGGTGATAATTTAATCACCTACACAAATAATGAGTTGGTGATTAAATTATCACCTGTGCAGTACAAGGAAATCCTGAAAACATGACCTGTTTGCAGCCCTCGAGGAATGCAGTTTGACACCCCTGTCATAAAGCATCATGAAGTACAAAAACAAATCAAAAACTAAAGGAAATATCCTCAGCAGGCTAAATTATTTCAAAGGGGAAAAGAATGATAAGAACGGAGCGACAGATAGTTTTATGATAAATCGTCTCATATGCCATTTGGTAAAATGAGTAAAATAAAGTCTGTGATTTTGGCAGTAAACTTGAAAAATAAACAATTTAGAACTTGATAGATGGATCTCGGCGTTCATTATCAACAGATCCTTCAGGAAAACCATCCAGACGATGGCAAGATTTGTCTTCCGCGAAAGACTCTTTGAAAACATTACACTACGCCGATACAACGCGACCATCTGCAGAGCGTTACACTACGACATTATGTGATTTCTTCCATCTCCAGCAATTTTTAATATGCAAATTATATTTTCTGAATTTCTTCATAAGCTTTTTTTTATTACGCCATCCATCTTCCGCTAATGAGACGAATGACACATTTATAAGTACATTTACACCCTCTCAAAGCACTCTTTCACACAATGCACGTTGTATACCAATAAATCATACACCAATATTAGTGAGCTGTAGATATTATTATTTTTTCCATACTAGCCTGACCTGAATGCCATATTATAGCGGTGGAAATTAACATATTCCAGGAAGTACCAACATTATTATATTAAATATATTACATTAATAAAATAATAGTAGAAAATCAACAACTGTATGTACTAGAACGAGTTCTCGAAGCTTGGCCCCAAGGAGTTGGACTTCATTGAACTTCATGAATTTTGACGGTAATTTATAATGTTGTCTTTTTTACTAGAGATGAGAAGATCAGGCAAAATTTGACTTTGTCTGTTCGTGTGTTTTTTCTTGGGAAATTCGAATTGTGGAGAAGTTATTCTCATCATATTTAAGTTCCTTCGTTTTATTCTGGGTCCCTGGAGTATAATAAATGTAATATGCAAGATATAAAAAACATCCGTATTCTCACCTCTCTAGACCCTCCACTCCTCACTGACCCCCATACAATCCTCGTCACATCTTCATGATCCTTAGGACGAGGCTTCCAGTTTTGCTAGGCCCAGGAGGGTTCTCCACATGCGCCCACCATTTATCCCAACGTGGGCTAGAACTTTTGAGGGCGCATACACACAGCCCGCCCAGACCAAGGATCTCAGTGAAGCCAATGCCAGTCCAAAGATGTGACAAGGACTGTACTGGTGGCAGTGAGGAGCAGTAGAGCCAGAGATAAAGGATTTTTGGTGAATCTGCCAGTTTGCTGAATCAACACAGAAACAACTTAGAAAATTTCAACATTTTGGCCAATGCAGATTTTTAGCGTTGAATTCAATCACTCATCTCTATTTCTTACCCATAGAAACTAATCACGGCACAACTTTCATACAGCTTAGGTGCAGCCATTTCATATTACTGCCATCTGCAATTAGCAGCAGCAATCAGAGTTAGCTGTGATCACTGCTGTTTAACCCTATAAATGCAATCTCTGACATCAGGATTTAAATGGCACAATCCTGCCTGAGCATCAGATGAAGTGCTCATCACCCCATACAACATAAGTTCAGGGTGCCGATGGGTTGCTGTTAGTGTTGAGCATTCCGATACTGCAAATATTGGATATCGGCCGATATTCGCTGTATCAGAATTCCGATACCGGGTTCCGATACTTTTGCGATATTGGATACCGGAATCGAAAGTTCCTATAGTGCAATGATGCACTATAATGGAGTGTGGGCGGTGCGTGGGCGGAGACCGTATGTGTGTGTGCAAACGGGGTCTGTGTGTGACCGTGGGGGGTCTGTGCAGGCCTGCCGGGGGTCTGTGCGGGCCTGCCGGGGGTCTTTGACTGCCTGCCGGGGGTCTGTGCGTGCCTGCCGGGGCTCTGTGCAGGTTGCCGAGGCTCTGTGCGGGCTGCCGGGGGTCTGTGCATGCCTGCCGGGGGTCTGTGCGGCCTGATGGGGGTCTGAGCGGGCCTGCCGGGGCTCTGGGTGGGCTACCAGGGGTCTGTGCATGCCTGCCAGGGCTCTGTGCAGGCTGCCGGGGGTCTGTGCGGGCTGCCGGGGGTCTGTGCGGGCCTGCCGGGGCTCTGTGCGGGCTGCCGGGGGTCTGTGCACACCTGCCGGGGGTCCATACGGGCCTGCCGGGGCTCTGTGTGGGCTGCCGGGGCTCTGTGCGGGCTGCCGGGACTCTGTGCAGCTGCCGGGGGTCTGTGCGTGTGTGCAGGAAACGTTCGATGGGACTACAAGTCCCATCGGACGGTGCCTGCTACAGTGACAGTGATTGACACATTAGCCAATGATGGGACAGTAGTAGTCCCATCATTCGGCTAATGTGTTGAATGTAAAAAAAAAAGAATACTACATACATACATACCACATACATACTACATACATACTACATACCACAGGACCCCACTCTATGTATCTGTCTCTTATAGGTATGTCTGCTGAATAAGCACTTCTTATTACTTAGACTTAGCATTTCTACTAACCCATCTTACTCCTTCACCATGTTTACCTATGCCCTTACAGCGTTTGCTCCACTAATCCTCTCTTTCCTTCACTATCACAAACCCCAGCCCCTTCTAACCTAATAATCATCTCCCCTTCCCTCTTACCTACAAATCTGTCATCCTCTACTGACCTGCTCCTCAACCTCAAATCTGTTTTAATAAAACATAAAACAAGCCGGCCACTCTCTTTTTCCCACCTGCTCCCCCTTTCTCTGATTCTCCTCACTGCTGTAGACATATCTCCCAACCCTGGACCCCCACAGCTCATACCTCACATTACTACCCCCTCCTACCTCTCCCTATCTAACATGAACTACCACAATCTTTCCAACATAAAACCCGTGCCCCTGACGCCCACCCGCCCTTGCCTTCCTTGGCCTCACAGAAACATAGCTGACACCCTCTGACACCGCCTCTCCTGCTCTGTTACGGCGGCCTCCATTTCACCCACACCCCTCGCCCCGGCAACAGACATGGTGGAGGAGTGGGTCTTCTCCTTTCTTCACACTGCACCTTTAACACAAACCCACCTCTTCCTTCCCTTATCCTCCCCTCTTTTGAAGTCCACTCCGTCCGCATCTACTCTCCTTCCAACTTCCAAGTGGCCGTCATATACCGACCTCCGGGCCTGGCCACTGCCTTTATTAACCAATTCTCCACCTGGCTTCTTCACTTTCTCTCTGCTGACATTCCCACCATCATCATGGGTGACTTCAACATCCCCATTGATACCCTCCAGCCAACAGCCTTCAAACTTCTGTCCCTTACTTCATCCTTTGGACTTACTCAGTGGTCCTCCGCAGCCACCCACACAGACAGACATACACTAGACCTGGTCTTCACCCATCTCTGCTCTCTATCTAACTTCACCACCTCCCCTCTCCCTCTATCCGACCACCATCTGCTCAACTTCTCATCCCTGTCCTCCTCACCGGTCACCCATGTCCAGCAACATGCGCACCCCCGCAGAAACCTTACACACCTAGACACCCACACACTCTCTGACTCCATCCTACCACTGGCATCCATATCCTCACTTCACGACACTGACAGTGCCGCTGCTTTCTACAATGCCACTCTCGCATCAGCTATCGACACGGTTACCCCTCTAATCCATGGCAGAGTGCGACATATCAATAGACAACCTTGGCACAATAGCACCACTAAAAAGCTCCGGAACGTGTCCAGGGTTGCAGAGCGGCGTTGGAAGAAAACACACTCGCAAGATGACTTCACTGCATTCAAACAAGCAACACTCAATTTTAAATCTACTCTCACCTCTGCTAAACAGGCCTACTTCACAATCCTCGTATCTTCCTTATCCCACAACCCCAAACAGTTATTCAAAACCTTTAACTCCCTCCTCCGCCCCCTCCTACCTCCTTCATCTCTGCTGAGGACTTTGTCACACACTTTAAAAATAAGATCGACCAGACAAGGCAAGTCTTCATTGTCCAACTACCACAACCCCTTTGTATACCAGACCAATGCCCAAACCCCATAACCTCCCTATCCAACATCACTGAAAGGGGGCTTAATTGTCTCCTCTCCAAATCGCACCTCACCACCTATGCGCTTGACCCCATCCCATCCCACATCCTCCCCAACCTCACCACCACTCTTAGCCCATCCCTAAACAACCTCTTTAACCTATCACTAACTTCTGGCACCTTCCCTTCTGCTTTCAAACATGCCACAATCACGCCTATCCTTAAAAAGCCGACCCACGACCCAACTGCTATGTCCAGCTATCGCCCAATATCACTGCTCCCATTCGCTTCCAAACTCCTGGAGCAGCGCGTCTGTTACAGAACCCCCAGCACCAAGAATATGTTATGCTATATATTATGTATAATAGGTTCCATGTGAAATGCATCAGTCCACAGGCTGCATCCCTGGGCAGAGAGGACAAGATATCCCCCTTCTGTCCTCCCCCACCTTTGTAACTCCCCCAGTAAATACCAGCAGGCTCCGGCCCCCTGCGGCTATTGTAATGTATGTCTGGCCTGTTTTTTCTATTGGCCTGCCCTGTGTATCTGTGTTATATATTCTGTGTGCTGTAAATAAAGTGTGGTCTTTTAGACTGGAAATACCTGGAGTAGCAGTCAGCTTTTATATGCTCCCATGTAATCAAGAAATCCTAGCCAGTGTCCTTCATTCAGAATCCAGCAAAAGCAGAATGGACCTCCTGAAACACGGGGGGTGCTGAAAGAGGTACTACAGCACAGTAGACCCCGTTACACTGGTGGCAGACAGCGGGATGTGATACCCCTTCTACAGGAGGAAAGGAATGAATGGAAGACAACTACCAGAAGTTAAAGAGGACTACACTAAAAGATCTGGTGGAAGCCCGAGGGTTAATCGCCAGCAACAAAACAAAAGTGGATTTGATAGCAGCCATCATGGAACACGACAGAGCAGCGCTCCCCAATGTGAACGTGGAGGAGACTGAATTCCAGAGGGAGGTAAAGAACAGACTGGCGTTCTATGGCCTGTTATAGCTGTTTTCGTTCTGACCAACGTCAGCTGACAGATCACCAGTGAGGGCCAAATTGTGGAGTTACGCCCGTCATTTTACAAGCGCGCTTGGAGACAAAAAGACACCTCACACATATCCTGTGAGCAACTCACTTTTATCTGAAGTAATAGAGCAAGAAGCAATATTTTATACCATTTACAACAAATGTAATTCTCATGTAATTCATGTAGCCCCCACCATCACCCAGGGTCATACTGACCTTTATTCTCTAACGTACCCAGAACATGTTGTGACTCACTATTAGGAAAATACATGATAAGAAGTATGGTCTCCTTGAATTGGAGACACTAAGACTACTGCATCAACAGATTCTAGCAATTGTAGCAATTAAAGGCAAAAGGCACTTAAAGGCAAACTATTAACCCTTCTATATCAATTTCCCCCTTTTGTAAATGGTATAACCTCTGCTACGGGGTCAGCTGATGTCCACAAAGGAGCTCCTGTCTCATGGGTCTAGCACCCACAAGGGGACTTCCTACCTGCTTCACCCATCCACCCTCAGTGTGGACACTCACCTCCCCCGTCAACAGTGGCCATACGGGGCCTATGATATACTACAGAAAGTTCAGCCTTAGGGTTTTTTTCTACACATACATTATTCCATAGCTTAGGTAATACATATATTAGCGCTTTTACGGCTACATAAAACAATAAGCAAAGCAACAAAATTTGCATACAAGTCTGTAAAATACCAAAAATAATCCATCCGCTAGGCCGCTAAGCCAATTGGCTGGATTTAAAAAGGAGTCTCTATATTGTATTAGTCTCATTAAGAGCCTTAAGGAACCACGAAAATCTGAGTCCAAGTCTCACTTGTGCATGCAGTGTGGTGTTAATACCTTCCTTGGGTCCTGGGGTAAGGCTAAGTACAGCATAGTCCTTGCAGATACTGGGCTGTGTGCACAGATCCAACAGTCCAGCAGTTTTTGTCCTTCCGCGTCTTTTATAAGAAAAGCAAGATGTTGAATAAGTTTGTTTATCCAGTGTCTCTGTAAGGTGCAAACATCCTACCACAGCCAGCAAGGTGATTAGGACAACTGTCATTCTGCTTGTGGAAAGATCTTTTTGCAGTGACTGGCATGGATCCAGGTGGGCTTTCCCTCAAGTTTCCCTGAGGTGAATGTGGTCAGCTGGACTTTAAAACGGGCCGTCAAACCGTGGATCTAGGCTCCTTCTCACGTGTCTGTTTATGACCACCAATCACCTGGATTCAGCTGATGTACGTCTGTTTATGACCACCCAATCACCTGCATTCAGCAGATGTACGTCTGCACTGGCATTAGGATCTGGAATGGATGAAAACACAGGTTTATGCACCACATTAAGTCTTTTCTGTAAGGCCTGGACATGGGCTGTCATAGCACCGTGTTGCTTTTGTAGCACCTGTGGGAAGTACAGACCAGCCTCTGGCAAACTACTAAACAGGACTTCAAAAGGACACAAGCCTGTCTTTCTATTTGGAGTGTGTGTGACTGAAAAGAGTGCAAGAGACAAACACTCTACCCCGCTCTTTCCTTTGTCTGCCATGGCCTTTGATTTTCCAGTTTAAGTGTCCCGTTTAGTCTCTCCACTTTCCCACTACTTTGTTGTCTATATGGTGCATGAAATGCTTGCTGTACTCCCAGGACCTGCATGACTTCCCTCATTATTTCTCCTGTGAAGTGTGTGTCCCTATCGCTGTCTATGGTTTCTAGGACACCCTACCTGCAGATCAGTTTTTTTTCATTAGTTTGTCTGCAGTTGCTTTAGTATTTGCACATTTTACCAGATAGGCTTCCAGCCAACCAGAGAAGAGATCTACACATACTAGGACATTTTTCACACACTCCTACCTTGGGTAGCTGTATGTAGCCAGTCTGCAGTCTCTGAAACGGGTAGAGAGGCCTGGGTGTCGCTTTCTTAGGGATTTTTACTGTTTTTCCTGGGTTGTGCTGTGCACAGATGAGGCATGACTGTACGAGCTTTGCGGCTGCGTAACTGAAACCAGGAACGATCCAGAAGGCATCTTGTGTTGCTTGCGCCATGATTGGGAGCAGGGATCTTGGTATATACGATTTATCCTGATTCTCCCATACTCCTTCTGAGTTCAGCTCAGCTCCCATTCTCCCAGTGTTCCTTCTCTGTTTGGGCAGCTGGAGGGATTTCAGGACATCTAGGCTCAGTGTGGCTGGAATACGCTGACTCCCCACCACCGTCCACTGCTCCCTAGGCCGCATTGCTGCTACTTTAGCAGCCTCGTCCGTCCTTCTGTTGCCCTTTTCCTCCACAGAGTCACCGTCCGTGTGTGCTTTTTACCTTGACGATGCCAACCTGGACTGATAACGTCAATGCCTCCACTAATTGTTTCACCAGCTCTACGTTTTTTAATGGGCTTACCGGCTGATGTAAGAAACGCTCTGCTTCTCCAGATAGGGCAATAATCATGGGATATTCCCCATGCACAACTTGAATCTGTGTAACTGTTAGCGACTTTATCTGCAGCAGCTCTACACGCTTCAGTGAGTGCCTTCAACTCTGCCTCCTGCACCGACATGTGAGGAGCGAGTGGTTCAGCTCGGATTACCTCATGTGAGGATACTACTGCATATCCAATGTAGAGTCGCCCATTCTGGTGGTATCTGATGCCATCTACAAAAATAAAAAACCTCAAAATATGCATTGGAACAGGTTTTTTTTTTCTTCCCACGAACATATGTAAAACCCACTGTCTCCTGACTCATCAGTTCCTATGCAGTCATGTTCGTGCGTCATGTCAACGTCATGTCATGTTCTCTTTTCCCATCTGCCAATGCTGTCACCAATTCCCCCTTTTCTGAATCCACAGGCAGATGAGTGGCTGGATTCAGAACATTATGTCTTTTGAGGGTGACATATTCAGGAATTAGTATTAGAGCACATTCAAGTCTGATCTGTCTATCCATAGACAGGTGTTTTGGTTGAACTTGTACGAGTATGGCATTAATGTCACGTGGGTAACAAATTGTCAAAAAGAAAAAGTCAGTGTGATTTCACATGCCTTTCAGTAATACAGCAGCTCTTACAGCACGTACACATGTAGAAGACCCTCTAATCACTGGGTCTAATAGTGCTAGTAAGCTATCGGTCTCTGTTTCTTTCCATGTCGTAGTGTCAGAACTGCGGTAGCATGTCCACCCTGCTCTGTGAAAAATAAAAAAAATGGCTGATCATAGTTTGGAATGTCTGACACAATGAGCAGCTTGAGAGAGTGGAAAGAGTCAATTGCTTCTTGAGTGAGATTGTAAGGGTCTGATGGCAAACAGTCATAGAGTGGGTGCATCATTTATGAAGCAGACCTTATCCAAGGCCTACAGTAGGTCACCAAACCTAGAAAAGTGCGTAGATGCTGGTGTGACCTGGGTAAAGGGAGATTTGTATTGCCTGTTTTCTGTCTTCAGTCAGGTGTCTTGTACCTTCAGCAATACAATGTCCTAAAAATGTCACCTTTTGTTTGCAATACTGTAATTTGTCACCTGAGACTCTGCAACCCTTTTCTGCCAGAAAAAAAACACAGCAAGGAAACTGTAGCTTCCGGACATCTGGTCCGGGCAGCAGAGCAAGAGATCATCCACGTACTGTAGTAGTACAATCTGTGGATGAGGCGGTTGCCACTGCTCAAGAATCCCTACCATCGCTGTTGAATAGATGGTTGGGGAGTTCTTTCCCCCTTTGTGGGAGGACCGTCCTACAGTATTGTTTACCTTCGTGAGTGAAAGAAAAAAGATACTGACAGTCAGAGTGCAGTGGTACAGAGAAGAATGCATTTGCCAAATCAATAACTGTGAAACATTTTGATGTCGCTGGGATTTGTGACCGTACGGTGTGTGTATTAGGGACAGTTGAGGTCACACTCACTGTAACATCATTAATAGCTCGTTAGTCATGAACTATTCTGTAAGTGTCAGGGGAACCCTTGGGTCCTTTTTTCTTAATGGGATACAAAGGGGTGTTGCAGGGGGAATATCTCTGCTCTAGAACCCCTGCCTTAACATACTCTTTAATATCCCTGCTCAGGGCCATTGATTTGACTAGACTTAAGGGGTATTGTCTTAACCAAAGAGGAGTGATTACTTCTCGTGATTTATCATGACAGGGGGAATGGGCAGCCGACCCACCTCAGATTTTGCCCTTGCCCAAACGGTGTCTGGTACCTGACTCTTTTCCCTGTCCTCAGACATTCTGGTGTCAGGTGTTACTTTCACTACTCTTGCCATATACACTATTTCTGCAATATTACACAAGTGTTTATACACATTAATGTCCAAATATTTATACCCGTATTTGATTGGGTAGAGTACCCCTTAAAAAAATTAAATTTGATTCACAAAATGTTACCAAAAGAAAATTATATATATATATAATTACGAAAGATACTGAGTCATAAAACGGGGGAGCACAATGCCATAGGCCACAGTAAAGCACAAGCTTATTCTAAGAAAGTAGCAGCCCTATATAAATCCATAACTAACAGTTCCAATTACAAAAAGAAGGTATTTGAAAAATGCCAAATATCAATGCCAGTTGCTTGCGATAAGGTATAAGAAGTGGAAAAGACGAATAAACAGTGACTATGGTTTGAGCCAATATAATGAATGGCTAAAAAACTATATATCATATGAAGACAACCTAGAAATACACAGTAACTATACCATCTTTGTGTAAGGAAACTACTAAAACTGGCAAATGAATGGAATTAAGTGTAACGACAATAGGGCATGATTTACCTGTGGTATAATGTGCACGTGGAAGACCCTGGCGTCCCTCTGCCCCAAGTGTTTATATGAAAGTGGACTTGTGACTGTAATACCCTCAGGAGAGTACTGTATAGTGCCTAGACAGCACTCAACTCTGCTCCCAGCAAATTCATAGGGGTATTGTCACTAACAGTAAGTTTGTAAGCACCTCTTGGCTGTCTCGTGACTCTAGTCTTTTCTTGTTTAGTCATAGGGGCTTCAGTCGCTTGTCCCCCTACCCTCACGTATTCCACAGTCTTGTTAGTAATCATGTCTGGCAGTATCAAGTCTTTGTGTACTAGTCCCAGCTGCCCCAGTGTCGGTCAAGAATTCTGTCTATTTCCCTCCCAGCATTGGTATGGTGGTCATCAAGGCAGGACCAGGTCCGGAGGGGACAAGAACAGGGCACACATTTGTCACTGGGTTGTCAGTTTCCTAGTCTGAAGGTGAAGGAGGTGGAAGATTGGTCTGAGTGTCCATTTTCTCCACAATTCCAGCACTTCACTGTTTCTAAGTCCTTAGGTCCCTTACTACGTCTCTACTGTTTTCCTCGTTATCCAGCATACATGACACGTCGTCTTATTGTCCTAGTTTCTTCAACTCCTGAGCAACCTTCAGGAGGTCTTTGGATCTACATTTCTCCATTTAGGTCTGGCTGTCTGTACTGCGTCTCATAAGCCTTTTGTCATACCGTCAATGAATGTATTTACCAATATTTTAACATCGAGTGGGTTTACTGGACTGTACCCCATGTCTGCCCATTCCAGCTGTAACCGTCCAGAGTACATCTCTACTCTCTCTCCTTTAGTCACATCTGTAAAAGTCTTAATTTGCATCCTAGTACGTCACCTGCTTTGGTGCTCACCAACTCTCTAGGTCTGCTCAGGTGCACTTATACGTCCAGCATATTGTCTTTGTCTGTAAAATGGGAAAGGTTTGTTCTCAGGGTCAGCCAATTGTTTTAGCGTAGCTAGCTAGTCAGAGGGCTTCCAGGGATAATACTCCTGTATTTGTCTTACACTACCTGATGTGGTTGGTTCTCTGGTGGTGGGGGTGACATGACATGCTGGTCTACAGCTCCTTCCCAAAAGGATTACTGTCAGCTTACTCCCAAAAGTTAATGTCCCCACTACCCACAATCCTGTGTCAGCTTCTTATGTCACTACAATACATGATCTTGTCTGGACAGGATTCAGTGTAATTCACTTAGGTTGGGTTACATCACAGATCATATAAGTATTTCTCCAGTCTGGGTTTGTCTGACCGCAATGTTTACAAGTCCATCTGTCTTGTCTCGGTCTCTGGTTATACAAAGGTATGACCGTAGCAGTAATGTGTCGGTCATAGTCGGACTTTTGAGCATCAAAACATTCATAATACACCTTACTTCCGTCCTGCTGCACTCTCTCAGATGCCATTTATTCACATGCTATTTTCCTCATTTGTCTGTGCCTTTTTGAACATCCAAACATCCATCCACTCACTGGCATTTTTGCCTGTTTCAATATTGGTCTCACATCTTTCACTGCTTCCTTTCCTTCTCTGTCTTTTACAATCTCTATAGTGGTTCTGGATCCCATTGGGGGCCCTGACTGCACACAGAATAAGTTGCCCATGGCTTCAACTTATCCGCTCAGACACTCACCTCTAAAAATGCCCTTTATTAGTGTGCCTTGCCTTAAACCAGGGTTGCAACACGTGACAAGTCAGAGTGAGTGTCAAGGTTTAGCAAGCAGGTTACACCACCTACCACTCGGTAGACCTAAAGGATTCTAGCGAGCAGGTTACACCACCTACCACTCGGTAGATCAGCTGGCTAGCACAGCTCCATGGAACGGCAAGGTTACACCACCAATTTGCCGTAGGCTGACTGTAGCAGGTTACACCACCTATTACATCAGTCGTGCAGTTGGCTACCTCCTCTGTTGATCCTCAATTCGCTATATCAATCACTCAACTTGAAGCAGGAGAATCTTTTACCAATCTTTTCAATCACTTACAAGTGTCCTCTAAAATAGGCACAATTCTTTCACTTTCAAATTCCAACTTGAACTGTACAACATTCCCTTTTTCTTCAATACCTACAGTACTTATTGCTTTAACCACAAATCTCTCAGCGTGTACTAAACCAAAGACAGAGAAGCTTTAGAATGCAGCTATGTGGCCCCCCTTCCTCTGGCCAACAGCACAAAAGGGAGAAATGTCAAGCAAGTCGCGCAGGGGCTCAGCTTACCCCTCCCATCAGCTATTTCAGTAGAGATAAGGAAGTCACAAACAATTGCGGCTTAATTCCAGCTTCAATCAGAATTTCAGAATTTTAGTGTCCCTTCACTTTTTAGATTTTAATCAGAATCTGAATCTGTTTCCTCAAAACCCTCATCCTCCTGTGGAGCTGGAAACTACGGAACTTCACTGTAAGGGCAAATAACTGTATAATGTGAGAAGCCGCGCCTTGCCCTTTTCTGGCCAAATTCTTTCAGGAAACTTTCCAATGTCAAAACACACATAACACGGGTTTCACTGAATCTCAGTTGTAAATTAAATGTACATTAAAAATATCCACAACGCATTCGTCCTGGACAATTAACAACAGTTAGATAAGTAATTATACTTATGTGATCACTCATACATACATGCTCATTCAGGGATTGTTGTTTCTTTTCCCTTCACTTTCAGTTGATTTTTACAAGAAGAAAATCCCTTATCTCAATCACTCCACCTAATTCAGCTCATTCAGAGTTCTCATAGACATACAAGGCTCACACAGCCTGCCTATTTTGCACTTTGGAATTAACACAACTCTATATAACACAAACTGCAGCAGTGTCCACTGACACTCTGAAAGCACTTTAAGGCCAAACAACAAAAACCACGGCCTTAATACAAAATACAGCTTCATATAATGTACTGCCAATCCAAAATTACCAAAATAACAACACTGCACAGAGTCTATCCCAGCTCTGTATTACACACTACGCAAATACACAACCAATTAGGATACTGACAAATGATACAGATAACAATTATCATCTTATAACTAGTGTTGAGCGATACCGTCCGATACTTGAAAGTATCGGTATCGGATAGTATCGGCCGATACCCGAAAAATATCGGATATCGCCGATACCGATATCCGATACCAATACAAGTCAATGGGACATCAAGTATCGGAATGTATCCTCATGGATCCCAGGGTCTGAAGGAGAGGAAACTCTCCTTCAGGCCCTGGGATCCATATTAAAGTGCAAAATAAAGAATTAAAATAAAAAATATTGTTATATTCACCTCTCCGGTGGCCCCTGGACATCAGCGGGAGGATCCGGCGTCCAGCACGGCTTCTTTCTTCAAAATGCGCGCCTTTAGGACCTGTGGAATGACGTCCCGGCTTCTGATTGGTCGCGTGCCGCCCATGTGACCGCCACGCGACCAATCAGAAGCCGCGACGTCATTCCTCAGGTCCTAAAAGGCGCTCATTCTAGGACTTTAGCTGAGGAATGACGTCGCGGCTTCTGATTGGTCGCGTGGCGGTCACATGGGCGGCACGCGACCAATCAGAAGCCGGGACGTCATACCACAGGTCCTAAAGGCGAGCATTTTGAAGAAAGAAGCCGTGCCGGACGCCGGATCCTCCCGCTGATGTCCAGGGGCCGCCGGAGAGGTGAATATAACAATATTTTTTATTTTAATTCTTTATTTTACACTTCCGATACCGATAGCCGATATCACAAAAATATCGGATCTCGGTATCGGAATTCAGATACCGCAAGTATCGGCCGATACCCGATACTTGCGGTATCGGAATGCTCAACACTACTTATAACTCTATTATTCAACTCTCATACGGACATAAACAGACAAAACACAAAACTCACTGGTGATGTGGATTCTTTGAACCATGCTCGCAGCCTTTTACCCAGAGGTATGGAGAGATCCAGATGAGAGATTGCAAGTGCAAAACAGGTTTGTAAGAATAACATTTCTCACCTTGCTGCAGCTGGTGTTTTGCATGCCAATCTCCCAGAAGCTCCCCCATACGGATTCCGAATAGGCTGGATACACGGCCCCACGTTGGGCGCCAAAACTGTTATAGCTGTTTTCGTTCTGACCAACGTCAGCTGACAGATCACCAGTGAGGGCCAAATTGTGGAGTTACGCCCGTCATTTTACAAGCGCGCTTGGAGACAAAAAGACACCTCACACATATCCTGTGAGCAAGTCACTTTTATCTGAAGTAATAGAGCAAGAAGCAATATTTTATATACCATTTACAACAACTGTAACTCTCATGTAATTCATGTAGCCCCCACCATCACCCAGGGTCATACTGACCTTTATTCTCTAACGTACCCAGAACATGTTGTGACTGACTATTGGGAACATACATGATAAGAAGTATGGTCTCCTTGAATTGGAGACACTAAGACTACTGCATCAACAGATTCTAGCAATTGTAGCAATTAAAGGCAAAAGGCACTTAAAGGCAAACTATTAACCCTTTTATATCAGGCCCAAACCCTGCAGTAGAGATCATACGAGAGGTGATGGCTAATGTGCGTACTGATCTGAATGAAGAGATGGCCGAGTGGACCAAGATAGAGCTAGCCAAGATGGAGATGGCAGAGCGGACCAAAGTGGAGCTGGCCAAGATGGAGATGGCAGAGCGGAGAGAAGAGAGTCAGCGAGCAAGGGGAGCTCTGGCCTCCGACCAGGTACCTTCAACAGTAAGCCACAAAAAGATCCAGTATAATGCCTTCCGACAGTTGGGGGAGGCAGAGGAAGACATTGATGGCTTTCTGCAGGGCTTTGAGCGGCAGTGTGCCCTTCATCAAGTAAAGCCGGAGGAACGGGTTCAAATTCTGGCCAGCAAGCTGACAGGCCGGGCAACGGACGCCTATCGCACTGTACCTGATGAGGACTGTATGGACTATGAGCGGATCAAAGAAGTGATCTTGGCCCGGTATGCGCTGACACCAGAGGCATACCGCCAAAAGTTCCGCGGACTTATAAAACGAGTAACCGATACCCACGCTGAATGGGCCTGTAAATTATGGCGGTCACTGCTACAGTGGGTACAAGGGAGCCAAGCAACCACTAAGGAGGATGTCCTCCAGCTCTTCTTGTTAGATCGATTCTTTAATGGACTAAACCCCGAGACACAGGAATGGCTTCGGGACAGGCGGCCAATGACTCTTGAGGAAGCCGCTCGTCTGGCCGATGAACATCATGACGCCAGGAGGCCTCAGTTGTCAGGATCAAAGATGGTCACTAGGGGTCCGCCCATGGACCTGGAGGGCCCCAAACCACCGAAGATTGTAGGGGGACCAGCTAGAAACCCGGCCTACCACAGTTCCCCTGGGGCGCGATGCCACACCTGCCATCAGCTGGGTCACCTGCAAAGACAATGTCCCAACCGGACTCAGCATACCCAGTGGCCAAAGGCGGGAACAACTACCTTCCGCCGGGCCGCTGTACACTGCTACCAAGGCGAAGCTGACCCGGCATTGGGGGCTACATCTAACCAATGGGTGGAAAACTTGGAGGAAGTGCTGCATGAAGTAGACCCCGTGCAGGCAGCCTGGGCAGATAATCGACAACAGCATCGACAGGTCGTGTGGGTTAATGGGAAATGCATGCAGGGACTAAGAGATTCTGGAGCAACTTTGACCCTTGTGAAGCCTCATCTCGTCCGGGACCAAGAGAAGATGGACCGGACAGTAGCAGTCCGTGTAGCAGGGGGAGCCATACATCGACTGCCCACTGCCAGGATTCACCTGAACTGGGGAGTTGGGGATGACCTTGTTGAGGTCGGCTTGATGGAGGATTTGCCTGCAGACGTTTTGCTGGGAAATGACTTGGAGCCCATGTTGTCTGCCTTCTCGGTTGCCCCTCTGGCTGAGACATATCCTGTGACCACCCAGAGACAAGCTCGAGCTGCGGAGGCGGAATCACACTCAGAGGAGGCCAAGGTAAGACATCCCAGCCCTACACATATTCCCATAGCCAGACACATTTCTTGGGCCACCCCAGATGAATTTAAGAGGGAGTTTCTTGAGGATCCTTCATTGGAGGGATATCGTGGGAAGGCACAGGAGGGGAGAGGGGTACTGGAAGGGGAACAGTTTATATGGAAGCAGGGACTCCTCTACCGGATCACAGAGCAGCACCACACAGGGACGAGCTCCACTATAAAACGACAGCTGGTAGTTCCCAAGAAGTATAGGCAGGAGATACTGCGAATCTCTCATGACATACCCTTGGCCGGGCACTTCGGCGTCAGTTGCACCAGGCATCGTCTGACACAAAACTTCTTTTGGCCGGGGGTAACCTATGATGTCCGTCAATACTGCCAGACCTGAGACAGTTGCCAGCGCATTGGCAAGAGGGGAGATCGATGCAAGGCCAAATTACGCCCCCTCCCCATTGTGGAGGAACCATTTAGCCGAGTAGCGGTCGATCTGATAGGGCCGTTAGCCAAACCTATGATGTCCATCAGGAAAAAGGTATATATTGACAGTGGTAGATTATGCCACATGGTATCCAGAGGCGGTTGCGTTACCTAACATACTGGCAGAGACGGTGGCGGCTGCCCTGCTCCAGGTTTTCTCACGGGTTGGATTTCCCTGGGAGATTATCTCAGACCAGGGTACCCAGTTTACAGCAGAGGTGACCAACCAACTGTGGAAGCTGTGCGGCATAAAGTCCATTAGAAGAGACCGTACCACCCGCAAACCAATGGGTTGTGTGAACGCTTTAAAGGGACGTTAAAACAACTCATTGGGACTTTTACCAGGACCTACAGGGACGAGGAGAAATTCTTGCCTCACCTCCTGTTTGCCTATCGAGAGGTGCCCCAAGAATCCACGGGGTTCTCCCCATTCGAACTGGTATACGGGAGACGGGTAAGGGGACCCCTAGACTTAGTACGCTAGAACACTGGGAAGGGGAGGACATCATAGAAGGGGTTCCTATTGTACCCTATATGCTGGAATTCCGGGACCGCCTACAGGAGCTGACCCAGGCTGTACATGGGAACATGCAGGTGGCCCAGCGACGCCAGCGGGTATGGTACGATCGGAGGGCCAGAGAGCACACCTTGGAAATAGGGCAGAAGGTCCTGGTGTTAGAGCCCACTAGGCAGAACAAGTTCCAAGCTGCTTGGCAGGGGCCCTACCAGGTAGTGGGGAAAATAGCCGACACCACCTATAATGTCGCCGATTGTGACGACCCCAGGGTTATCCGCATGTTCCACGTGAATATGCTGAAGCCCTATCGGGAGCGCCCTGAAGAGGTAGTGGCCATCTGTGCACCTGAAGCAGAGGATTTAGCCGGACTTCCCTTGCCTGATGTCTTAGGGGAGAGGACTCAGTCTAAAACATGGGACCAGGTACACTGGGGTGAAGACTTAGGTCCCCGGGAGAGACAGCAGGCAGAGGAGTTGTTGAGGCAGCGACAGAGGATGTTTTCGGGGAAACCCGGGTACACTCACCTGGCACAACACAAGGTTGAGACCCAGGATCAGACCCCCCTGCGACAACCCTCCTTCCGCGTCCCTGAGTCTGTAGGAGAAGGGATGCGACAAGAGATACAAGAGATGTTGCGTTTAGGGGTCATTGAAGAGTCAGATAGTCCCTGGGCATCCCCCGTGGTGTTAGTGCCCAAGAAGGATGGGACTACATGGTTTTGTGTAGACTATCATAAGCTCAATGAGAAAACAGTGATGGATGCGTATCCCATGACGCGTGTGGATGAGTTGTTAGACCGGCTGGCGGGGGCAAAGTATTTGACCACCATCGATCTATGCAAAGGCTACTGACAGATTACCCTTAGTCCTGATGCTATTCCCAAGTCGGCATTTGTCACCCCGTTTGGCTTATTCCAGTTTCGAGTTATGCCATTCGGGATGAAGACTGCCCCGGCGACCTTCCAGAGGCTGGCTGAACGGCTTCTGGATGGTCTCCAGGACTATGCGTGTGCCTACCTGGATGACATCGCCATCTACAGCGCAACATGGGAAGAGCATCTAAATCACCTAGAGACAGTATTAGACTGGATCCACAAGGCTGGAATCACCCTGAACCCAAACAAGTGTCACGTGGGCAAAGCAGAGGTTCAGTATTTATGGCATTGGGTGGGAAGTGGGAAACAGCGACCAGAACCAGCCAAGATTGAGGCCATAGCCAAATGGCCCACCCCATGCACTAAAACCCAGGTCATGGCGTTTCTAGGGACAGCAGGGTATTACAGGAAATTTGTTCTCAATTACAGCAGCGTGGTCAAGCCCCTCACTGATCTGACCCGTAAGAATCAACCCCGCCAGGTAACCTGGACCCCAGAGTGTGAGGAAGCCTTCTGCCAGCTAAAGGATGCCCTCACCAATACCCCTGTATTGGCCGCACCCGATCCAACTATACGTTTCCTTGTTCACACAGACGCTTCTATGTTTGGATTGGGGGCAGTACTAAGCCAAGTCGGGCCGGACAGCCAAGAACACCCGGTAGCTTACCTGAGTCGGAAACTACTGCCCCGTGAAGTGAGCTATGCGGCCATCGAGAAGGAGTGCCTGGCAATAGTATGGGCACTCAAAAAGTTACAACCATATTTGTATGAACGACAGTTTTCCCTCCTAACGGACCATAATCCCCTAGTCTGGCTTAATCGGGTCTCCGGAGACAACGCCAGGTTACTGCAGTGGAGTTTAGCCCTACAACCTCTGGACTTCACCATCCACTACAGATCCGGCAAACAAAACGGTAATGCCGATGGACTAAGTCGACAAACGGAACTTGTACCAACCCCATAAACTTCGGTCATCCCCAAACCGATCCGTTAAGGATCAGACTGTGTATGCCGATCGCGTCGCTGAAAAGGGGAGCCGTGTTACAGAACCCCCAGCACCAAGAATATGTTATGCTATATATATATTATGTATAATAGGTTCCATGTGAAATGCATCAGTCCACAGGCTGCATCCCTGGGCAGAGAGGACAAGATATCCCCCTTCTGTCCTCCCCCACCTTTGTAACTCCCCCAGTAAATACCAGCAGGCAATTGTAATGTATGTCTGGCCTGTTTTTTCTATTGGCCTGCCCTGTGTATCTGTGTTATATATTCTGTGTGCTGTAAATAAAGTGTGGTCTTTTAGACTGGAAATACCTGGAGTAGCAGTCAGCTTTTATATGCTCCCATGTAATCAAGAAATCCTAGCCAGCGTCCTTCATTCAGAATCCAGCAAAAGCAGAATGGACCTCCTGAAACACGGGGGGTGCTGAAAGAGGTACTACAGCACAGTAGACCCCGTTACAGCGTCCACTCTGAACTTTCCTCCCACCTCTCATCTAACTTGCTCTTTGACAATCTACAATCTGGTTTCCGCCCCCATCACTCAACTGAGACAGCCCTGGCCAAAATCACTAGTAACTACCTACTTACCGCCAAACTAATGGACAATACTCTGTACTCCTCCTTCTAGATCTGTCCTCTGTTTTCGACACAGTTGACCACTGCCTCCTACTACAGATCCTCTCCTCCTTTGGCATAAAAGACCTTGCCCTATCCTGGATTGCCTTGTACCTTTCCAACCGCACATTCAGCGTCTCCCACTTCCACACTACCTCCTCATCCCACCCTCTCTCTGTTGGAGTCCCCCAAGGCTCTGTTCTAGGACCCCTACTCTTCTCAATCTATACACTTGGCCTGGGACAACTCATAAAGTCCCATGGATTCCAGTACCACCTCTATGCTGATGACACTCAGATCTACCTCTCTGGCCCAGACGTCACCGCTCTGCTGTCCAGAATCCCAGAGTGTCTATCTACCATATCCTCCTTCTTCTCCTCTCGCTTCCTCAAACCTAATGTGGACAAATCTGAACTCATCATCTTTCCTCCATCCCATAGATCTTCCTTACCTGACCTATCTATCGCAATCAACAACATCATGCTTTCCACCATACCGGAAGTCCGCTGCCTCAGAGTAACCTTTGACTCTGCCCTGTCTTTCAAACCGCACATCCAAGCTCTGTCCACCTCCTGTCACCTCCAGCTCACAAATATCTCCAGAATCCGTCCTTTCCTCAACCGTCAATCTACTTGTCATGATCCAGTTCTGAGATTATGTTCAGCTCTCTTGTCTCTGGACTGGTCATGTGGGAGTTAATCCTCTCTGCCTCACCCTGGAGCTGGCTGAGCTATTTAAGTCCTCTACAGCCATTGGGCCAGTGTCAGCTATAGTTCATGCTGCACGGTTTGAGCTCCTGACCTGATCCCTGTTATTGTGTTCCTGTTTGCCTCTGACTGCCTACACCCGTTTATGACTTGTTCTGACCTCTGGCCTGTACCCCGACTCCGTCTCCGTCTCACGTTTTGGTTACCACGTTCCCGGTAGGTTCTGACGTCTTGCTTGTCCCCGAAGATTCTCTGCTCGCCCCTTCTGTACCGCGCTGCTATCTCCGTGTATGACCTTGGCTTGTTTCATGTCCCTTTCATTACCTGTGACACCTGTGTTGTTGCTCAGTGTTGCTGTGCTGTGTGTGCAGCCTCCTTTCCTTATCCAGCACCCCCTGGTGGAGATTGCTCTATTCTGCACTGCAGCAGCACATTACACTACTAAAATGCTTGTGCAACATCCTAGACTACTGCAACATCCTTTTCTGCAGCCTCCCTGCTAACACCCTTGCACCTCTCCAGTCCATCCTTAACTCTGCTGCCCGACTAATTCATCTCTCTCCTCGCTACTCCTCCGCTTCCCCCCTCTGCAAATCTCTTCACTGGCTCCCATTCCCTTAGCGTATCCAGTTCAAATTACTAATACTGACCTACAAAGCCATCCATAACCTGTCTCCTCCATATATCTCTGAACTAATCTGCCGATATCTTCTCTCATGTAATCTCCGGTCCTCCCAAGACCTTCTCTCCTCCACACTTATTCGCTCCTCATTCAACCGCCTCCAAGACTTATCCAGAATATCCCCCATCCTCTGGAATTCTCTGCCCCAACACGTCCGACTATCAACCACATTCGGATCCTTTAGACGGAACCTGAAAACCCACCTCTTCAGGAAAGCCAACAGCCTGCACTGACCTCGCAGCCTCCTCACTAATACCGGATCTACCGCCTCACCAACACCGGAGCTCCTGCACCCCTCAACCTATTGTCTCCTTCTCCATAATCCTGTAGAATGAAAGCCCGCAAGCACGCACACATTAGGAAAAAAGTATTTTAATATTCTTCATTTAACCATACTTACCATACTTCAGCGCCTGCAAAAAACGTAAAATAATAAACCGTATACTACCTGTCCACCGTAGTCCAATTAATATCGAGTGTACCACGACGACCTCCCCTATAGAACAGTGACATCGGGTGATATCACTGCTCTTTAGGACCCTAAGTGACACACTGACAGGAGACAATGGCTCCTGCAGTGCATCACTGAGGTTACTATATTTCAAAGTCTCACTTTATGGCAATTGCTGCGTGGGAAAATTTCTCACACAGCAATGCCAAAAGTGAGACTAGGGACTATTTTTTTTACAGCGACGGAGGAATACAGTGCGGAAGGATACCTTCCTCCCGTCATTGTGTTCCTGGAGCCCCTGGAGAGCGGTCACATCAGCTAATGCTGCCGTTCTCCACGCGAGAGATCGTCGTGGGCACTCGTGGATTTCTGCGGACAGGGAGTATATTAGTTGTTTGTTATTTTAATATTTTTTACAGATGACACTGGCTTCGGGGATCAAAATGACAAGTAATGGTGAGTATGTACTCTATGTTTAATGCACTGTATGTCTGTATGTATGTATTGTATGTAATGTATGAATGTATTGTATGTAGTATGTATGTAGTATGTATGTAGTATGTATGTATGTAGTATGTATGTAGTATGTTGTATGTAATGTATGAATGTACTGTATGTAGTATGTATTTAGTATGTATGTAGTATGTATGTATGTATGTATGTATGTAGTATGTTGTATGTATGTAGTATGTATGTTTTTTTTTTTTTTTCATTCAACACGGATGATGGGACTACTACTGTCCCATCATTGGCTAATGTGTCAATCACTGTCACTGTAGCAAGCATCGTCCGATGGGACTTGTAGTCCCATCGAACGATGCCTGCACACACGCACAGACCCCTGGCAGCTGCACAGAGCCCCGGCAGCCCACACAGAGCCCTGGCAGGCCCGTATAGACCCCCGGCAAGCGTGCACAGACCCCCGGCAGCCCGCACAGACCCCGGCAGCCCGCACAGAGCCCCGGCAGGCCCGCACAGACCCGCAGCAGTCCGCACAGAGCCCCGGCAACTTGCACAGAGCCCCGGCAGGCTCGCACAGACCCCCAGCAGCCTGCACAGAGCCCCGGCAGCCCGCACAGAGCCCGGCAGGCCCGCACAGACCCCCAGCAGGCCCGCACAGACCCCCGGCAGCCCGCACAGAACCCCGGCAGGCCTGCACAGAGTCCCGGCAGGCCCGCACAGAGCCCCAGCAGGCCCACACAGACCCCGCCCGCACACACAGACACACACAGTGTCCGCCCACGCACCACCCACACTCTTCCCCTTCCAGAACAGGATGTAGAAGGACTGAAAGGGCTTATTTTCATTTTGATATTTGTTTCCCATTGACTTGCATTGGTATCGGGTATTGGTATCGGCGATATCCGATATTTTTTGGATATCGGCCGATCCAATCCGATGCCGATAATTCTGAATATTGGAAGGTATCGCTCAACACTAGTTGCTGTATATCCCTGTCACTGGCATCTTGGTACTAATGTGAATGCATATGCATGAAAAGGAGAAAAGCCAGAATCGCCATATTTTGGTCATCACTAGTGATGAGTGAGTATACTCCTTGCTAGGTTGATCTCCGAGTATTTGTGACTGCTCAGAGATTTAGTTTTTGTTGACTCAGCTGCATGATTTACAGCTGTTAGCCAGCCTGAGTACATGTGGGGGTTGCCTGGTTGCTAGGGAATCCCCACATATACTCAGGCTGGCTAGCATCCGTAAATCATGTAGCTGAGGTGACGAAAACTAAATCTCCGAGCAGTCACAAATACTCAGAGACAACCCGAACGTGCTCGGGAAAAACCGAGCAACGAGTACACTCGCTCATCACTAGTCATCACCAGTAGAGTAGAGATCAGAGGGTCCCACTCAGAGCCACGCTACCCTTAACTGATCAGAGTGCATAGTGTGCCAATCCAGTTAAGCCCTGCTGTAAAGCAGGGAGACATGGTTTCCCTGCACTACCATTCTCCATTCTGTAAATTGCAGGTCGCTTTAAGAAAGCATCAGAGTCTGGGCGGGGTGACGTTATCACATCATGCCAAGACTCTGACGTCCTGTGTATGCGTCGGTGCCATGACTGCATGTTGCCTTACTGCTGGACTTGTCAGGATCCTGGATGAGGTGAGTATATGATTTTTTTATTATTATTTATTATTATAGTGCCATTTATTCCATTGCACTTTACATGTGAGGAGGAAGGTATATAATAAAAAAGTACAGTAATCTTAAAGAATACAAGTCACGATTGGCACATGAGGAGAGAGGACCCTGCCCGTGAGGGCTCACAATCTACAAGGGATAAGTGAGGATGCAGCAGGTGAGGGTAGAGCTGGTCGTGCAGTGGTTTGGTGGTTACTGCAGGTTGTAGGCTTGTTGGAAGATGTGGGTCTTCAGGTGTTCCTTTTGAAGGTTTCCAGGGTAGGTGAGATCTGATGTGTTGGGGTAGAGAGTTCCAGAGTAGGGGAGGTGCATGGGAGAAATGTTGTATGGGATTGTTGGAAGAGGAGATAAGAGGAGAGTAGAGAAGGAGGTTGCTTGCAGATAAGTACCGGGAGACTAGGTCACAGATGTATGGAGGAGGTTGTGGATGGCTTTGTATGTCATGGTTAGGGTTTTGAACTGGAGTCTCTGGATAATGGGGAGCCAGTGAAGGGACTGACAGAGGGGGGAGACCGGGGAATAGTGGGGGTATAAGTAAATTCGTCGAGCAGCAGAGTTTAGAATAGATTGTAGGGGTGCGAGAGTGTTAGAAGGGAAGCCCCAGAGCAGGAGGTTGCAGTAGTTAAGGCAGGAGATAATGAGGGCATGCACTAGATTTTTTGCAGATTCTAGGTTGAAGAATGTGCAGCGCCCCAGAGATCTGGTCATTGCAGTATGACGCTCTGCCACTAAGGGGAGTGATGGTATGTCTGATGGCACTGAAGGAATTCTCCTGACCAGGTATCACCAGAACACATTACACTTCACACTCCGGCCACTAGGGGGAGCAAAAGGCTTTATTTATTGGGCCACTCCTCACACTGGTAAAACTAGGGGTTGGATAGGAAGTTAGTCAGAAGCTGACTGGGTTGGATTCAGGCAACATCCCGTGGCAGGGGGTGTTGCAGGGAGAAGACACAGGGGGGTCCCTGTCATGCGTGGGAACCTGGCAGGTGCCTAGCGAACAGAACAGAACGTAACGGAACCGCACCTGCACTACCTTGTGGCAGTATCCTAAGAAAGAGACATGAAGGGAAGGATATTGTGGAACAGTGTAAACGAGATCAAGCACAAAGGAGAGCCAGTAGGAGTCGTGCCGTGAGACCGAGGCAACATCCTACTGAGGCGCGTAGCCGGTGGCCGGAACACCGTGGGAGTAACTGACTCTAGGCCTTACTTCGAACTCCGCAGGACAGTTAATTATAGGTTGGCTGTCTACCTTAAATTTCCTAAGAAGACATAGGGGGCAACAGTGGGAGAGGGGCGTCTCTAGGGTCCTGGAAGACCTCCAGGCCTTCCCGTCATACGGGTGCGTCCTAGCCAAAACACACTGGGGGACGAGAAACTAGCAACATCTGGAACTAAAGAAAGAGAGAGAGCTGTAGAGAACGACGAACGAGAACAGCAGTTGTGAGGACTATTCCGAATGCTCAGCAGGGTAGGACTACAACACACAGGCGCTAGTGGTAGGCAACGATTTCCATCTGCGAAGGAGACTCTGGAAGTGCCCATCAGACCGTCCGGTC
Organism: Ranitomeya imitator; assembly: GCF_032444005.1. Classification (NCBI taxonomy): domain Eukaryota; kingdom Metazoa; phylum Chordata; class Amphibia; order Anura; family Dendrobatidae; genus Ranitomeya; species Ranitomeya imitator. Next base: position 799,086,637 of record NC_091284.1, read on the forward strand.
TCTGATAGCCCTGTTAAACGTGCTCTGGATTGAGGATCCTGAAGTCTACAGTAAAGAGGTAAAGAGACTGCAACCTTGTGTCCTCATTATTGCCTGCACCTTACACCATCACCATCCATCTTACTGGGAAGCCCTGGCGACATACTTCACCTGTGGGAAGGTATACCATCCAGCTGCCATTCCATCACCCCAGCGGACCCCACAGCAGCGTCGGTCACCCTGACTGAACACCACAGGTGGCGTCATGAACCCCTGACAGACTGCACCACCTTTATTGGACGCCCCTTAGCAGGGTCGCGGACCAGGTCTAGCCACCGTGATAGCCTCAGAACTGAAGCAGAGAGGCCCGATACCGAGAACGCGTGGCCCTGTGTCTGGGGGCGATCCAACTGTACAGATTCTGGAAATATTTTTGAGTTGAAGTCGACAGGAAGTGGAAAGGGCTTGGATATGTGGTTTGAAGGAGAGATCAGGGTCAAGGTTTACTCCAAGGCAGTGAGCTTGTGGGACTGGGGAGAGTGAGCATCCATTTACATTAATGGATAGGATTGTGGACTACTGCAGAGGCCATTATACAGCTTGAGGACTAATACAGGGGCCATTAGAGAGCTTGATGCCTAATACAGCTTAGGGAGTAATGCAAGGGCCATTATATAACTTGAGGACTAATGTGGGGTCCATTATACAGTTTGGGGACTAATACAAAGACAATTGTACAGTTTGACAACTAATGTGGGGGCCATTATACAGTCTGAAGGCTACTGTGGGGGTCATTATACTGTGTTTTGGAGGAGCAGCGTGAACATCATACTATGTGTAGGGGAGTTGTGGGCCAATCATACTGTGTATAGCAGAGCTGTGGGCCCATTATGCTTTGTAAAGGGGAGCTGTGGGCCCATCATACTGTGCATAGAGAAGCTATGGGCCCATGATACTGTGAATAAGGGAGCTGTGAGCCCACAATATTGTGTATAGTGGAGCTGTGGGCCCATCATACTGTGTATAGGGGAGCTCTGGTGTTATGATCAGGCGGCCTTGGAACAACATGAAAAGACCTTAGCTGGAGTAGTGGTAACTATACAGACCGATAACCCTGAACTTATCACAGACACTAGAAGTAGCCGTGGGGTGTACCTATCAGACCTAGAAACCTCGACACAGCCGGAGGACTAAATTTCCCTAAAGATGGAAAATAGGAAAACTGACTTGCCTCAGAGTAGACCCCCAAAGTATAGGCAGCCCACCACAAATAATGGCGGTGAGTAGGAGAGGAAAAGACACATGCAGGCGGAAAACAGATTTAGCAAAGGAGGCCACTTCTACCTAGATAGGAAAGTATAGTACAGGATACTGAGCGGTCAGCACAAAATCTACAAAATATCCACCGCAGAAAAATAGAAAAACTCCACCACCTAACTAAAGGTGTGGAGAGTATATCTGCAACTCCAGCGAATCCAACCAGACTGAGAAAACAACAGGACAGTCGAAGCTGGAACAAAATAGGAACTATGAACAGCACTGAAAAATAGACACACAGCCTGTGAGCCTAAGAAAAAGAATAAGACAGTTATCTTTAGCTGAAATGTCAGCAGGCAGGAGTGGCCAGGAGAGAACCATTACTGGCAATAGAACATTGACAACTGGCAGGGATTAATGAGTCCTGCAAAGCTAAATACCCCAGACAGCTTTGCAATTAGCAGATACACCTGTCCAATCCTGCAGTCCAGGCACAACTGCATTACCATCTACAACCACCGGAGGGAGCCCAAAAGCAGAATTCACAACAGTACCCCCCCTAGAGGAGGGGTCACCAAACCCTCACCAGAGCCCCCAGGCTGATCAGGATGAGCCCGATGAAAGGTACGAACCAAATCAGCGGCATGGACATCAGAGGCAGAAACCCAAGAATTATCCTCCTGGCCATAACCCTTCCATTTGACAAGGTACTGAAGCTTCCGCCTCGAAAAACGAGAATCCAAAATCTTCTCAACAACATATTCCAACTCCCCATCAACCAACACAGGGGCCGGAGGATCAACAGAGGGAACAACGGGCTCCACATATTTCCGCAACAAAGATCTATGGAAGACATTATGAATAGCAAAAGAGGCCGGAAGCGCCAGGCGAAAGGACACTGGATTAATAATCTCAGAAATCCTATAAGGACCAATAAACCGAGGCTTAAACTTAGGGGAAGAAACCTTCATAGGAACATGATAACCAAACCAGATCCCCAACCCGAAGCCGGGAACCAACACACCGAAGACGGTTAGCAAAACGTTGAGCCTCCTCCTGAGACAGCACCAAATTGTCCACCACATGAGCCCAAATCTGCTGCAACCTGTCGACCACAGAATCCACACCAGGAAGGTCAGAAGGCTCAACCTGCCCAGAAGAAAAACGAGGATGAAAACCAAAATTACAAAAAAAAGGCGAAACCAAAGTAGCCAAACTAGCCCGATTATTAAGGGCAAACTCGGCCAATGGCAAGAAAGCCACCCAATCATCCTGATCAGCAGACACAAAGCATCTCAAATAGGTCTCCAAGGTCTGATTAGTTCGCTCAGTCTGGCCATTTGTCTGAGGATGAAATGCAGAAGAAAAAGACAAATCAATGCCCAGCTTGGCACAAAAGGCCCGCCAAAACCTAGAAACAAACTGGGAACCTCTGTCGGACACAATATTCTCCGGAATACCATGCAAACGGACCACATGCTGAAAAAACAACGGAACCAAATCAGAAGAAGAAGGCAATTTAGGCAAAGGCACCTAATGAACTATCTTAGGTCACAAACAACCCAGATAACCGACATCCTTTGGGAAACAGGAAGATCGGAAATAAAATCCATAGAAATATGCATCCAGGGCCTCTCAGGGACCAGCAATGGCAAAAGCAACCCACTAGCACGGGAGCAACAAGGCTTGGCCCGCGCACAAGTCCCGCAGGACTGCACAAAAGACCGCACATCACGCGACAAAGAAGGCCACCAAAAGGACCTACCAACCAAGTCTCTGGTACCAAAAATACCAGGATGACCAGCCAACACAGAACAATGAACCTCAGAAATCACTCTACTAGTCCATCTGTCAGGAACAAACAGTTTCCCCACAGGACAACGGTCAGGTTTGTCAGCCTGAAATTTCTGAAGAACCCGTCGTAAATCAGGAGAAATGGCAGAAAGGACCACCCCTTCCTTCAAAATACCGACTGGTTCCAAGACCTCAGGAGAATCAGGCAAAAAACTCCTAGAGAGGGCATCAGCCTTAACATTCTTAGTACCAGGAAGGTACGAGACCAGAAAATCAAAACGAGAAAAAAACAAGGACCATCGAGCCTGTCTAGGATTCAACCGTTTGGCAGACTCGAGGTAAATCAAATTCTTATGGTCGGTCAAGACCACAATACAGTGCTTAGCTCCCTCAAGCCAATGTCGCCACTCCTCAAACGCCAACTTCAAAGCCAACAACTCCCGATTGCCGACGTCATAATTGCGTTCCGCAGGCGAAAATTTACGGGAAAAGAAGGCACACGGTTTCATCAAGGAACCAACAGGATCCCTCTGAGACAAAACGGCCCCTGCTCCAATCTCAGAAGCGTCAACCTCAACCTGAAACGGAAGAGAAACATCCGGCTGGCGCAACACTGGAGCAGAAGAAAAACGACATTTAAGTTCTTGAAAGGCAGAGACAGCCGCAGAGGGCCAATTCGCCACATCAGCGCCCTTCTTAGTCAAATCAGTCAAGGGTTTAACCATGCTGGAAAAATTAGCAATGAAATGGCGATAAAAATTTGCAAAACCCCAAAATTTCTGAAGGCTCTTCACGGATGTGGGCTGAATCCAATCATGAATGGCCTGAACCTTAACCGGATCCACCTCTATAGATGAGGGAGAAAAAATAAAGCCCAAAAATGAAACCTTCTGCACCCCAAAAAGACACTTAGACCCTTTCACAAACAAGGCATTGTCACGAAGGATCTGAAATACCATCCTGACCTGCTGCACATGAGACTCCCAATCATCGGAAAAAATCTAAATATCGTCCAAATATATGATCAAGAATTTATCAAGATAACTCTGGAAGATATCATATATGAAGGACTGAAAAACAGATGGAGCATTAGAGAGTCCGAATGGCATCACAAGGTATTCAAAATGGCCTTCGGGCGTGTTAAACGCAGTTTTCCATTCATCACCCTGCTTTATACGAACAATATTATAAGCCCCCCGAAGGTCAATCATAGTAAACCAACTAGCTCCCTTAATCCTAGCAAACAAATCAGAAAGCAAAGGCAAGGGGTATTGAAACTTGACCGTGATCTTATTTAAGAGGCGATAATCAATACAGGGTCTCAAAGATCCATCTTTCTTAGCAACAAAAAAGAACCCCGCTCCCAACGGTGAAGAGGATGGACAAATATGCCCCTTCTCCAAAGACTCCTTAATATAACTCCACATGGCGGTATGTTCAGGTACAGAAAGGTTGAAAAGTCGACCCTTAGGAAACTTACAGCCTGGAATCAAATCAATAGCACAATCGCAATCCCTATGCGGTGGAAGGAAACTGGACTTAGGCTCATCGAATACGTCCTGAAAATCAGACAAAAACTCCGGAATTTCAGAAGAGGAAGAAGGGGCGATTGACATCAGAGGAACATCATTATGAACCCCCTGACAACCCCAACTAGTTACAGACATGGACTTCCAATCCAAAACAGGATTATGGACCTGCAACCACGGGAAACCCAGCACGACAGCATCATGCAAATTATGCAACACCAGAAATCGACAATCTTCCTGGTGGGCTGGCGCCATGCGCATGGTCACCTGTATCCAAAACTGGGGCTTATTTTTAGCCAAGGGTGTAGCATCAATGCCCCTTAAAGGAATAGGATTCTGCAAAGGCTGCAAGGGAAAACCACAGCGCCTAGCAAAATCAAAGTCCATCAAATTCAAGGCGGCGCCTGAATCCACAAACGCCATGACAGAAAATGACGACAATGAACAGATCAATTACACAGATAGCAGAAATTTAGGTTGTACAGTACTGATGGTAAATGAACTGGAGACCTTTTTTGTCGGATTAGGGCAGACAGAAATGACATGAGAAGCATCGCCACAATAAAAACACAACCTATTGAGACGTCTGAAACCTTGTCGTTCCATTTTAGACTGAATCCTATCACACTGCATAGGCTCAGGACCTTGTCCTGAAGATAATGCCATATCACGCACAGCCCTGTGCTCCCGCAAGCGCCGGTCAATCTGAATGGCCAAAGACATAGAATCACTCAGATTGGAGGGTGTGGGAAACCCCACCATAACATCCTTAACGGATTCAGAAAGACCCTTTCTGAAAATTGCCGCCAAAGCATCATCATTCCATTTAGTCAGCACAGACCATTTTCTGAATTTCTGACAATACAATTCAGCCGCCTCTTGCCCCTGAGATAGGGCCAACAAGGTCTTCTCAGCTTGATCCACAGAATTAGGCTCATCATACAATAACCCCAATGCTTGAAAGAAAGAATCAACATTAAGCAAAGCAGGATTGCCAGATTCCAGGGAAAATGCCCAATCCTGTGGGTCACCACGCAGCAGGGATATGATGATTTTAACCTGCTGAATGGGATCACCAGAGGACCGGGGTCTCAATGCAAAAAACAGTTTACAGTTATTTTTGAAACTCAAAAATTTGGATCTGTCACCAAAAAATAAATCAGGAGTGGGAATCTTAGGTTCTAAAGCAGGAGTCTGAACAATATAATCTAAAATACCCTGTACCCTAGCAACAAGCTGGTCCACACGAGAAGCTAACTCCTGAACATTGATGTTAGTACTAGGTTCCTCAGCCACCCAGAGATTAAGAGGGAGGAAAAGACAAAACAGGCTAAGGAAAAAAAATGGCTCAAAACCTTTCCTCCCTTCTTCTGAGATGCAATTAACTCATTGTTGGCCAGTTGTACTGTTATGATCAGGCGGCCTTGGAACAACATGAAAAGACCTTAGCTGGAGTAGTGGTAACTATACAGACCGCTAACCCTGAACTTATCACAGACACTAGAAGTAGCCGTGGGGTGTACCTATCAGACCTAGACACCTCGACACAGCCGGAGGACTAAATTTCCCTAAAGATGGAAAATAGGAAAACTGACTTGCCTCAGAGTAGACCCCCAAAGTATAGGCAGCCCCCCACAAATAATGACGGTGAGTAGGAGAGGAAAAGACACACGCAGGCGGAAAACAGATTTAGCAAAGGAGGCCACTTCTACCTAGATAGGAAAGTATAGTACAGGATACTGAGCGGTCAGCATCAAAATCTACAAAATATCCACCGCAGAAAAATACAAAAACTCCACCACCTAACTAAAGGTGTGGAGAGTATATCTGCAACTCCAGCGAATCCAACCAGACTGAGAAAACAACAGGACAGTCGAAGCTGGAACAAAATAGAAACTATGAACAGCACTGAAAAATAGACACACAGCCTGTGAGCCTAAGAAAAAGAATAAGACACTTATCTTTAGCTGAAATGGCAGCAGGCAGGAGAGGCCAGGAGAGAACCATTACTGGCAATAGAACATTGACAACTGGCAGGGATTAATGAGTCCTGCAAAGCTAAATACCCCAGACAGCTTTGCAATTAGCAGATACACCTGTCCAATCCTGCAGTCCAGGCACAACTGCATTACCATCTACAACCACCGGAGGGAGCCCAAAAGCAGAATTCACAACACTCTGGGCCCATCATACTGTGTATAGGGGAGCTGTGGGCCCATCGTACTGCGTATAGGGGAGCTGTGGGCCCATCATACTGTGTATAGGGGAGCTGTGGGCCCATCATACTGTGTATAGGGAACTGTGGGCCTACCATACTGTATATAGCGAAGTTGTAGGCCCATCATACTGTATATAGTGGAACTGTGGGCCTACCATACTGTGTATAGGGGAGCTGTGGGCCTACCATACTGTGTATAGGGGAGCTGTGGACCCATCATACTGTGTATAGGGGAGTTGTGTGCTCATCATACTGTGTATAGGGGAGCAGTGGGCCTACCATACTCTGTATAGGGGAGCTATGGGCCCATCATACTGTGCATAGTGGAGCTACTGTGTTTGGGAGGGTTTGGGCCAATAATAATGTATATAGAGGAACTGTTCATTGGGGAACTCAGGGGACATAATTATCTGTTAAGTGGGCACTTTAGAAGCATTATTATTATAGGGGCACTCAAAGTACTGTGACCGCCATATGTGGACAGGGGGCATTATTTCTTTCTAGGGGCAAAACGTGGACACTGTTTTGTAGGGGACTTGCACAGGTCATTAACATTTGCTATCGGCAATTTTACCATCTAGATAGCAAAAAAGAGCATTATTACTATCTAAGGGGCACAGTGGTGTACATTGTTATTTTGGGGGCCAGTAAGAAGAGCCGCTATTGTACCACACAGTAGGTGTGTGGTAACAGAAGCTCAGTATTAGGGATATCAGCAAAATTAGGAGTTTGGGCAGGTTAGCAATAGATGAGGACAGTGCTGGAAATATGAGAAGGCAAATGTGTCTTGGTTGCAGTCTCTGCAGACGAGTCCTGGCTGGAGAAGTTGTCATGGGCCAGATGGAAAAGACATTAAAAGTTAATGATTCCATAAGATGGAACGTCAGCTGTAAGTCATTATCTATAACTGTACTGTAATCTGTACATATTCTGTAATCTCCTGGATGACAGGCTGTATAGTCGCATCATGCAACCATGCAGCCTGCCATCTAGATGTAGCAGAGCTAGACCCATCGTGGGACAAATGGATTATCATCTTCTCTGCGGAAAGGTGAGGAATATTGTTGTTTGTTTTTTAACTCTTTTTCAGACGACAATGGCGTTGATGGAATGGGCGAGGTCTTAAGTATGATTTATTGAAGGAGTCTGTGTCACTCTTTCAATTAAAGGACTTTTTTCTTGGTGTGTGAGTTGCTATACGATATGACTATGGGGTTAGTAATATGGGCTTCTTATTGATGCATCTCCATTACTAACCTCGAGGCTTGATGACACCTGACAATAAAAAGGTGACATCAGCTGACCCAACCATCACGCCACTTGCCACCGCTACAGGGCAAGTGGGAAGAGCGCGGCTAAGTGCCAGAATTAGCGCATCTTAGAGATGCACCTTTTCTGTGGCAGCTGAGAGTTGATATTTTAGCCAGGGGGGTAGTATCCATGGCCCCTTCCAAGACTATTAATATCAGCCCGCAGCTGTCTGCATAGCCTAAGCTGGATATTAAAACTTGGAAGAGAGATATTCACATCTACCCAGGAATTCAGACTTCAGTCTTAGAGAGGTATTCAAACTAGACATGTTAGGACCCATCAGTTTTTAGACCACCTTGTCGTTGGTTGTTGGGCATTCAAGAATTGGCCAAATTATGTGCTAAGCGTTTCATTTTTTCCTAGTATCCAGAAGCAGTATTGCTATTCATATTTCATAGATTTCACATTGACATGCTTTGGCACTACAGAGTGCAACTTTTCTTGCTAACTGTATATGTCACTGACATCTGTATATCTACCTATTCTATGTGTATTTACTGTATGTAATCCATCTATTCTATGCTGTCGACTCCTGCTGTGATTTCACACTACAGTGTAAACACCGTGTGCACAGCAGCCAAGAGGTGCTAACTAGGGTTGAGCGAAACGGGTCGTTCATTTTCAAAAGTCGCCGACTTTTGGCAAAGTCGGGTTTCATGAAACCCGATCCGACCCCTGTGCGGGGTCGGCCATGCGGTACGCGACTTTCGCGCCAAAGTCGCGTTTCAATGACGCGAAAAGCGCCATTTCTCAGCCAATGAAGGTAAACGCAGAGTGTGGGCAGCGTGATGACATAGGTCCTGGTCCCCACCATCTTAGAGAAGGGCATTGCAGTGATTGGCTTGCTGTCTGCGGCGTCACAGGGGCTATAAAGCGGCGTTCCCGCCGACCGCCATGTTACTGCTGCTGATCTGAGCTTAGGGAGAGGTTGCTGCCGCTTCGTCAGAAGCAGGGATAGCGTTAGGCAGGGTCCATTAACCACCAAACCGCTTGTGCTGTAGCGATTTCCACTGCCCAACACCACCTTCGGTGTGCAGGGACAGTGGAAGCTACATTTTTTTTTTCCCTCAGCGCTGTAGCTCATTGGGCTGCCCTAGAAGGCTCCCTGATAGCTGCATTGCTGTGTGTACGCCGCTGTGCAAACCAACTGCTTTTTTCAAAGCACAAATCCTCTTGTTCCTTCCTTTCTGCACAGCTATCTTTTTTGTTTGTCCACACTTTTTATTTAATTTGTGCATCAGTCCACTCCTTATTGCTGCCTGCCATACCTGGCTGAGATTACTGCAGGGAGATAGTAATTGTTGGACACTCCCTGTTTTTTGTTTTTTTTTGTGGGAGATTAAGATTGACATTTCTGCTAGAGTGCCATCCCTGTGTGTGCCATCTCTCACTCAGTGGGCCATAGAAAGCCTATTTATTTTTTTGCTTGATTTGGGTTATAAAATCTACCTGAAAAAATCACTACATCAATCAGTGGGAGAAAAATATTGGCCTCAGGGCTTGTGTGCCACTCTTGACTCCTGTGTGTGCCATCTCTCAGTCAGTGGGCCATAGAAAGCCTATTTATTTTTTTGCTTGATTTGGGTTCTAAAATCTACCTGAAAAAATCACTACATCAATCAGTGGGAGAAAAATATTGGCCTCAGGGCTTGTATGCCACTCCTGACTCCTGTGTGCATCATCACTCACTCAGTGGGCCATAGAAAGCCCTTTTTTTTTTTTTTGCTTTATTTGGGTTCTAAATTCTACCTGAAAAAATCAATAAATCAATCAGTGGGAGATTAATATTGGCCTTTGGGCTTGTGTGCCAGTCCTAAGCGTGCCATCTCTCTCTCTCAGATAGTGGGCCATAGAAAGCCTATTTAATATTTTTTTTATTGGGTTTATAAATTTTCCCTGGAACAAAAAAAAAAAAGTGGGAGATTAATATTGGCCTCTGGGCTTGTGTGCCAGTCCTGAGCGTGCCATCTCTCTCACAAATAGTGGGCCATAGAAAGCCTATTTATTTTTAATTTTTTTGGTTTTATAAATTCTCCCTGAAAAAAAAAAAGGGAGATTAATATTGGCCTTTGGGCTTGTGTGCCAGTCCTAAGCGTGCCATCTCTCTCTCTCAGATAGTGGGCCATAGAAAGCCTTTTTTTTTTTTTTTTTTAATTGGGTTTATAAATTTTCCCTGAAAAAAAATAAAAAGTGGGAGATTAATATTGGCCTCTGGGCTTGTGTGCCAGTCCTGAGCGTGCCATCTCTCTCACAAATAGTGGGTCATAGAAAGCCTATTTATGTTTTTGGTTGATTTTGGTTCTAAATTCTACCTGAAAAAATCAATAAATCAATCAGTGGGAGATAAATATTGGTCTCTGGGCTTGTGTGCCACTCCTGACTCCTGTGTGCGTCATCTCTCACTCAGTGGGCCATAGAAAGCCTTTTTTTGTTTTATTTGTTTTCTAAATTCTCCCTGAAAAAATCATTTTATTTTATTTGGTTTCTAAATTCTTCCTGAAAAAATCATTTTATTCTATTATTTTTTTTTCCTAAAGTCTCCCTGAAAAAAAAAAAAAAAACAAATCAGTGGGAGATTAATATTGCCCTTTCTGCTTGTGTGCCAGTCTTGACTCCTGGGTGTGCCATCTCTCTCTCTCTCTCCAATTGTGGGCCATAGAAAGCCTATTATTTTTTTAGCTTGATTTGGGTTCCAAAATCTACCTGAAAAAATCACTACATCAATCAGTGGGAGATAAATATTGGCCTCTGGGCTTGTGTGCCACTCCTGACTCCTGTGTGCGTCATCTCTCACTCAGTGGGCCATAGAAAGCCTTTTTTTGTTTTATTTGTTTTCTAAATTCTCCCTGAAAAAATCATTTTTATTTTATTTGGTTTCTAAATTCTTCCTGAAAAAATCATTTTATTCTATTATTTTTTTTTCCTAAAGTCTCCCTGAAAAAAAAAAAAAAATCAAATCAGTGGGAGATTAATATTTACATTTGTGCTTCAGTGACAGTCCTGCGTGTGTGGCATCTCTCTCATTTGTTGCCACCAACAACAGAGTGTGTAACATTGTGCCTGATTTTCGTTGTGGTCTCACTCACCTGTAAAGGGGTAGCTAAATCATACTGAAGTTATAGCTCACCGTGTAAGTTGTGTGACAGCAACAAAAACCGTTAGTTTGTTTACGTTTTTAAAACAATGAGGAAGTCTGGTGGAAGAGGTCGTGGCCGGAGGCGTTCATTGTCAGCTGGTAATGAGGGTAGTGGTAGTGGTGGAGCATCAGCTGGTCGTGGGAAAAAAAATATTGCACCTAAGTCTGGAGCTGTGGAGCCAGGTTCGTCGTCTGGCTACACAAGGCCTCGAACGCTCCCTTTTCTGGGAGTAGGAAAACCGCTTTTAAAGCCGGAGCAGCAAGAGCAAGTTTTGGCTTATCTTGCTGACTCAGCCTCTAGCTCTTTTGCCTCCTCTCGTGAAACTGGTAAATGTCAAAGCAGCGCGTCGTTAGTGGATGTTCACGGTCAGGGACAAGTCGCTTTCTTGTCCTCTTCAGCAAAAACAACAACAGAGAAGAATGCAGCAGGCGACACAACGGGTTACTCCATGGAGCTCTTTACACATACCGTCCCTGGCTTACAAAGTGAAGCAGTTAACAGTCCATGCCCATTACAAGTTGAATCTGACATGGAGTGCACTGATGCACAGCCACAGCCAGACTACTATGCTGGTCCTTTGACTCAGACCACAACATTGCCCTCGCAGGGTAATGATCAAGAATCAGACCCTGATGAGACTATGTTGCCCCATCACGAACGCTATACCACCGACCGACACGGTGACACAGATGAAGTTGCACACGAGCTACAAGAAGAGGTAATAGATGACCCAGTTCTTGACCCCGATTGGCAGCCATTGGGGGAACAGGGTGCAGGCGGCAGCAGTTCTGAAGCGGAGGAGGAGGGGCCGCAGCAGGCATCAACATCGCAACAGGTTCCATCTGCCGGGCCCGTATCTGGCACAAAACGCGTGGCAAAGCCAAAACCTGTTGGAGGACAGCGTGGCCATCCGGTTAAAGCTCAGTCTGCAATGCCTGAAAAGGTATCCGATGCTAGAAAGAGTGCAGTCTGGCATTTTTTTAAACAACATCCAATTGATCAGCGCAAAGTCATCTGTCAAAAATGTTCAACTACCTTAAGCAGAGGACAGAATCTGAAAAGTCTCAATACAAGTTGCATGCATAGACATTTAACCACCATGCATTTGCATGCCTGGACTAACTACCAAACGTCCCTTAAGGTTGTAGCACCCTCGGCCAATGAATCTAGTCAGCAACGCAACATCCCTTCCGGCAGTGTAGGGCCACCATTTTCCGCACCACCTGCAGTATCTGTGCAGGTTTCTTTGCCAGGCCAAAGCAGTCAGGGTCAGGGAATCACCAGTTTCGTAGTAGGAAACACTGCATCTAGGGCACCGGCAGCAACAATACCATCTCCCACCGTCTCTCAGTCTGCCATGTCCACCGGCACCCCCGCTAGTTCCACGATCTCCAGCTCTCCAGTCCAGCTCACCCTACATGAGACTATGGTTAGAAAAAGGAAGTACTTAGCCTCGCATCCGCGTACACAGGGTTTGAACGCCCACATAGCTAGACTAATCTCGTTAGAGATGATGCCCTTCCGGTTAGTTGAAAGCGAAGCTTTCAAAGCCCTGATGGACTACGCTGTACCACGCTACGAGCTACCCAGTCGACACTTTTTTTCCAGAAAAGCCATCCCAGCCCTCCACCAGCATGTTAAAGAGCGCATCGTCCATGCACTCAGGCAATCTGTGAGCACAAAGGTGCACCTGACAACAGATGCATGGACCAGTAGGCATGGCCAGGGACGTTACGTGTCCATCACGGCACACTGGGTAAATGTGGTGGATGCAGGGTCCACAGGGGACAGCAAGTTTGGGACAGTTCTGCCTAGCCCACGGTCTAGGAAACAATTGGCTGTAGCCGTTCGCACCCCCTCCTCCTCCTCTTCGTCCTCCTGCAGAAGCGAGAGCTCGTCCACAGACCGCAGTCGCACAACCACTCCATCCGCAGCTGCCACTGTTGCACACCAGGTCTCCCATTATGGGGCAGCTACTGGCAAACGTCAGCAGGCTGTATTGGCTATGAAGTGTTTGGGCGACAACAGACACACTGCGGAAGTTCTGTCCGAGTTCTTGCAGAAAGAAACGCAGTCGTGGCTGGGCACTGTAGATCTTGAGGCAGGCAAGGTAGTGAGTGATAACGGAAGGAATTTCATGGCTGCCATCTCCCTTTCCCAACTGAAACACATTCCTTGCCTGGCTCACACCTTAAACCTGGTGGTGCAGTGCTTCCTGAAAAGTTATCCGGGGTTATCCGACCTGCTCCTCAAAGTGCGTGGACTTTGCTCACATATCCGCCGTTCGCCCGTACACTCCAGCCGTATGCAGACCTATCAGCGTTCTTTGAACCTTCCCCAGCATCGCCTAATCATAGACGTTGCAACAAGGTGGAACTCAACACTGCACATGCTTCAGAGACTGTGCGAACAGAGGCGGGCTGTTATGTTTTTGTGGGAGGATACACATACACGGGCAGGCAGTAGGATGGCAGACATGGAGTTGTCAGGTGTGCAGTGGTCGAAGATTCAAGACATGTGTCAAGTCCTTCAGTGTTTTGAGGAATGCACACGGCTGGTTAGTGCAGACAATGCCATAATAAGCATGAGCATCCCCCTAATGCGTCTGCTGATGCAAAGTTTGACGCACATAAAGGATCAGGCGTCTGCAGCTGAGGAAGAGGAAAGCCTTGATGACAGTCAGCCATTGTCTGGCCAGGGCAGTGTACAGGACGAGTTAGCGGGCGAAGAGGAGGAGGAGGACGAGGAGGATGATGGGGATGATTATATTTTTAATGAGGAAGCTTTTCCGGGGCCACTGGAAATTGGTGGCGCGGCAAGGCCGGGTTCTGGTTTTTGGAGGGACACAAGTGACGTGGATTTGCCTGAAACTGCCCCTCAACCAAGCACAACCGCAGATTTGAGAACTGGAACTTTGGCCCACATGGCGGATTATGCCTTACGTATCCTCAAAAGGGACACACGCATAACTAAAATGATGAACGATGACGATTACTGGTTGGCCTGCCTCCTTGATCCTCGCTATAAAGGCAAATTGCAAAATATAATGCCACATGAGAATTTGGAACTAATATTAGCAACCAAACAATCAACTCTTGTTGACCGTTTGCTTCTGGCATTCCCTGCACACAGCGCCCGTGATCGTTCTCACACGAGCTGCAGGGGCCAGCAGACCAGAGGAGTTAGAGGGGCAGAAATCAGAAGTGGCGTTGGCCAGAGGGGTTTTCTGACCAGGTTGTGGAGTGATTTTGCTATGACCGCAGACAGGACAGGTACTGCAGCATCAATTCAAAGTGACAGGAGACAACATTTGTCCAGTATGGTTACAAACTATTTTTCATCCCTTATCGATGTTCTCCCTCAACCGTCATTCCCATTTGATTACTGGGCATCAAAATTAGACACCTGGCCAGAATTGGCAGAATATGCATTGCAGGAGCTTGCTTGCCCGGCAGCTAGTGTTATATCAGAAAGAGTATTCAGTGCTGCAGGTTCAATACTAACAGAAAAAAGGACTCGTCTGGCTACCCAAAATGTAGATGATCTAACCTTCATTAAAATGAACCACAACTGGATTTCGAAATCTTTTGCCCCACCTTGCCCGGCTGACACCTAGCTTTCCTATGAAAAGGTCTTGCCTGTGGACTATTCTGAATGCCTTTTCCAATCTCGTAATTTTCTGCACCTGATTGTCCAGCATACGACATGTTTACACCTCACTAAATAGCCAAACTATATATATATATGGCGACAGCACCCGTGAGAGTGCTGTTTGTCTGAAGAGGTGGGTGTGCCCGCTTTTGGTCGACGGCACTGCCACTGGGTCCCTCCTAGTACAATAAAGTGTCTCTGGCGGTGGTGGTGCGCACCCAACGTCAGACACACCGTTGTAATATGAGGGGCCCTGGGCCTGTACCGCCGGCCACAAGACAGTTCCCCCCCCCCAGCTCAAACAGTGCTCTACCACTTGCAAAATTATCTCACAGCTCCACCAATGTTTAGTCTATGCGCTGACATCCTTCAATGCCTGCCACTGACAATACCATTGTATTGACATTTTTGTTATGTTAGGCCTTCGAAGCCTGTCTGCGGTCACTCCTTCCACTATGCCTCCACTGACCACACCACTGCTGCCCGTGTACCCCTGGAACCAATTTAAAATTGCCTACAGCCATGTGTTATTATTTTAGGCCTTCGATGCCTGTCTGCGGTCACTCCTTACAATATGCCTCCACTGACCACACCACTGCTGCCCGTGTACCCCTGGAACCAATTTAAAATTGCCTACAGCCAGCCCAATTTTTTTATTTTAGGCCTTCGATGCCTGTCTGCGGTCCGTTCTTTCTACTACTACTACACTGACCAGGCCACTGCTGCCCGTGTTCCCCTGGAACCAATTTAAAATTGCCAACAGCAATGTGTTATTATTGTTACGCCTTCGATGCCTGTCTGCGGTCACTCCTTCCACTAGGCCTCCACTGACCACACCACTGCTGCCCGTGTACCCCTGGAACCAATTTAAAATTGCCTACAGCCATGTGTTATTATTTTAGGCCTTCGATGCCTGTCTGCGGTCACTCCTTACAATATGCCTCCACTGACCACACCACTGCTGCCCGTGTACCCCTGGAACCAATTTAAAATTGCCTACAGCCATGTGTTATTATTTTAGGCCTTCGATGCCTGTCTGCGGTCACTCCTTCCACTAGGCCTCCACTGACCACACCACTGCTGCCCGTGTACCCCTGGAACCAATTTAAAATTGCCTACAGCCAGCCCAATTTTTTTATTTTAGGCCTTCGATGCCTGTCTGCGGTCACTCCTTCCACTAGGCCTCCACTGACCACACCACTGCTGCCCGTGTACCCCTGGAACCAATTTAAAATTGCCTACAGCCATGTGTTATTATTTTAGGCCTTCGATGCCTGTCTGCGGTCACTCCTTCCACTATGCCTCCACTGACCACACCACTGCTGCCCGTGTACCCCTGGAACCAATTTAAAATTGCCTACAGCCATGTGTTATTATTTTAGGCCTTCGATGCCTGTCTGCGGTCACTCCTTACAATATGCCTCCACTGACCACACCACTGCTGCCCGTGTACCCCTGGAACCAATTTAAAATTGCCTACAGCCAGCCCAATTTTTTTATTTTAGGCCTTCGATGCCTGTCTGCGGTCCGTTCTTTCTACTACTACTACACTGACCAAGCCACTGCTGCCCGTGTTCCCCTGGAACCAATTTAAAATTGCCAACAGCAATGTGTTATTATTGTTACGCCTTCGATGCCTGTCTGCGGTCACTCCTTCCACTAGGCCTCCACTGACCACACCACTGCTGCCCGTGTACCCCTGGAACCAATTTAAAATTGCCTACAGCCATGTGTTATTATTTTAGGCCTTCGATGCCTGTCTGCGGTCACTCCTTCCACTAGGCCTCCACTGACCACACCACTGCTGCCCGTGTACCCCTGGAACCAATTTAAAATTGCCTACAGCCATGTGTTATTATTTTAGGCCTTCGATGCCTGTCTGCGGTCACTCCTTACAATATGCCTCCACTGACCACACCACTGCTGCCCGTGTACCCCTGGAACCAATTTAAAATTGCCTACAGCCATGTGTTATTATTTTAGGCCTTCGATGCCTGTCTGCGGTCACTCCTTCCACTAGGCCTCCACTGACCACACCACTGCTGCCCGTGTACCCCTGGAACCAATTTAAAATTGCCTACAGCCAGCCCAATTTTTTTATTTTAGGCCTTCGATGCCTGTCTGCGGTCACTCCTTCCACTAGGCCTCCACTGACCACACCACTGCTGCCCGTGTACCCCTGGAACCAATTTAAAATTGCCTACAGCCATGTGTTATTATTTTAGGCCTTCGATGCCTGTCTGCGGTCACTCCTTCCACTAGGCCTCCACTGACCACACCACTGCTGCCCGTGTACCCCTGGAACCAATTTAAAATTGCCTACAGCCAGCCTAATTTTTTTATTTTAGGCCTTCGATGCCTGTCTGCGGTCACTCCTTCCACTAGGCCTCCACTGACCACACCACTGCTGCCCGTGTACCCCTGGAACCAATTTTACAGTGTCTACAGCCTAATTTTGTTATGTTAGGCCTACTACGCCTGTCTGCGGTCCCTCCTTCCAATACTCGTCCACTGACCACACCACTGCTGCCCGTGGACCCCTGGAACCTATTTTTAATTGCATAGAGCATCCTTTTTTTAATAGTAGGCGTACAAAGTCTGTCTGCGGTCCACTATTGAAATTGTCCTCCACTGCCCAGAGCACTGCTGCTTGTGTACCCCTGTAACTTTTTTAAGCTGCAGTGAGCCACATTTTTGGGTTAAGTCCTACTACCTGTGTCTGTCTGCGCCACTCAATTCAGCTGTGTTCCTTTGAAAAAAGCTGAGTGTCAATAGTCTTGTTTTCAGCCTCTAGGAATTTTAAAACTGCATTGGGGGTACAACTTTGGTAGGGCCTACTAACGGTGTCTGCCTACCCAAGGTGTGCCCCACGTTTCCTCGCCATTGCTTCGATCTTAATGCTCTCGTTTAGTAGTTGTTGGAAACTACACTGCATTAGGCCTACAAATTGGGTATGGGGTGTAGAGAGATGGTGTGTTCCACTCCAAGGTGTTCTCCAGGTTGCCTTTCCTGAGCTTCGATCTTCCGGCTCTCGTTTAGTAGTTGTTGGAAACTACGCTGCATTAGGCCTACAAATTGGGTATGGGGTGTAGAGAGATGGTGTGTTCCACTCCAAGGTGTTCCCCAGGTTTCGTCCACATTGCTTCGGTCTTCATGCTCTCGTTTAGTAGTTGTTGGAAACTACACTGCATTAGGCCTACAAATTGGGTATGGGGTGTAGAGAGATGGTGTGTTCCACTCCAAGGTGTTCCCCAGGTTTCCTCGCCAATGCTTCGATCTTCATGCTCTCGTTTAGTAGTTGTTGGAAACTACGCTGCATTAGACCTACAAATTGGGTATGGGGTGTAGAGAGATGGTGTGTTCCACTCCAAGGTGTTCTCCAGGTTGCCTTTCCTGAGCTTCGATCTTCCGGCTCTCGTTTAGTAGTTGTTGGAAACTACGCTGCATTAGGCCTACAAATTAGGTATGGGGTGTAGAGAGATGGTGTGTTCCACTCCAAGGTGTTCCCCAGGTTTCGTCCACATTGCTTCGGTCTTCCGACTCTCGCTTAGTAGTTGTAGAAAACTACACTGCATTAGGCCTACAAATTGGGTATGGGGTGTAGAGAGATGGTGTGTTCCACTCCAAGGTGTTCTCCAGGTTGCCTTTCCTAAGCTTCGATCTTCCGGCTCTCGTTTAGTAGTTGTTGGAAACTACGCTGCTTTAGGCCTACAAATTGGGTATGGGGTGTAGAGAGATGGTGTGTTCCACTCCAAGGTGTTCCCCAGGTTTCCTCGCCAATGCTTCGATCTTCATGCTCTCGTTTAGTAGTTGTTGGAAACTACGCTGCATTAGACCTACAAATCGGGTATGGGGTGTAGAGAGATGGTGTGTTCCACTCCAAGGTGTTCTCCAGGTTGCCTTTCCTGAGCTTCGATCTTCCGGCTCTCGTTTAGTAGTTGTTGGAAACTACGCTGCATTAGGCCTACAAATTGGGTATGGGGTGTAGAGAGATGGTGTGTTCCACTCCAAGGTGTTCCCCTGGTTTCGTCCACATTGCTTCGATCTTCCGGCTCTCGTTTAGTAGTTGTTGGAAACTACACTGCATTAGGCCTACAAATTGGGTATGGGGTGTAGAGAGATGGTGTGTTCCACTCCAAGGTGTTCTCCAGGTTGCCTTTCCTGAGCTTCGATCTTCCGGCTCTCGTTTAGTAGTTCTTGGAAACTACACTGCATTAGGCCTACAAATTGGGTATGGGGTGTAGAGAGATGGTGTGTTCCACTCCAAGGTGTTCTCCAGGTTGCCTTTCCTGAGCTTCGATCTTCCGGCTCTCGTTTAGTAGTTGTTGGAAACTACGCTGCATTAGGCCTACAAATTGGGTATGGGGTGTAGAGAGATGGTGTGTTACACTCCAAGGTGTTCTCCAGGTTGCCTTTCCTGAACTTCTATCTTCAGGCTCTCATTAAATTGTGGTTAAACGGAACAACTGCATTTGGCGTACTAGTTGGTTTGGGGCCTACTATCGGTGTCTGCCACTCCTTGCTGTTCTCCTGGTTTCCTGTCCTGAAATTCCATTTTCAGGCTCTCGTTAAGTAGTTGTTCATGTTAGACTGCATTTGGCCTACTAGTTGGGTTGGGGCCTACTATCGGTGTCTGCCACTCCTTGCTGTTCTCCTCCACTGAACAAAGCTGTGCCGCCTGTTTACTACGGTTGCCAATTTTGAACTGCATTTCGACTACTTACTGATTTGGGCCTACTCTCTGTGTCAGCCTCTCATTCCAGTTGTCCTCCATTGCAATGCCCCCTGGTTAGTCCTGTGTTACCAATTTTGAACTGCATTTAGCCAACTTTATTCTTTGGGCCTATATCTGTGTTTCCTCCTCATCCTGCCCATTGCCCAGCCAGTGATAGATGAGTCTGCTGGTACATTGACCCATAACGCAAAATTCCCCGTGCACGCTACACAGCAAGATTGTGACCCTGCTGAAAGTCAGGTTTCTCTTCCCGCATACCATACCACCTTACACGAGGACAAAGAGGAAGGTGCAGATGAAAGTGCAGGTTCCTTCATCAGGTGGGGGGAGGAATACTAGTTGGCAACGTCACTGGCACAGGGCCTCTCATAGTACGCAAAAGTGTTGCTGCCGATGGGAGGCGCCCCCGCCGTGCAAACACACCGCTGTACTTTGAGGGGCCCTGTGCCTGTGCCAATGCCAACGAGTGGGCCCCCCCTGCTTGCTCAGGATCACAGCACTTGCAAAGTTGAAATACTTACCTCTCCCTGCTCCACTGCCGTGACGTGGTCCAGATTTACTGGGCCCACTAATTACTTGAACCAGCCCTACCCCCCACAACTTTAGCCAAATGACCCCCAATTTCAAATGCCTTCCAATTATTATAAGGTAAATTATGATTGACAAGCTTCTTTAACAAGAATGGATGTTTTTGCCATTAAAATGGGCAGTGTAGGTGTTTTCCTGGCCTCCACTCACTGCCGACTATGCTCCCCCATTGACTTGCATTGGGTTTCGTGTTTCGGGCGATACCCGACTTTTCGCGATAATCGGCCGATTCCACTCGACTCGACTTCTAAGATAGTCGGGTTTCGCAAAACACGGCTCGACTCTAAAAAGGTCAAGGTCGCTCAACCCTAGTGCTAACGACTAGGTTCCCAAACCTTCAAATCTATATCAAAAATAAAGTCTAGCACTCAACTTAAGTATCCAATAGTGCATTTATTTGTAGCACTCGAAATATTTCAGTCCTTGTGGACTTTCATCAGTCACTACAGTGATAAAGTAACAAAAACAAAAATAAAAATAACCATATATCCAACACTGGATATCAGGGAATACATAATAAAGAAAGTATATACATAGGGTGAAATCAAAGAACAGGTCAATATACAAATTCACTTCATAACACAGTATGTAGCAGAAACATATATACGCAAACAACCCCGCTAAGTACAGGTGTACGGTGAACCAGCAGATATGATGGTGGGTACTACAACAAGTGATGCTCAACGTACTGTGCTAATCCTAGCAGATGTAGTGGAGCTCAATATGTGAAGTTTATACACGAACAGTGCCTAATGAGATACAGAAGAAAACCAGGATTACATATTTCTAAAGCCAGAAAAAGGCATAGAAGCCACAAAGGTATACTCACAGAGAAAGCTTAAAAGAGGGGGAGCCGCCACACTGTACCGCAGTGTATGGGGATATCCGATATGGCTATAAGAAAGTAACAGCAGGGAAATGCCAGAATGGATTAACACCTAGGGAAGCACTCACTAAGGTACGTATATTGAAGGGCGTATATCTGAGCAGATACCTTAATGCCAATGCTGTGGGTGCGGGGCGGTGACCATAGGAGACCCTTTAGCATGTAGAGGCTGCAAAGGGATACGCACATGAGGACATGAGGAAGTGAGAAATAAACGGCGGTAAGATATGGCACGCTGTTACCTGTAGTAGCCTGGGAGTGGGGTGAGGAACCTTGCCTTCAGACGCGGTAACCACCGTATGTCTGCGGCTAGACAGTGGTGGCGCGGTTTTTAAAGAAGTAGTGGGGCGGGCACGATAAGGGAGAGGGGGGCGGAGCCCAAGGCTAGGGTCACATTGCGTTAGTGCAATCCGTTTAGCGCTAGCGCTAGCGGATTGCGCTAACGCAATGTTTTCTATGGGGCTGCGGTCGGGGTCGCGCTAACGTCCCCGCTCTCGCAGATCCCCGATCTGCGAGAGCGGGGAACGGACCGCGGGCGCGCCTCGGACGCTGCAAGCAGCGTTCGCGGCGCGCCAGGAATCACCGGCGCTTCGCTAGCGCGTGCCGAACATGGCACGCGCTAGTGAAGCGCGTTCCCATTAGCGTGAATGGGCGCGTTAACGGCCGCGTTGCACGGCGTTAATTTCGCCGTGCAACGCTGTCCGTTTAACGCGGTCCCATAACGCAATGGGAACCCAGCCTAAGCGCCGGAAGTGACGTCGCGCAATGTGAAAGAGGCTGATTGGCTGCAAGGTCCCAGAGTCTGGTATACAATCTCCCCACTGAGCTCCGCAGTATGTGTGGGTGGTGGAGATAGGAATAATAAAGAAGTACGCACCGGAAATGTACCTGAGACAGGGGGCGCAAACGTAAATGTCACCGAAATAATAAAATGAATAACTAGACAAATATGTGTAATGGAGACGGAGGAGGAGATGGGAGAAGAGGGGGGTGGAGAGAGGTGGAGCTAAAGCTGCAGGAGAACATAAGGCTGAATACACAGAGAGGAGGATGAATGACAGGAACATAGACCTCAGTCACCCAGTAGTATGATGTACTAGAGAGTGAACGTATTGGTCTCTAGGTATAAGGTGCTCTGGTGAAAAGGTGGCATCCATTCCAGACGCATGATAGTGACCAAGATGTGGCGTGACGTTTCCAGGTCGTGATAGCATAGACATGAGAGAGTGACATGTCCAGTGGAAATCCGTGACGTGCCCGTCGGAGATTCTTAATAAAGACGACTCTAAAGAAACAAAAAAGTATATTAGAACCCATATCACAGTCACATAAGGTAATAACTATACATCATGTAGATACCAATATCAGAGCACACATTAGATGAAAGCAGATAGCTCGTACTCTCTATTCAAACCCCTGGGTGATAATGTGTCAAGCGTATGTATCCAAAACGCCTCTCTCTTTTTTAGGGAGAGGATCCTATTACCCCCCCCCCCGACGTGGTAAAGATATTTGCTCAAGGACTTGGAACCTCAATTGTGAAATATTGTGTCCCTTTGTATGGAAATGATGTGGTATGGGTAAGAGAAGATTCTCGCACCGTATTGTAGACTTGTGCTTAGATATTCTATCACGGATAGATTGAGACGTCTCCCCCACGTATAAAAGGCCACAAGGGCATTTTATTACGTACACCACATATGCTGAGCTACATGTGAAATAGCCCCGTATTTTGAACTCCTTACCCGAGTATGGGTGTATAACCTTATCGCCTTTCAAGATGTTACCGCACTGCGCACAGTGCAAACACGGAAAGGTGCCAACCCGGGGTTTGTGGAGGAAACGCTCTCTCATCATGGTATTAGGGCCTATATCAGCTCTCACAAATGTATCTCTTAAACTATATATCTCACAATTGAGGTTCCAAGTCCTTGAGCAAATATCTTTCCCACGTCGGGGGGTAATAGGATCCTCTCCCTAAAAAAGAGAGAAGCGTTTTGGATACATACGCTTGACACATTATCACCCAGGGGTTTGAATAGAGAGTACGAGCTATCTGCTTTCATCTAATGTGTGCTCTGATATTGGTATCTACATGATGTATAGTTATTACCTTATGTGACTGTGATATGGGTTCTAATATACTTTTTTGTTTCTTTAGAGTCGTCTTTATTAAGAATCTCCGACGGGCACGTCACGGATTTCCACTGGACATGTCACTCTCTCATGTCTATGCTATCACGACCTGGAAACGTCACGCCACATCTTGGTCACTATCATGCGTCTGGAATGGATGCCACCTTTTCACCAGAGCACCTTATACCTAGAGACCAATACGTTCACTCTCTAGTACATCATACTACTGGGTGACTGAGGTCTATGTTCCTGTCATTCATCCTCCTCTCTGTGTATTCAGCCTTATGTTCTCCTGCAGCTTTAGCTCCACCTCTCTCCACCCCCCTCTTCTCCCATCTCCTCCTCCGTCTCCATTACACATATTTGTCTAGTTATTCATTTTATTATTTCGGTGACATTTACGTTTGCGCCCCCTGTCTCCGGTACATTTCCGGTGCGTACTTCTTTATTATTCCTATCTCCACCACCCACACATACTGCGGAGCTCAGTGGGGAGATTGTATACCAGACTCTGGGACCTTGCAGCCAATCAGCCTCTTTCACATTGCGCGATGTCACTTCCGGCGCTTAGGCTCCGCCCCCTCTCCCTTCTCGTGCCCGCCCCACTACTTCTTTAAAAACCGCGCCACCACTGTCTAGCCGCAGACATACGGTGGTTACCGCGTCTGAAGGCAAGGTTCCTCACCCCACTCCCAGGCTTTTACAGGCAACAGCGTGCCATATCTTACCGCCGTTTATTTCTCACTTCCTCATGTCCTCATGTGCGTATCCCTTTGCAGCCTCTACATGCTAAAGGGTCTCCTATGGTCACCGCCCCGCACCCACAGCATTGGCATTGAGGTATCTACTCAGATATACGCCCTTCAATATACGTACCTTAGTGAGTGCTTCCCTAGGTGTTAATCCATTCTGGCATTTCCCTGCTGTTACTTTCTTATAGCCATATCGGATATCCCCATACACTGCGGTACAGTGTGGCGGCTCCCCCTCTTTTAAGCTTTCTCTGTGAGTATACCTTTGTGGCTTCTATGCCTTTTTCTGGCTTTAGAAATATGTAATCCTGGTTTTCTTCTGTATCTCATTAGGCACTGTTCGTGTATAAACTTCACATATTGAGCTCCACTACATCTGCTAGGATTAGCACAGTACGTTGAGCATCACTTGTTGTAGTACCCACCATCATATCTGCTGGTTCACCGTACACCTGTACTTAGCGGGGTTGTTTGCGTATATATGTTTCTGCTACATACTGTGTTATGAAGTGAATTTGTATATTGACCTGTTCTTTGATATCACCCTATGTATATACTTTCTTTATTATGTATTCCCTGATATCCAGTGTTGGATGTATGGTTATTTATTTTTATTTTTGTTTTTGTTACTTTATCACTGTAGTGACTGATGAAAGTCCACAAGGACTGAAACGTTTCGAGTGCTACAAATAAATGCACTATTGGATACTTAAGTTGAGTGCTAGACTTTATTTTTGATAGTGATTTCACACTACGTGACTGCTGAATTGCTTTTCTTCTATCCATATATGTAATATATATACATATATATATATATACAATATGTGTGTGTCAATTCATACATTCAATATGCATATATCTATTCTATCTATTCTAATCTGTTGCGCTGTGATATTACTGTACACGGCACATGAATTGCTGGCTTTTATTCTATCTATCTATCTATCTATCTATCTATCTATCTATCTATCTATCTATCTAATCTATATATAAACACATATATATATATATATATATATATATATATATATATATACAGTACAGACCAAAAGTTTGGACATACCTTCTCATTAAAGATTTTTTTTGTATTTTCTTGACTATGAAAATTGAAAATTCACACTGAAGGCATCAAAACTACAAATTAACACATGTGGAATTATATACTTAACAAAAAAAGTGTGAAACAACTGAAATTATGTCTTTCATTCTAGGTTCTTCAAAGTAGCCACCTTTTGCTTTGATGGCTGCTTTGCACACTCTTGGCATTCTCTTGATGAGCCTCAAGAGGTAGTCACCGGAATGGTTTTCACTTCACAGGTGTGCCCTGTCAGGTTTAATAAGTGGGATTTCTTGCCTTATAAATGGGGATGGGACCATCAGTTGTATTGTTCAGAAGTCTGGGGGATACACAGCTGATAGTCCTACTGAATATACTGTTAGAATTTGTATTATGGCAAGAAAAAAGCAGCTAAGTAAAGAAAAACGAGTGGCCATCATTACTTTCAGAAATGAAGGTCAGTCAATCCCAAAAAATTGGGAAAACTTTGAAAGTGTCTCCAAAGTGCAGTGGCAAAAACCATCAAGCGCTACAAAGAAACTGGCTCACATGAGGACCGCCCCAGGAAAGGAAGACCAAGAGTCACCTCTGCTTCTGAGGATAAGTTTATCCGAGTCACCAGCCTCAGAAATCGCAAGTTAACAGCAGCTCAGATTAGAGACCAGGTCAATGCCACACAGAGTTCTAGCAGCAGACACATCTCTACAACAACTGTTAAGAGGAGACTTTGTGCAGCAGGCCTTCATGGTAAAATAGCTGCTAGGAAACCACTGCTAAGGACAGGCAACAAGCAGAAGAGACTTGTTTGGGCTAAAGAACACAAGGAATGGACATTAGACCAGTGGAAATCTGTGCTTGGGTCTGATAAGTCCAAATTTGAGATCTTTGGTTCCAACCACCGTGTCTTTGTGCGATGCAGAAAAGGTGAACGGATGGACTCTACTTGCCTGGTTCCCACCATGAAGCATGGAGGAGGAGGTGTGATGGTGTGGGGGTGCTTTGCTGGTGACACTGTTGGGGATTTATTCAAAATTGAAGGCATACTGAACCAGGATGGCTACCACAACATCTTGCAGTGGCATGCTATTCCATCCGGTTTGCGTTTAGTTGGACCATCATTTACTTTTCAACAGGACAATGACCCCAAACACACCCCCAGGCTGTGTAAGGGCTATTTGACCAAGAAGGAGAGTGATGTGGTGCTACGCCAGATGACCTGGCCTCCACAGTCACCAGACCTGAACCCAATCAAGATGGTTTGGGGTGAGCAGGACCGCAGAGTGAAGGCAAAAGGGCCAACAAGTGCTAAACATCTCTGGGAACTCCTTCAAGATTGTTGGAAGACCATTCCCGGTGACTACCTCTTGAAGCTCATCAAGAGAATGCCAAGAGTGTACAAAGCAGTCATCAAAGCAAAAGGGTGCCTATTTCGAAGAACCTAGAATATAAGACATATTTTCAATTGTTTCGCACTTTTTTGTTAAGTATATACAGTAATTCCACATGTGTTAATTCATAGATTTGATGCCTTCAGTGTGAATGTACAATTTTGATAGTTATGAAAATACAGAAAAACTTTTGGAAGGTTTGTCCAAACTTTTGATCTGTACTGTAGATATATACATATGTATATATATATATATATATATATATACTGTATATATATACTGTACTAGCTGAAGAGCCCGGCGTTGCCTGGGCATAGTAAATATCTATGGTTAGTTATAGCACCTCACTTCTCTTATTTTCCCATCACGCCTCTCATTTTCCCAATCACATCTTTCATTTTCCCCCTCACATCTCTCATTTTCTCCCTCACACCTCTCATTTTCTCCCTCACTCCTCTCATTCCCCCCTAACACTTGTCATTTCGACCTCACATCTGTCATTTTCCGATCACTCCACTATTTTCCCTCACTCCTCTTTCGACCTCACATCTGTCATTTTCCGATCACTCCACTATTTTCCCTCACTCCTCTCATTTTGCACTCACACCTTTTCATTTTCACCTCAGTATATACATGTTTGTCATGTCCCTTATATATAGTATACACCTGTATGTCATCTCCTGTATATAGTATATACCTGTATGTCATCTCCCCTGTATATATAATATACCTGCTGTGTGTCATCTCCCCTGTATATAGTATATACCTGTATGTCATCTCCTCCTATATATAGTATATACCTGTATGTCATCTCCTTCTATATATAGTATATACCTGTATGTCATCTCCTCCTGTATATAGTATATACCTGTGTGTCATCTCCTCCTGTATATAGTATGCGCGTGGCGAGTTTTGAGTGGCGACTTTTGTGTTTTGACTTTTATGTGGCGAGGTTGGTGTATTTGTGGTGAAATGTGTGCTGAGGGTAATATGTGTTCAAGCACGTGGTAGTGTGTGGCGCATTTTGTGTGTGTGTTCATATCCCCATGTGTGGTGAGTATCCCATGTCGGGGCCCCACCTTAGCAACTGTACGGTATATACTCTTTGGCGCCATCGCTCTCATTCTTTAAGTCCCCCTTGTTCACATCTGGCAGCTGTCAATTTGCCTCCTACACTTTTCCTTTCATTTTTTCCCATTATGTAGATAGGGGCAAAATTGTTTGGTGAATTGGAAAGCGCGGGGTTAAAATTTCACCTCACAACATAGCCTATGACGCTCTCAGGGTCCAGACGTGTGACTGTGCAAAATTTTGTTTCTGTAGCTGCGACGCCTCCAACACTTTTCCTTTCACTTTTTTCCCCATTATGTAGATAGGGGCAAAATTGTTTGGTGAATTGGAACGCGCGGGGTTAAAATTTCACCTCACAACGTAGCCTATGACGCTCTCGGGGTCCAGACGTGTGACTGTGCAAAATTTTGTGGCTGTAGCTGCGACGGTGCAGATGCCAATCCCGGACATACATACACACACACACACACACACATTCAGCTTTATATAGTAGATGTGTGTGTGTGTGTTTTGACAAATATTTCCTTTGAAAACGGAGTATAAATGACATAGATAAGCTCTATGTAAAAGCTCATGTTAAAATCGCATTGCAGTCGGATGCAAATCGGATGCTTGATGTGAAAAATCGGATTGTATGCTCGTGACACACGCATTAGACTAGTGCGACTCTCGGCAGGAAGACTCGATTTTTCATATGTTTAGTGTGACTCCAGCCTTATTCTCATTTGCACATGGAAGCAATGGGATGAAACTGAATGGGAGAAGACACAGATTAGACATTAGAAAAAACTTTTTGACAGTGTGGGTGATCAATAGGAGGAACAGGCTGCCACCAGAGGTGGTGAGTTCTCCTTCAATGGAAGTTTTCAAACAGAGGCTGGACAGACATCTGTCTGAGATGATATAGTGAATCCTGCATTGAGCCGTGGGTTGAACACGATGACCCTGGAGGTCCCTTCCAACTCTAAGATTCTACTATTTTATACCACTGACCTGAAGATTCCTTACACTCCTAATCTGCTGAGAAAGTAACTAAATTAAAAAGAGAACTCATTTACACCACGGAGTCAAAAACAAGATTTCTGCATGACAATGATATTCATAATACGTATTGTCTCGACTTTGTTATAATGTAGTTATCATCATGTATTACTGCATTGCCTGCAGCAAGCACTGTGTCTGAATTATGGATGGATTATAATAGCCAAGGAGGAAAAAGTAATTTGCCTGGAAGCAGTTTAGGTAAAATGTCTAATACAAATAACTTAATTATAGGTACTATGCCCGGCTCACATTATGGGATATGTGTCTGCAAAATACATTTACCTTCATTCTAAAAGACCTTCAATATATTACAATTTCTAAGGAACACTTAGAAATGAATGAATAGATCATCAAATCTATCAGCCAGGATGCATTATTATAGAGTTTCCAAGTGTAATCAGTATTACCCAAGAACCCCCTTACTGTTGGAAGCTGAAATCTCCGCTATACAGACACCATAGTAGAAACTGCAGAAAGGACAGCTACCTAATATATCGGAGCTGCCCTCTTTAGCTGGGAGTATTTGTTCACACAAATGTGTCTAACAGTACCTTTACTTGAATTAGTTGTAAGGGGTTGTCGCTGAGTGATACTGATGACCTGTCTTGTGTAGTCCAACGCTCCTACTGATCAGCTGCTATCTGTTCCAGGAGCGATCAGATGTAGTTAGTGTACCGAGCCAGAATAGCAGAGCTTCATTCACTGCGTAATGTCCAAGACCTGCAGAATCCAGCACCCACATTAACTAAAATCTGCAGGATCCAGCCCCCGCAGGATCTTAGACCCGCAGGATCCAAGACCCTTAGTATTTATGACCTGCATGATCCAGCAGCCAAAGGATCCAAGACCCACAGGATCATCACTTGCAGAATCCAAGACCTGCAGGATCCAGCACCCGCAGGATCTAAGACCCGCAGGATACAGCACCCGCAGGATTTAAGACCCGCAGGATCCAAGACCCGCAGTATTTATGACCTGCATGATCCAGCACCCAAAGGATCCAAAACCCACAGGATCAGCACTCGCAAGATCCAAGACCCACAGGATCAGCACTCACAGGACCCAAGACCTGCAGGATCCAGAACCCACAGGATCTAAGACCAGCAGGATCCAGCACCTGCAGGATCTAAGACCCGCAGGATCCAGCACCCGCAGGATCTATAACCCGCAGGATCCAGCACCCACAGGATCCTAGACCCGTAGTATTTATGACCCACATGATCCAGCACCCAAAGGATCCAAGACCCACAGGATCAGCACTCACAGGATCCAAGACCAGCAGGATCCAGAACCTACAGGATCTAAGACCCGCAGAATCCAGCATCCACAGGATCTAAGGCCTGCAGGATCCAGTACCCGCAGGATCTAAGACCCGCCGGATCCAAAACACCAAGTATTTATGACTCGCATGATCCAGCACCCACAGGATCAGCACCAGCAGGATCTAAGACCAGCAGGATCCAGCGTCCTCAGGATCTAAGACCACAGGATCCAGCACCCACAGGATCTAAGACCCGCAGGATCCAGCATCCGCAGGATCTAGGACCCACAAGATCCAGCACCCACAGGATCTAAGACCTGCAAGATCCAGCAATCACTGGATCCAAAACACACAGGATCCAGCACCCACAGGATCTAAGGCCTATAGGATCTATGACCTGCATTATCTAGCACCCAAAGTATCCAAGACCCGCAGGATCAGCACTCGCAGGGTCTAGGGCCCACAATATCCAAGGCCCATAGGATCTATGACTTGCATGATCCAGCACCAGCAGGACCTACGACCCGCAGAATCCAGCCCCCGCAGGATCTAAGACCCGCAGGATCCAGCATCCACAGGATCTAGGACCCGCAAGATCCAGCACCCACAGGATCTAAGACCTGCAAGATCCAGCAATCGCTGGATCCAAAACACACAGGATCCAGCACCCACAGGATCTAAGGCATATAGGATCTATGGCCTGCATTATCTAGCACCCAAAGTATCCAAGACCCGCAGGATCAGCACTCGCAGGGTCTAGGACCCACAATATCCAAGACCCATAGGATCTATAACTTGCATGATCCAGCACCAGCAGGACCTATGACCCGCAGAATCCAGCCCCCGCAGGATCTAAGACCCGCAGGATTCAGCACCCACAGGATCCAAAACTCATAGTATCTATGACCCACATGATCCAGCACCCAAAGGATCCAAGACCCACAGGATCAGCACCCTTAGGATCCAAGACCCATAGGGTCTATGATGCGCATGATCCAGTACCTGAAGGATCCAAGACCCACAGGATCAGCACTTGCAGGATCTAAGACCCGCAAGATCCAAGACCCATAGGATTTATGACCCACATGATCCAGCACCAGCAGAATCTAAGACCCGCAGAATCCAGCACCTGCAGGATCTAAGACCCACAGAATCTAAAACCCGCAGGATCCAGAATCTAAGACTCGCAGGATCCAAGACCCACAGGATCAAACATACACGGGATCTAAGACCCGCAGGATCCAAGACCCAAAGGATCTATGACCCACATGATCCAGCACCCAAAAGATCTAAAACCCGCAGGATCCAAGATCCATGAGATCTATGACCTGCTTGATCCAGCACCCTCAGTATCTAAGACTTGCAGGATCCAAGATCCCTAAGATCTATGACCCTTATGATCCAGCATTCACAGGATTTAAGACCTCCAGCATCCCGCACCTGCAGGATCTATGACCTGCAAGATCCAAGACCTGCAGGATCTAGCACCCACAGAATCTAATACCCGCAGGATCCAGCATCCGCAGGATCTAAGACCTGCAGGATCCAGCACCCTCAGGATCTAAGACCTGCAGGATCCAAGATCCATAAGATCTATGACCCGCATGATCCAGCACCCACAGGATCCAAGACCTCCAGGATCCAGCATCCGCAGGATCTATGACCTGCAAGATCCAAGACCAATAGGATCTATGACCCACATGATCCAGCATCCAAAAGCTCCAAAACCCACATGATCAGCACTCACAGGATCCAAGATCAGCAGGATCCAGCACCCGCAGGATCTAAGACCAGCAGGATCCAGCATCCGCAGGATCTAAGACCTGCAGGATCCAGCATCCTCAGGATCTAAGACCCGCAAGATCCAGCAATAGCAGGATCCAAAACACACAGGATCCAGCACCCACAGGATCTAAGGCCTGCATGATCTTGCACCCGCAGTATCCAAGACCCATAGGATCTATGACCTGCATGATCTAGCACCCAAAGGATCCAAGACCCGCAGGATCAGCACTCGCAGGATCTAGGACCCACAATATCCAAGGCCCGTAGGATCTATCCAGCACCAGCAGGACCTAAGACTCACAGAATTCAGCCCCGCAGGATCTAAGACCCACAGGATCCAGCACCCCCAGGATCTTAGACCCGCAGGATCCAAAACCCACAGTATCTATGACCCACATGATCCAACACCCAAAGGATCCAAGACCCACAGGATCAGCACTCTTTGGATCCAAAACCCATAGGATCCAGCACCTGCAGGATCTAACACCTGCAGGATCCAGCACCCACAAGATTTAAGACCCGCAAGATCCAGCACTCGCAAGATCCAAGACACACAGGATCCAGCACCCACAGGATCTAAGACCTGCAGGATCCAAGATCCATAAGATCTATGACCCGCATGATCCAGCACCCACAGGATCTAAGAACTCCAGCATCCCGCACCTGCAGGATCTATGACCTGCAAGATCCAAGACCTGCAGGATCTAGCACCCACAGAATCTAATACCCGCAGGATCCAGCATCCGTAGGATCTAAGACCCGCAGGATCCAGCACCCTCAGGATCTAAGACCTGCAGTATCCAAGATCCATAAGATCTATGACCCGCATGATCCAGCACCCACAGGATCCAAGACCTCCAGGATCCAGCATCCGCACGATCTATGACCTGCAAGATCCAAGACCAATAGGATCTATGACCCACATGATCCAGCATCCAAAAGCTCCAAAACCCACATGATCAGCACTCACAGGATCCAAGATCAGCAGGATCCAGCATCCGCAGGATCTAAGACCTGCAGGATCCAGCATCCTCAGGATCTAAGACCCGCAAGATCCAGCACCCACAGGATCTAAGACCCGCAAAAAAAAAAAAAAAAATATCCAGCAATAGCAGGATCCAAAACACACAGGATCCAGCACCCACAGGATCTAAGGCCTGCATGATCTTGCACCCGCAGTATCCCAGACCCATAGGATCTATGACCTGCATGATCTAGCACCCAAAGGGTCCAAGACCCGCAGGATCAGCACTCGCAGGATCTAGGACCCACAATATCCAAGGCCCGTAGGATCTATCCAGCACCAGCAGGACCTAAGACCCACAGAATTCAGCCCCACAGGATCTAAGACCCACAGGATCAAAAACCCACAGTATCTATGACCCACATGATCCAGCACCCAAAGGATCCAAGACCCACAGGATCAGCACTCTTTGGATCCAAAACCCATAGGATCCAGCACCTGCAGGATCTAACACCTGCAGGATCCAGCACCCACAAGATTTAAGACCCGCAAGATCCAGCACTCGCAGGATCCAAGACACACAGGATCCAGCACCCACAGGATCTAAGACCTGCAGGATCCAGCACCCACAGGATCTAAGACCCACAGTATCCAAGACCCATAGGATCTATGATGTGCATGATCCAGTACCCAAAGGATCCAAGACCCACAGGATCAGCACTTGCAGGATCTAAGACCCGCAAGATCCAAAACCTGTAGGATATATGACCCACATGATCCAGCACCAGCAGAATCTAAGATCCCCAGAATCCAGCACCCACAGGATCTAAGACCTAAAGGATCTAAAACCCGCAGGACCAGAAACCGCAGAATCTAAGATCTGAAGGATCTAGACCTACAGGATCCAACATCTGCAGGATCTAAGACCCGCAGGATTCAAGACCCGAAGGATCTATGACCCACATGATCCAGCACCCAAAGGATCTAAGACCCACAGGATCCAAGATCTGTAAGATCTACAGTATGACCCACATGATCCAGCACCCTTAGGATCTAAGACCTGCAGGATCCAAGATCGCTTAGATCTATGACCCGCTTGATCCAGCACCCAAAGGATCTAAGACCAACAGGATCAACACTTGCAGGATCCAAGACCCGAAGGATCCAGCACCCACAGGATCTAAGACCTGCAGGATCCTGCACCCGCAGGATCCAGCATCCGCAGGATCTAAGAACTACCGGATCCAGCACCAGCAGGATCTATGACCTGCAAGATCCAAGACCTGTAGGATCTATGACCCACATGATCCAGAATCCAAAGGCTCCAAGACCCACAGGATCAGCACTCACAGGATCCAAGACCAGCAGGATCAGAATCCGCAGGATCTAAGACCCGCAGATCCAGCACCCACATGATATCCAAGACTCATAGGATCAGCACTCGCAGGATCTATGACCTGCAAAATCCGAGACCCATAGGATCTATGACCCCCATGATCCAGCACCCGAAGGATCCAAGACCCGCAGTATCCAGCAACCGCAGGATCCAGCACCCACAGGATCCAGCACCTGAAGGATCTGAAACCTATAGGATCCAGCACCTGCAGGATTCAGCACCCACAGGATCCAAGACCCACAGGATCCAAGACCCACAGGATCCAGCAACTGCAGGATCCAGCACACGCAGAATCCAGCCACCACAGTAAACAGCTTATGGGTGTTGGTTTTGAGTGTCAGATGCCCACCAATCTGGTATTAATGACCAATTCTAATGATAGGTCATCAATATGTCATTTTTGGACAACCCTTTTAAGGACTTTAAGAGCCAAATTAATCATTTGTGGGGTTGTTTTTTTAAGTCACTTTTTGACTTGTGGTTTTTGTTGACATTAGTTGGCATTTTAGCATCAAAAAACATCAAAATAGCTCACGTGATTCATGCATATTGAGCAAAATAAAAAAGTTCTCTTTATATTTGCTTTTTTACCGTTTTTGTGCCTTTTTAGAGCAAAAAATCTCAAATCCCTCTAAAGTGTTGCATAATTTGTAAAAAAAAAATCAGGTGTGCAAAAAAAATTAATGCGAGACGGCCGGTTTACATTGTACTAACACTTATAATATAGACTTTGAAAAGGCTCAAATTAAAAGAAAAATTTGGCACAAGGCTAAAATCAATAAAAACTAACCAAAAAAGGGCATAAATGCAATAATGACTCAGAACCAAAGTTCTCAAGGAGCCAAATCTATCCATTATTGTGAATTGCTTGCAAACCATGGATAGGCAACAATTAACATCCCAATCACAGGGTAAAAAAATATAGAAATCAACAGCAAAAACATCTCCCAACAGAGACTTGTTTGATATTTTAAATTTGAACCAGAAAGTTTTCTGACTTTGCATTTGAATATTACTCTGGAAATACAACACTTGCCTCAGGAGCATACAAACTCTTTGACTCATGAATAGCCATCTTAAGAGACTTGAAGCTGCCATAAATTCAGGTCAATATTTTATGTGTTTATTTGTGAAAAAATCAGAATTTTGGAGAAAATTTTGCAATTTTCAAACTTTTAATTTTTAGGCACTTAACCCCTTTACCCCCAAGGGAGGTTTGCACGTTAATGACAGGGCCAATTTTTACAATTCTGACCACTGTCCCTTTATGAGGTTATAACTCTGGAACGCTTCAACGGATCCCAGTGATTCTGACAATGTTTTCTCGTGACATATTGTACTTCATGATAGTGGTAAAATTTATTTGATATTACTTGCGTTTATTTGTGAAAAAAATGGAAATTTGGCGAAAATTTTGAAAATTTCGCAATTTTCCAACTTTTAATTTTTATGCAATTAAATCACAGAGATATGTCACACAAAATACTTAATAAGTAACATTTCCCACATGTCTACTTTACATCAGCACAATTTTGGAACCAAAATTTTTTTTGTTAGGGAGTTATAAGGGTTAAAAGTTGACCAGCAATTTCTCATTTTTACAACACCATTTTTTTTTAGGGACCACATCTCATTTGAAGTCATTTTCAGGGGTCTATATGATAGAAAATACCCAAGTGTGACACCATTCTAAAAACTGCACCGCTCAAGGTGCTCAAAACCACATTCAAGAAGTTTATTAACCCTTCAGGTGTTTCACAGGAATTTTTGGAATGTTTAAATAAAAATTAACATTTAACTTTTTTTCACAAAAAATTTACTTCAGCTCCAATTTGTTTTATTTTACAAAGGGTAACAGGAGAAAATGGACCCCAAAAGTTGTTGTACAATTTGTCCTGAGTACGTCGATACCCCATATGTGGGGGTAAACCACTGTTTGGGCGCATGACAGAGCTAGGAAGCGAAGGAGCGCCATTTGACATTTCAATGCAAAATTGACAGGAATTAAGATGGGACGCCATGCTGCGTTTGGAGAGCCACTGATGTGCCTAAACATTGACACCATTTTGGAAAGTAGGCCCCTAAGGAACTTATCTAGAGGTGTGGCGAGCACACCTAGCCCTAACCCTAACCCTAGCAATAACCCTAACCCTAGCCCTAGCCCTAACCCTAGCCCTAACCCTAGCCCAAACCCTAACCCTAGCCCTAACCCTAACCCTAACCCTAGCCCTAACCCTAACCCTAACCCTAGCCCTAACCCTAGCTCTAACCCTAACCCTAGCCCTAACCCTAGCCCTAACCCTAACCCTAATGGGAAAATGGAAATAAATACTTTTTTTAATTTTTTTATTTTCCCCAACTAAGGGGGAGATGAAGGGGGGTTTGATTTACTTTTATAGCGGGTTATTTAGCGGATTTTTATGATTGGCAGCCGTCACACACTGAAAAGACGCTTTTTATTGCAAAAAATATTTTTTGCATTACCACATTTTGAGAGCTATAATTTTTCCATATTTGAGTCCACAGAGTCATGTCAGGTCTCGTTTTTTGCGGGACGAGTTGACGTTTTTATTGGTAACATTTTTGGGCATGTGACATTTTTTGATCGCTTTTTATTCTGATTTTTGTGAGGCAGAATGATCAAAAACCAACTATTCATGAATTTCTTTTGGGGGAGGCGTTTATACCGTTCCGCGTTTGGTAAAATTGATAAAGCAGTTTTATTCTTCGGGTCAGTATGATTACAGCGATATCTCATTTATATCATTTTTTATGTTTTGTCGCTTTTATAAGATAAAAACTATTTTATTGAAAAAAATAATTATTTTGGCATCGCTTTATTCTGAGGACTATAGCTTTTTTATTTTTTTGCTGATGATGCTGTATGGCAGCTCATTTTTTGCGGGACAAGATGACGCTATCAGCAGTACCATGGTTATTTATATCTGTCTTTTTGATCGCGTGTTATTCCACTTTTTGTTCAGCGGTATGATCATAAAGCGTTGTTTTTTGCCTCTTTTTTTTTTCTTACTGAAAGAGTTAGCTAGTGGGGAAGTTTTATAGGTTGGGTCGTTACGGACGTGGCGATACTAAATATGTGTACTTTTATTTTTTGTTTGTTTTTATTTAGATAAAGAAATGTATTTATGGGAATAATATTTTTTTTTCTTTATTTAGGAATTTTTTTTTTTTTACACATGTGGAAATTTTTTTTTTACTTTTTCACTTTGTCTCAGGAAGGGGACATCACAGATCGCTGATCTGACAGTTTGCACAGCACTCTGTCAGATCAGCGATCTGACTTAGAGCACTGCAGGGTTACCAAGCGTCTGCTCTGAGCAGGCACTTGGTAAGCCACCTCCCTCCCTGCAGGACCCGGATGCCGCGGCCATTTTGGATCCGGGCCTTGCTGCAGGGAGGAAGGTAAGAGACCCTCGCAGCAATGCGATCACATCGCGTTGCTGCGGGGGTCTCAGGGAAGCACGCAGGGAGCCCCCTCCCTGCGCGATGCTTCCCTGTACCGCCGGCACACCGCGATCATGTTTGATCGCGGTGTGCCAGGGGTTAATGTTTTGGGGGCGGTCCGTGACCGCTCCTGGCACATAGTGCCGGATGTCAGCTGCGATATGCAGCTGACACCCGGCCGCGATCGGCCGCGCTCCCCCCGTGAGTGCGGCCGATCGCGTATGACGTACTATCCCGTCGGTGGGCATACGGGCCCACCCCACCTCGACGGGATAGTATGTCAGATGTCAGAAAGGGGTTAAACCTAATAGTTATATCACACAACACACAAAATAGTTAATAAATAACACTTGTCTCATGTCTACTTTAAGTAAGCACAATTTTTGAAACAATTTTGTTTTGTTTAGGAAGTTAGAAGGGTTAAAAGTTTATCGGTAATTTATAATTTTTCCAACAAAATTTTGTAAAACTTTTTTAGGGACCACATCACATTTGAAGTGTCTTTGAAGGGCCTATATAACAGAAAATACCCACAAGTGACACCATTTTAAAACTTTACCTTTCAAAGTGTTAAAAAAAACACATTCAAGACGTTTATTAACCCTTCAGGTGCTTCACCGGAATTAAAGCAATGTGGAAGAAAAAAATGAAAATTTTGAAATTTTTACTTTTCCACACAAAAATGTTGCTTTAGCCCATAATTTAGCGTGTTCACAAGGGTTAACATGAGAAATTGTATAACAAATTGCATGGTACACTTTCTCCTGAGAAAGCTGATAACCCATATGTGGCTGTACAGTACTGCTTAGCCAAACGTCAAAACTTGGGAGGAATGGAAAACTGCTTGACTCTTGGAGGACAAATTATACATGCAGATTGTTCTGTAATTTCTGGTTTTTAAGTCCCTTAAAGGGAATCTGTCACCTAATTTTGGCCTTATAAGCTGTGGCCACCACCATCAGGGGCTTATCTACAGCATTCTGTAATGCTGTAGATAAGCCCCCGATGTAACCTGAAAACTTGGTAAGGGTACAGAGTGGTTTTGATCTCTATTATGGTCTCTCTCAGCCAATGGTACAAAAATAATATCATATAATGTCATATTTTGTTGATTGGTCAAAGCTTTTATGCCAGAAAAGTGGCGTATAAGCGTTGAAAAGTCTCAGAATATTTGCAACCATTTTGCAACTTTTGATGTTTTCAAGCCAGCTTGAATCAGCTCCGCCTAAATGGGCTGAATAGAGAAGAAGGAGCCGAGGCCAGACAGAGCACGACCACGTCAGCCCATCTAATTAATCCAAAATGCCAGTATTTGGTACAACAGAAATG
This sequence comes from Ranitomeya imitator, assembly GCF_032444005.1. NCBI lineage: Eukaryota > Metazoa > Chordata > Amphibia > Anura > Dendrobatidae > Ranitomeya > Ranitomeya imitator. Next base: position 799,125,370 of record NC_091284.1, read on the forward strand.
CTACTGAAGTCCTTGACTGGACAAACCAGGGATTCAAGCTTCAGGAGGCTAATTTGCATATTCCAGGTGCCTTCTGGGAGAAGCGAAGTCTCCCTAAGCTAGAAGATCGTTGGGTACAGCCGGGACCAGCTGCTTCGAAAGCATCACCAAACCAGGGATTCAAGCTTCAGGAGGCTAATTTGCATATTCCAGGTGCCTTCTGGGAGAAGCGAAGTCTCCCTAAGCTAGAATTTTTGCCTGTAGGACATTATTGCAAGAGAGCTTGGCTGAGTAGATTACACAAGAAGGAAAACACACAGCAAGTCAGCAGGATCTAGGAGCAACATGGCAGATGTGACAACCTACATGGTGAGCTGCAGCATGTGCTACATGTTCACAGATCGACCAGAAGAAGAATCCAATTTCACCTGTCAGAAGTGTAGACTAGTGGCCCTTTTAGAAGAAAAGGTGCGGGGTCTGGAAGAAAGAATAGCAACTTTGAAACTCATCAAAGAGAATGAAGACTTTCTAGACAGAACAGAAGCATCTCTACTGGTCACAGAAGGTGCAAAAAGTGTCAGAGAACCTCCAAAAGCAGATGAGTGGAAGCATGTGACCAAAAGAAGCAAGAAGACCATGGAGAAATCACCAACCACACAACTGAAGAACCGATATCAAATCTTTGTAGAGGATGAAGATGGCACACCTAAGAATGAAGCAATACCAGCAAGCAAAAAAGAAAAGGGCACACAGCAACAAGTGACAGCAAAAACTACAGCCAAGAAGCAACGAAGAGTGGTGGTGGTGGGAGACTCACTACTGAGAGGCACAGAAGCAGCCATCTGCAGACCGGACATAACTGCAAGAGAAGTATGCTGCCTTCCAGGTGCGATGATCAAGGATGTGACCGATAGGATACCAAAGCTCTTCAGCTCCAAGGACGTCCACCCATTTCTTCTGATACATGTTGGCACCAATGACACGGCAAGGAAGGACCTACCGACAATCTGCAAGGACTTTGAAGAGTTGGGGAAGAAAGTAAAAGAACTGGATGCACAGGTAGTTTTTTCTTCTATCCTTCCAGTAGACGGGCATGGCACCAGGAGATGGAACAGGATCCTTGATACAAACAACTGGCTAAGACGATGGTGCAGACAACAAGGATTTGGATTCCTGGACCACGGTGTGAATTACTGGTATGATGGACTCCTCGCCAGAGACGGACTACACCTCAACAAACCTGGGAAACACACATTCGCCAGAAGACTCGCTACACTCATCAGGAGGGCGTTAAACTAGAAGAAGAGGGGACGGGAAGAAAAACATTAGACTCGAACAAAGACGACCCAGGAAAACATACTCAGAAGGGAGGTAAGAACATTTCTAAAACAATCCACAGTGAGGAGATTGGAACAAAACAAAATCCTCTAAACTGCATGCTCGCAAACGCCAGAAGCCTGACAAACAAGATGGAAGAACTAGAAGCAGAAATATCTACAGGTAACTTTGACATACTGGGAATAACCGAGACATGGTTAGATGAAAGCTATGACTGGGCAGTTAACTTACAGGGTTACAGTCTGTTTAGAAAGGATCGTAAAAATCGGAGAGGAGGAGGGGTTTGTCTCTATGTAAAGTCTTGTCTAAAGTCCACTTTAAGGGAGGATATTAGCGAAGGGAATGAGGATGTCGAGTCCATATGGGTTGAAATTCATGGAGGGAAAAATGGTAACAAAATTCTCATTGGGGTCTGTTACAAACCCCCAAATATAACAGAAAGCATGGAAAGTCTACTTCTAAAGCAGATAGATGAAGCTGCAACCCATAATGAGGTCCTGGTTATGGGGGACTTTAACTACCCGGATATTAACTGGGAAACAGAAACCTGTGAAACCCATAAAGGCAACAGGTTTCTGCTAATAACCAAGAACAATTATCTTTCACAATTGGTGCAGAATCCAACCAGAGGAGCAGCACTTATAGACCTAATACTATCTAATAGACCTGACAGAATAACAAATCTGCAGGTGGTTGGGCATTTAGGAAATAGCGACCACAATATTGTGCAGTTTCACCTGTCTTTCACTAGGGGGACTTGTCAGGGAGTCACAAAAACATTGAACTTTAGGAAGGCAAAGTTTGAACAGCTTAGAGATGCCCTTAATCTGGTAGACTGGGACAATATCCTCAGAAATGAGAATACAGATAATAAATGGGAAATGTTTAAGAACATCCTAAATAGGCAGTGTAAGCGGTTTATACCTTGTGGGAATAAAAGGACTAGAAATAGGAAAAACCCAATGTGGCTAAACAAAGAAGTAAGACAGGCAATTAACAGTAAAAAGAAAGCATTTGCACTACTAAAGCAGGATGGCACCATTGAAGCTCTAAAAACCTATAGGGAGAAAAATACTTTATCTAAAAAACTAATTAAAGCTGCCAAAAAGGAAACAGAGAAGCACATTGCTAAGGAGAGTAAAACTAATCCCAAACTGTTCTTCAACTATATCAATAGTAAAAGAATAAAAACTGAAAATGTAGGCCCCTTAAAAAATAGTGAGGAAAGAATGGTTGTAGATGACGAGGAAAAAGCTAACATATTAAACACCTTCTTCTCCACGGTATTCACGGTGGAAAATGAAATGCTAGGTGAAATCCCAAGAAACAATGAAAACCCTATATTAAGGGTCACCAATCTAACCCAAGAAGAGGTGCGAAACCGGCTAAATAAGATTAAAATAGATAAATCTCCGGGTCCGGATGGCATACACCCACGAGTACTAAGAGAACTAAGTAATGTAATAGATAAACCATTATTTCTTATTTTTAGTGACTCTATAGCGACAGGGTCTGTTCCGCAGGACTGGCGCATAGCAAATGTGGTGCCAATATTCAAAAAGGGCTCTAAAAGTGAACCTGGAAATTATAGGCCAGTAAGTCTAACCTCTATTGTTGGTAAAATATTTGAAGGGTTTCTGAGGGATGTTATTCTGGATTATCTCAATGAGAATAACTGTTTAACTCCATATCAGCATGGGTTTATGAGAAATCGCTCCTGTGAAACCAATCTAATCAGTTTTTATGAAGAGGTAAGCTATAGACTGGACCACGGTGAGTCATTGGACATGGTATATCTCGATTTTTCCAAAGCGTTTGATACCGTGCCGCACAAGAGGTTGGTACACAAAATGAGAATGCTTGGTCTGGGGGAAAATGTGTGTAAATGGGTTAGTAACTGGCTTAGTGATAGAAAGCAGAGGGTGGTTATAAATGGTATAGTCTCTAACTGGGTCGCTGTGACCAGTGGGGTACCGCAGGGGTCAGTATTGGGACCTGTTCTCTTCAACATATTCATTAATGATCTGGTAGAAGGTTTACACAGTAAAATATCGATATTTGCAGATGATACAAAACTATGTAAAGCAGTTAATACAAGAGAAGATAGTATTCTGCTACAGATGGATCTGGATAAGTTGGAAACTTGGGCTGAAAGGTGGCAGATGAGGTTTAACAATGATAAATGTAAGGTTATACACATGGGAAGAGGGAATCAATATCACCATTACACACTGAACGGGAAACCACTGGGTAAATCTGACAGGGAGAAGGACTTGGGGATCCTAGTTAATGATAAACTTACCTGGAGCAGCCAGTGCCAGGCAGCAGCTGCCAAGGCAAACAGGATCATGGGGTGCACTAAAAGAGGTCTGGATACACATGATGAGAGCATTATACTGCCTCTGTACAAATCCCTAGTTAGACCGCACATGGAGTACTGTGTCCAGTTTTGGGCACCGGTGCTCAGGAAGGATATAATGGAACTAGAGAGAGTACAAAGGAGGGCAACAAAATTAATAAAGGGGATGGGAGAACTACAATACCCAGATAGATTAGCGAAATTAGGATTATTTAGTCTAGAAAAAAGACGACTGAGGGGCGATCTAATAACCATGTATAAGTATATAAGGGGACAATACAAATATCTCGCTGAGGATCTGTTTATACCAAGGAAGGTGACGGGCACAAGGGGGCATTCTTTGCGTCTGGAGGAGAGAAGGTTTTTCCACCAACATAGAAGAGGATTCTTTACTGTTAGGGCAGTGAGAATCTGGAATTGCTTGCCTGAGGAGGTGGTGATGGCGAACTCAGTCGAGGGGTTCAAGAGAGGCCTGGATGTCTTCCTGGAGCAGAACAATATTGTATCATACAATTATTAGGTTCTGTAGAAGGACGTAGATCTGGGGATTTATTATGATGGAATATAGGCTGAACTGGATGGACAAATGTCTTTTTTCGGCCTTACTAACTATGTTACTATGTTACTATGTTACTATGGAATAGCATTTTTATCTCTGGGGCACCTTATAATGAATGCATAATGAATTTGGCACCTTGCGTTCCAGCAAGAATGCTGTAGAGCGAGCGAGCCTTACACCAGTCTTGATTAATCGGTCCCGTGATCTACTGGAATAGGTCAACTTTTTTGTGTCCTTGTATCATGCATAAGACTGGTAGGTGAAAGCAGAGATAACTATATGATGGACAATACTCAGTAGAAAAAGTTGAACATCATTTCAGAGAGGGATCTGTCCAAGAATGTGACACCCAAGAGTAATGATGAGGATTGTGTGGAAGTCAATGATGATAAACCATCAACCTAAAATGAAGATGTAATTGCCAAAGCCAAATTAGCATGTCTAATAAGAAGAGTTATTCAAAGGACTGAGAAACATGGAGATAATGCTGATCTACAGCCGCATCCAGCACAAAAGTAACCCCTCTCTGCCCTAACAGTACACTACACAACTGCACTTTATATATCGGATGTGCTATTAATAACAAATTAATTTTCAGAGTAAAGGCAGATTAGTCACAGATGCACATTTCTGCTTCTCTTCATGGCGGGAGCTCGGCTGATCATGGATAATAATTAGCAAATTCTGCCTTAGGGGCTTCGTTGGTCTCGTACTGTTTCCATCATGGAGGAATGAGATCTCATTTTCAGGTACAATACATCAGTGAGGAAGCTACATGGTATATGACCTTAAAAGTGGATTACAATAAGGGCAATCTGGACTACCGGCCAGGTCCCGAGACCCCTGGGGTCCATGGCCAGATTTCCCCCACTATAACGTTTTGTGTGCCACCATTGGCTGCGCACATCTTCAAGGAGGGAGCTGTCCTGGAGTTCTGCTGCCAGCAGAGCTACATGGGAGCCGCCTACGCCTCCTCTGTGACGTGCCAAGGTGCAATACCGTAATCCTGCCATCATGTGCAGTCTGGCAACAAAAAGAAGTGGCGTTTTGGGGACTGGAGAAGAGCGCCCGCGGAATGGAAGCAAGTTGAGTATGTGTTGTTTTATTAAATATATGTATGGGTTGTGCTCCTGTATATAGGAGGCTATGTGGGGGATCATGCTGTATATACAGTAAGGGCATTGTGAGGGATCATTGTACATAGGAAGCTATGTGGGGCTCATCCTGTACATAAGAGGCTATGTAGGTGCTCATAATGTATACATCAGACTATGTGGGTGCTCATACCGTATATAGGAGGCATCAAATAAAAAAGAAAAAATATCCAGGTCACCTGTTTAGGTTCTCCGGCAGTGCACAGAACTTGGAGCCTGTGTGGGCAGCAGGACAGAGACGACTTCGTATACGTAGGTATCCAGCACCAAATCCGGTAGGATTATTTAAAATGAAAAATCTTTATTTGAAAAACTTAAAGCGTACCTGTCACGAGTTATGGCCACCGTCTTTCAGGGCTTGTCTACAGCATTCTATAATGCTGTAGACAAGCCCCCGATTCGACCTGCAAGAGAAGAAAGATAAGTTTTATTATTACGGGTAAAACAAGTGCAGGTTATGCACATCTGGACCCGTAAAAGCGCATATTGCGTGAAACGGCCATCGTCCTGCTTCATTTGCCTGCATAACCTGCACTTGTTTTACCCGTAATACCTTGTCCATGATCTTTATTATGCAATAAAGGACTAAGGTTGTTTTTTTACCAAGAAATTGGAGTGTTGCTGCTTTTTTCTTGTTTTATTGGACCCTGTATGCACCTTCTTCATAGCAAGCACCTCCAGCAAGGTGAAGGTTTCTGGAATGTGTCCGTGATTCAGAGCTCATTTATCCTTTATCAGTGAGTACTAAGAGCGGTTTTTCTCAGTGCCATTCATATCTCTTTTTACTGATAAGTTTTATTATAGTCATCTGGGTTCGGTTTGGTCCGATGGGTGTTGCAGGTCCTAGTCTGGCCCCTCCCATCTTGCAATGCCGCCCTCCTGCTTGCTTCATGGCTCCCCAGCATCGCGCTCCTGCGCAGGCATACTTTGTCTGCCGTGCTGAGGGCAGAGCAAAGTACTGCAGTGCGCAAGTGCCGGGAAAGGTCAGAGAGGTCCGGCACCTGTGCACTGCAGTACTTTGCTCTGCTCTCAACAGGGCAGATAAGTACGCCTGCACGCGAGCACAATGCTGGGGAGCTATGAAGCAAGCAGGAGGGCGGCATTGCAAGATAGGAGGCACCAGACCAGGACCTGTGACACTCACTGGACCTGACCGCCCTGCAGGTGAGTATAATAAAACTTATTTTTCTGCTCTTGCAGGTCGGATAGGGGGCAGATATAAAGCATTATAGAATGCTGTAGATAAGCCCTGAAAGGTGATGGCCGTAACTCTTCTCGGCCAAACCTAGTGACAGGTTCCCTTTAAAACTTGCCATTATATATAATAAATAGCATAACCCTGGGATGTGCATGGATCCATACTGATGCGTTTCGAACTATATGTTCTCAGTCATAGTTTAGAATGAATCCCTGAGGATAGGAGGCTGTTTTATATAGCAATCGGAATGGAATGACGTACGACAGATCGAGAGCACTGACATCTCCCTTATGACAATTCATGAATTGCAGTAGCACAGTCGTAATTTATGTTATAACATGCGAAATATGTAAACTCCAGTACGTGGGTTGCACCACCAAAGGATTGCGAAAGCATATATCTGAGCATATTTATGATACACAATATAAAACCACCCGTAGTTTATCTGGAGTTTCGTAACATTTTTTGAATGGCCTTTTCTTAACAATCCTTTCAAGGCTGCGGTTACCCCGGTTGCTTGTGCACCTTTTTCTACCACACTTTTTCCTTCCACTCACCTTTCCATTAATATGCTTGGATACAGCACTCTCTGACCAGCCGGCTTCTTTAGCAACGACCTTTTGTGGCTTACCCTCCTTGTGGATTGTGTCAGTGACTGCCTTCTGGACATCTGTCAAGTCAGCAGTCTTCCCCATGATTGTGGAGCTACTGAAACAGACTAAGGGACCTTTCTAAATGCTTAGGAAGCCTTTGCAGTTAATTATTTCTTGTTTTTTGCAATGTGGGAGAAAAGCAGAGTACCCGAAGGAAACCCACGCAAACCAGCTGAGAACATACAAACTCCTGGCAGAAGTTGTCCTTGGTTGGATTTGAAGCCAGGACCTCAGCACTGCAAAGCAGCAGTGCAAACCACAGAGCCACTATGCTAAGGCTGTATGGGGGCTCAAACTATATAGGAGGGTATGTGAGAGCTCTATAGTGTGAACATAAAAATTTATATTTTGTGTCCATATTGAAATATATAGAATGCATTTAGACCACGACAGAGCAGCATTACTGGTCATACATTTACAGACAGACAATGCTCATAGTCACACAATTTTGAGAACCGTTTACTTCATTGTCTGACCTCACAAATAGTTCTATGTTTTTCTATGTTTGTTGTTTATTATTGTAAAATATGGAGGTTTATTTAACCTCTGCCTGCTATGGACCTATGTAATTCTTGGGAGCTTTTATATTGTGTGGGTTTATTGCCCCATTGCCTGATGTTTGCCTGGTATCTCTGTTCATTCTTATCCCAAAAGCTGGCCACTTGAGGGCAAGGGTTGAACCAGAATTACACAGTGTAAATCACTATATAAGGCCAGAGGAACATGACTAAGAGGGAAGCAGAAAGTTGGGTACCTGTACTTATATGTGTACAGTGTTGTCATACCTGCATAAGTAGGGACACCCATGCAGTGTTGTGAATTTTCCAGGGTTTCTCTGTCTTGGTGTTGCTTCTCTGATATTCCATATGGATGATGTTCAAAAGCTCCTTGGTGATTATGTAAGTACTAGATGGTGGCCCGATTCTAACACATCGGGTATTCTAGAATATGTATGTATATAGCAGGCACATAGTATATAGCACAGGCCACGTAGTATATAGGCCTATGCTATATAGTATGTGGCTGCTATATACATACATACATATTCTAGAATACCTGATGCATTGTATATAACGCAGCTCACGCAGTATCAAACACAGGCCACGTAGTATATAGCAGCCATGTAGTATATAGTACTGCCCACGTAGTATACAGCAGCCATGTAGTATACAGTACTGTCCACGTACTATATAGCAGCCATTTAGGATATAGTACTGCCCACGTAGTATATAGCAGCCATGTAGTACATAGTACTGCCCACGTAGTATATAGCAGCCATGTAGTATATAGTACTGCCCATGTAGTATATAGCAGCCATGTAGTATATAGTACTGTCCATGTAGTATATAGCAGCCATGTAGTATATAGTACTGCCCACGTAGTATATAGCAACCATGTAGTATATAGTACTGCCCCCGTAGTATATAGCAGCCATGTAGCCCACGCAGTATTATTTAGCAGTGTGGGCACATATCCCTGTTTAAAAAAAAGAATTAAAACAAAAAAATAGTTACATACTCACCCCCTGGGATCTAATGGCGCTGTGGCGATGGGAGCGCGGCTGCCGCCATCTTCCGTTCCCAGGATGCATTGCGAAATTACCCAGAAGACTTAGTGGTCTGACTACGGAGGGTGAGTATAGCAGGTTTTTTTTTTTTTATTATTTTTAACATTATATTTTTTTACTATTGATGCCACATAGGCAGCATCAATAGTAAAAAGTTGGGGACACACAGGGTTAACAGCGACGGTAACGGAGTGCGTTACCCGTGGCATAACGCGGTCCGTTACCGCCAGCATTAACCCTGTGTGAGCGGTGACCGGAGGGGAGTATGCGGGCGCTGGGCACTGACTTCAGGGAGTAAGGAGCGGCCATTTTCTTCCGGACTGTGCCCGTCGCTGATTGGTCGTGACTGTTTTGCCGCGACCAATCAGCGACTTGGATTCCATGACAAACAGAGGCCGCAACCAATGAATATCCGTGACAGAAAGACAGACAGAAGGACAGAAAGGCGGAAGTGACCCTTAGACAATTATAATGTAGATATGTACTTAATCTTTATATGTACTTAACCTTTGTATGATATATCCAAACCTTAGTGTTAAAAACTTGGCAATACATGCTGCTACTGTTTATAGGAGGCAATATGGAGGCTCATAGTATATATAGGAAGCTTTGTGAGGGCTCATACTGTATTTAGGAGGATACATGGGGAACATACTGTATGTAGGAGGCTATGTGAGAGCTTATACAGTACTGTATATAGGAGGCTACGTGAGGGCTTATTCTGTATAAAGGGCAGCACGGTGGCGCAGTGGTTAGCACAGCAGCCTTGCAGCACTGGAGTCCTGGGTTCTAATCCCACCTTGGACAACATCTGTAAGGAGTTTGTATGTTCTCCCCGTGTTTGCGTGGGTTTCCTCCGGGTACTTCGGTTTCCTCCCACATTCCAAGGACATACTGATAGGGAATTTAGAGTGTGAGCCCCATCGGGGACAGTGATGATAATGTGTGCAAAACTGTAAAGCGCTGCGGACCTGCGGTATATGTTAGCGCTATATAAAAATAAAGATTATTATTTATTTATTATTATAAAGGAGGCTATGTGAGTGCTTATACAGTATATAGGAGGCTATGTGAGGTCTCATACTGTATATAGGGAGCTATGTAAGGATTAGGGAGCTATGTGGAGGCTCATACTGTATATAGGGAGCTATGTGGGGATTCATACTGTATATAGGGAGGCTATATGAAAGCTCATACTATATAGATAGGGGTTATGTGGGGGCTCATGCTGTATTTAGGGGCGCTGTGCATGGGCTCATTCGGTATATAGGGGGATGTCGGCATACTTAATTCCTCTCAATATTAGCTCATTGAATTATAATGAATATAAATAATTATAATTAACATGTTAATATTAATATTGAGCAGAATTAATTTCAACCTATTGGTTCGGACTCCACAATTTTCACAATCTCTGATGTGGCTCCTCAGGAAAATTAATTGGCCATCCCTGCTCTATTATTTATAGCGCTATGTTATGTACAGTGCAGTATATAAGGGGAACAATGTGCGCTGCTCAGATGTACCCCTGTGTGTTAATCATGTGAATTATCACATGATCTAGCAAAGGGGGTCATGTGATATGTAACATCAGGAGATGAGGGCACACCTTCTAAACTGCCTGGGGCTCTGGCAACTCTCCATCCGCCCCTGTGTGAAGTGACAGTCCATGGTTTATATACGGTCATAAAGACTTCTGGACCAAGAGAAAAATATTTCAGATGTTCTCTGAACTGGTGAGGTGACCAAGTCAAAGACAAATAATTGAAGGTTCTTCGATTTTTCAAAGTTTTTTTCATGACATAACCCATTTGTGACTCAACTACTTTTAAGTTAATCTGGATAAAAACCTATTAAGACTGTGACACCATAAACATGACATGATAAAGATGTCGGCAAATATCATTTAGGCCTAACTTTACTGCTGCCCTTAAATAATATGTTTGCCTTTAAAAAAATTTTTATCTAACGTATTTTGGACTTATAATGATATTTACACATACCTGTAGGTTTCTTGAAAAAAAATGTAATCGGTTGAATTTAAGAAACTCTTTGTTTACCTGTTTGTTGAGTGAACTGAGAATCTGCTAGTGATCCTGACAGTAAAGGTACCGTCACATTTAGCGACGCTCCAGCGATATAGACAACGATCCGACCTAAACTAGATCGCTGGAGCGTCGCTGTTAAGTCGCTGTAGAGACGTCAAACACAGCAACTCCAGAACGATGCAGGAGCAATCCAGTGACGTACTTATTGTTCTTGCTGGTTGTTAGCTCTGTGAAAAAACATTGCAGGCATCGTTGCTTTTGCTGTCAAACATGACGAATCACGCCGATCTGACGACCAAATAAAGTTCTGGACTTTCAGCGACGACCAGCGATGTCATAGCAGGATCCTGATCGCTGCTGCGTGTCAAACACAACGAGATCGCTATCCAGGACGCTGCAACGTCACAGATCTTTGTCGTTCTCGTTGTAAAGTTGCTCAGTGTGACGGTACCTTTAGTGTTAGGGTTGACGGAACGCACCAAGTATATGCCGTACAGACCAAAAATTTGGACACACCTTCTCATTTAAAGATTTTTCTGTATTTTCATGACTATGAAAATTGTACATTCACACTGAAGGCATCAAAGCTATGAATTAACACATGTAGAATGATATACTTAACAACAAAGTGTGAAACAACTGAAAATATGTCTTATATTCTAGGTTCTTCAAGGTAACCACCTTTTGCTTTGATGACTGCTTTGCACACTCTTGGCATTATCTTGATGAGAGACCGGGAATGGTCTTCCAACAATCTTGAAGAAGTTCCCAGAGATGCTTAGCACTTGTTGGCCCTTTTGCCTTCACTCTGCGGTCCAGCTCACCCCAAACCATCTCGATTCGGTTCAGGTCTGGTGACTGTGGAGACCAGGTCATCTGGCGTAGCACCCATCACTCTCCTTCTTGATCAAATAGCCCTTACACAGCCTGGAGGTGTGTTTGGGGTCATTGTCCTGTTGAAAAATAAATGATGGTCCAACTAAACGCAAACCGGATGGAATAGCATGCCGCTGCAAGATGCTGTGGTAGCCATGCTGGATCAGTATGCCTTCAATTTTGAATAAATCCCCAACAGTGTCACGAGCAAAGCACCCCCACACCACCACACCTCCTCCTCCATGCTTCACGGTGGGAACCAGGCATGTAGAGTCCATCCGTTCACCTTTTCTGTGTTGCACAAAGACACGGTGGTTGGAACCAAAGATCTCAAATTAGGACTCATCAGACCAAAGTACAGATTTCCACTGGTCTAATGTCCATTCCTTGTGTTCTTTAGCCCAAACAAGTCTCTTTTGCTTGTTGCCTGTCCTTAGCAGTGGTTTCCTAGCAGCTACAGTATTTTACCATGAAGGTCTGCTGCACAAAGTCTCCTCTTAACAGTTGTTGTAGAGATGTGTCTGCTGCTAGAACTCTGTGTGGCATTGACTTGGTCTCTAATTTAAGCTGCTGTTAACCTGCAAGACCTGGAAGACCTGACTCTTGGTCTTCCTTTCCTGGGGCGGTCCTCATGTGAGCCAGTTTTTTTGTTTTTTGTTTTCCCAATTTTTCAGACTGAGTGACCTTCATTTCTTAAAGTAATGATGGCCACTCATTTTTCTTTACTTAGCTGCTTTTTTCTTGCCATAATACAAATTCTAACAGTCTATTCAGTAGGACTATCAGCTGTGTATCCACCAGACTTCTGCACAACACAACTGATGGTCCCAACACCATTTATAAGGCAAGAAATCCCACTTATTAAACCTGACAGGGCACACCTGTGAAGTGAAAACCATTCCCGGTGACTACCTCTTAAAGCTCATCAAGAGAATGCCAAGAGTGTGCAAAGCAGCCATCTGTTAGGTCTCGAGTTCCCACTTCTGCACAGGGGGAATCTCGGGCCGTCTCCGCTGCGGTCTCCCATTCCTATCCAGCCGCAGTGGAGTCTGTTCGGCAAGGACGTCGGTCCCAGCGTCTTGCTCGGTCTCGCTCTGTACAGAGAGTTGCTGCTGCTTCTTCAGCTTCTGCCATTAAAGTCAGTGCTGGTCAGCAACGAGCGGACTTCTCTGGGACTAAGTCCTTATTTGCGCACACTGAGCATGCCCAGGGCAAGATCTCCCGTTGGAGATCGAGGGTCATGTGCTCAGGCTCTGAAGCGCATTCCATTGGTCCTCTTGGCAGGTCTTGGAAGGGCAAAGTTTCTGTGGCCACTTCCTGTCCTGCAACTATATAAACTGCGCATGACCGCACGGCCATGCGCTAGTGTACAATTATTATGTGTGTGTGTAGATGGATGTATGTCGATGGATGAAAGCTCCTAAGTATCCCTCCCTAGAGTTGTTGACTGCTCGCGGATGATGGTAGCTCTCTAGCGCCTGACTATCCATCTGTATGTTACACACATCACAGCGTCCTATAGCTGTGCCTGCCAGTACGGCGCCGTGCGCTTGCCTTGCGCTTTCCATACCCAAGCCTGGGTGGTTAGTGGCGTCCGTCAGTGCGGCATCGCACGCACTCTTGTGCTCATTTGTTACTAATAAGGTTCATTACACACCCAGTTGCGGTGTTGTGCCAGCAAGGGTCTAATCGGACTTCAATCCCTTTCGGGGTTAAGTTCGCTGACTACTTGCTCGCGCTCTATGTGCGGTACCGCGGTCCTGTGACTTAACAGGATCACTTTCTTCACGTTGGGTGAGGTTTAACCCACGTGTTTATACTTTTAGTACCGCCATATAGTCTGTCATTCACTAGCAGCGGGTTTCGCCTGCACGGTGGACCCCGGACTGCGAACGCATCTATATCATCTTACTTGGTGCGTTCCGCCAGTCCTAACACCATCAAAGCAAAAGGTGGCTACTTTGAAGAACCTAGAATATAAGACATATTTTCAGCTGTTTGACACCTTTTTGTTACGTATATAATTTCACGTGTGTTAATTCATAGTTTTGAATATGCCTTCAGTGTGAATGTACAATTTTCATAGTCATGAAAATACAAAAAAATCTTTAAATGAGAAGGGGTGTCCAAACTTTTGGTCTGTACTGTATATATCGAAATCAGGAAATTATTTTTTTGTGAATAATTGTCTGTGGCTGTCTCATGGTTTTAGGATTTATATTAATAAAAATTTAGTATTTTATCTTTGGTATCAAAAAAGTAGAAAGGTTATTCCTGATTTCGTTATATTGATCATTTCTGACCTTCAGGCTGTATAGCAGTCTAGGTGTGGTATATCTGTACTGTATATATGTATTATTAGGTGCGTTCGCAACCCGGGGTCCACCGTGCAGGAGAGGAACCTGCTGCTGGCGAATGGCAGCGCTATATGGCGGTGTAAGCGAATTCTGTTAACTCCACAGAGTCGCTAGGAACAAGATGCTGTACCCTGTTAACCTCACAGAGGTACACAGGTACCAACCAGAGCAAACTATGCTCATGCAGTCAGAGAAAACAGACGAACAACTCCTCACCGGAGGTGACGGTATTCTAGCGGCTTATTTCAGCCAACGCCCTGAATACATACATACAAACTCCTCACCGGAGGTGCCAGTATTCTAGGGGCTTATTTCAGCCAAACCCTAACCGCATCCAGACATGACCACACTGGCGCTGAGCTCATAGACATTGCAGCCATGCGAACGTTTTATAGCTGCAGCAACTTCAGGACCTTCCTAGAGGACCAATGTGAGCTGCTACAGTACCTGAGCATGTGACCCCCGACCTCCAATGAGAGGTCTTACCTGGGCATGCTCAGAAGGGGGAAAGCAGGACTTAGTCCTAGAGACATCTGCTCGCCTCTGACCAGTACTGGCTACAAAGGCAGAGCCTGGAAGAACAGTAGTAACCAGTCGCCCAGTATCATCCTGAGCCAGACTCTGGGACCAACTTCTCTGCTGAGCAGGCTCCACTGCAGCTGTAGAAGAATGGGAGACCGCAGCGGAGGTGGTTTGAGATTCCCACTGTGCAGAGGTGGGAACTCGGCACCTAACAGTAAGTTTCTATTTTTTTTTCTTGTCTTTTTTAATCTGATTTATGACCACATCAAAGTTCAGGTCAATTATCTTTGATGTGGTCTGTGATCATAAATTTGCACAGAAGAGTTCACACAAAAATACAGACACAAGAGTTACAAAACTAAAAAACTAGTTTACCAATGGATTCTCAGTTAATTTATTCAAATGGTGCAAAAATGATCATGAAACCCAAATGCAAAAATTATTTTTAGCCCAAGTACATACATTTAAGTAAAAAATATGAATAAATTATCCCAGTTGGTTTCCATATAAAGATCAACCTGTCTCATTGAAAATGTAACCAAACTGCAAACAACATGTTTTAGATCAAAATGATCTGAGGAGATTGAAATACATAGGAGGGGCGGACACAAACAGCAAAAGGCCCCTATGTAGGATATATGTCTGGGCCCCTCATACATGTGCACACATATAAAATACCCATAATCACATATATATGCATGCATACAGATGTACAGCGCTCAGCATAAATGAGTACACCCCCTTTGAAAATTAAGATTGTAATCTATATCTCACTGAATACAAAAACTGCAAACCTACCAAGACATTGCCGTCTGCCTGAACTGAATTCTGAAGCAAAGAGGGCACTAATTAATCAAGAGGCCCATGGCCACACTGGAAGAGATGCAGAGATCCACAGCTCAGGTTAAAGAATATGTCCACATAACAACTATTAATCGCATAGTCCACAAATCTGTGCTTATCATATAGCATAGCCAGCAAGTCAATGTAATAGAGAGTATGTGGAAGAAGTGCTGTTGTCAGATGATACCAAAGAAGAACTTTTTGGGCTAAATGGAAAGTGTTATGCTGCCGTCACACTAGCAGTATTTGGCCAGTATTTTACATCAGCTAAAACCAGGAGTGGGTGATAAATGCAGAAGTGGTGCATATGTTTCTATTATACTTTTCCTCTATTTGTTCCACTCCTGGTTTTGGCTTACAAATACTGATGTAAAATACTGACCAAATACTGCTAGTGTGACGGCAGCCTTAGGTGTGCTGAAAAACTAATACTGCACATGATCTTGAAACACCATCCCCACCGTCAAACATCGTGGTGGCGGCATCATGCTTTTGGGAGGTTTTTCAGCAAGGTCAAGGAAGCTGGCCTGAGTTGATAGAAATATGGATGGAGCTAAATTCCAGGTAATTTGTGAGGAAAACCTGTTTGACGTGCTAATTACGATTTACTGTACTGTTGGAGACTTTTGATGTGATATTTGATCTGGAAAGTAGAGGACAGCGGTGAGAGGCCAGAGTTGGAGCTTGAGTGTTTTTGACGGAGGAAAGTCTGTGTGAAAGTGAAGCTGGTCATCCTTGGAGAAAGCCTGAATAGGGCGGTACGACTCTGGATCTGTTGTTGGAGACTCTGAAGCGCATTGTTTGGATTGATATGAGTCAACTCAGTGAGGAAAACCTAGTACACAACAACTTGGGTTAGACTGCAAGAGGCCTTATCTCAGAAGACTTAGGGAAGCCCTGCATTGGCGAGATTGGCATTCCATAGGAGCTTGAAGATGGCATTTCTATCTCTATCAGCTTAAGGAAGCCCTGCATTGGAGAGATCATCATTCTTTAAGAGCTTCAAGATGGTGTTTCTGATAATTCAGGGCTCCGCCCAGCAAGGATCCTTCTACTTCAGTTTCAGGATGTACCGGTACCATCTTACATCTGAATATATATGCACATATACAAATGACCTTATAGAGATCCAGTTCGTAAGG
The DNA here is from genome assembly GCF_032444005.1 of Ranitomeya imitator. NCBI lineage: Eukaryota > Metazoa > Chordata > Amphibia > Anura > Dendrobatidae > Ranitomeya > Ranitomeya imitator. Next base: position 799,141,965 of record NC_091284.1, read on the forward strand.
AGAAAAGGCCTCTTCTGTAAGACACACTTCGAAAACTGCTCCGAGTAGGTGATTACTAAAGTACTGGCACAACATTGTTGTTTTATTGATTTATGAATAGAAAGGGTTAATTGTGTTTTCCCACATATCATGCTTCAAACATAAAGATACCAAAAGGAAATTTTTCTGAAGAATCAACAACAAGTGGAACATAATTGTGAAGTTGATCGAAATGTATTGGTTATTTTAAATTTTTGTGGAAATTCAAAAACTGAAAAGAGGGGCTTGCAATATTATTCGGCCCCTTTAACTTAATACTTTGTTGCGCCGCCTTTTGCTGTGATTACAGCTGCAAGTCGCTTTGAGTTTGTCTCTATCAGTTTTGTACATTGAGAGACTGAAATTCTTGCCCATTCTTCCTTGGCAAACAGCTCGAGCTCAGTGAGGTTTGATGGAGATCGTTTGTGAACAGCAGTTTTCAGCTCGTACCACAGATCTCGATTGGATTGAGGTCTGGACTTTGACTTGGCCATTCTAACACCTGGATACGTTTATTTGTGAACCATTCCATTGTGGATTTTGCTTTATATTTGGGATCATTGTCTTGTTGGGAGACAAATCTCCGTCCCAGTCTCAGGTCTTTCGCTGACTCCAACAGGTTTTCTTCAAGAATGGTCCTGTATTTGGCTCCATTCATCTTCCCATCAATTTTAACCATCTTCCCTGTCCCTGCTGAAGAAAAGCAGGCCCAAACCATGATGCTGCCACCACCATGTTTGACAGTGGGGATGGTGTGTTCGGGGTGATGAGCTGTGTTGCCTTTACGCCAAACATATCGTTTGGCATTGTTGCCAAAAAGTTTGATATTGGTTTCATCTGACCAGAGCACCTTCTTCCACATGTTTGGTGTGTCTCCCATGTGGCTTGTTGCAAACTTTAAACAACACTTTTTATGGATATCTTTGAGAAATGGCTTTCTTCTTGCCACTCTTCCATAAAGGCCAGATTTGTGCAGTGTACGACTGATTGTTGTCCTATGGACAGACTGTCCCACCTCAGCTGTAGATCTCTGCAGTTCATCCAGAGTGATCATGGGCCTCTTGGCTGCATCTCTGATCAGTCTTCTTGTTTGACATGAAAGTTTAGAGGGACGGCCGGGTCTTGGTAGATTTGTAGTGGTATGATACTCCTTCCATTTCAATATGATCGCTTACACAGTGCTCCTTGGGATGTTTAAAGTTTTGGAAATCATTTCGTATCCAAATCTGGCTGTAAACTTCTCCACAACAGTATCACGGCCCTGCCTGTTGTGTTCCTCGGTCTTCATGATGCTGTGTGCTTCAAACAGAAGCCTGAGACTATCACAGAGCAGGTTCATTTATACGGAGACTTGGTTACACACAGTTGGTTATATTTATCATCGTTAGGCATTTAGGACAACATTGGATCATTCAGAGATCCACAATGAACTTCTGGAGTGAGTTTGCTGCACTGAAAGTAAAGGGGCCGAATAATATTGCATGCCCCACTTTTCAGTTTTTGAATTTCCACAAAAATTTAAAATAACCAATAAATTTTGTTCAACTTCACAATTGTGTTCCACTTGTTGTTGATTCATCACCAAAAATTTACATTTGGTATCTTTATGTTTGAAGCATGATATGTAGGAAAAGGGTGAAAAGTTCCAGGGGGCCAATTACTTTCTCAAGGCACTGTAACTGTTATTTCTGTTTAAGTGTACCTGCGTATACTCTTAGTTGGTGATATTGAGAGTATCTTTTATCATTGTACTTGTTATTTAACCCCTTAACCCTCACGGGTGGTTTGCACATTAATGACCAGGCCAATTTTTACAATTCTGACCACTGTCCCTTTATGAGGATATAACTCTGGAACACTTCCATGGATCCCGGTGATTCTGTCAATATTTTCTCATAACATATTCTACTTCATGGGAGTGGTAACATTTCTTTGTTATGACTTGCGTTCATTTGTGAAAAAAGCAGAAATTTTGGCAAAAATTTTGAAAATTTCGCAATATTCCAACTTTGAATTTTCATGCCCTTAAATCACACAGATATATCACACAAATTACTTAATACGTAACATTTTCCACATGTTTACTTTACATCAGCACAATTTTAGAACCACATTTTTTTTTCTTACGGAGTTATAATGGTTAAAAGTTAACCAGCGATTTCTCATTTTTACAATACTTTTTTATGGACCACATCACATTTGAAGTCACTTTGAGGGGTTTATATGACAGAAAATACCCAAAAGTGACACCATTCTAAAAACTGCAACCCTCAATGTGCTCAAAACCACATTCAAGAAGTTTATAAATCCTTCAGGTGCTTCACAGTAATTTTTGGAATGTTTTTTAAAAAAAAATGAACATTTAACTTTTTTTCACAAACCGTTTACTTCAGATCCAAATTGTTTTATTTTACCATGGGTAACAGGAAATTGGATCCCAAAAGTTGTTTTACAATTTGTCCTGAGTACATTGCCGATACCCCATATGTGGTGTTAAACCACTGTTTGGGCGCATGGCAGAGCTCGGAAGGGAAGGAGCACCGTTTGACTTTTCAATGCAAAATTTGCTGGAATTGAGATTGGATGCATGTCGCATTTGGAGAGCCCCTGATGTGCCTAAACAGTGGAAATCCCCCACAAGTGACATCATTTTGGAAACTAGACCCCCTAAGGAACTTATTTAGATGTGTGGTGAGCACTTTGAACCCCTTAGTGCTTCATTGAAGTTTATAATGTAGAGCTGTAAAGATAAAAAATTGTATTTTTTTCACAAAAATTATCTTTTTGCCCCCAATTTTTATTTTCCCAAGGGTAACTGGAAAAATAGGACCACGAAAGTTGTTGCACAATTTCTTCTGAGTACGCTGCTACCAAATATGTGGGGGGAAACCACCGTTTGGGCGCATGACAGAGCTCGGAAGGGAAGGAGTGCCGTTTTGGAATGCAGACTTTGATGGAATGGTCTGCGGGCGTAACGTTGCATTTGCAGAGCCCCTTATGTAAGTAAACAGTAGAAACCCCCCACCATTGACCACATATTGGAAACTAGACCCCCAAGGAGCTTATCTAGGTGTGTTGTCAGAACTTTGAACCCCCAAGTGTTTCACTAAAGTTTATAATGCAGAGAAGTGAAAATAAAAAATCATTTATTTTCCACAAAAATTATATTTTAGCCCCCAATTTTGTATTTTTCCAAGAGTAACAGGAGATATTGGACCCCAAAAGTTGTTGAGCAATTTGTCCTGAGTACCCTGATATCCCATATGCGGGAGAAAACTACTGTATGGGCACACGTCGGGGCTCGGAAGGGAAGTAGTGACGTTTTGGAATGCAGACTTTGATAGAATGGTCTGCAGGCATCATGTTGCGTTTGAGGAGCCACTGATGGGCCTAAACAGTAGAAACCACCCACAAGTGACCTCATTTTTGAAACTAGGCCCCCCAAGGACCCTATCTAGATGTGTTGTGAGAACTTTGAACCCCCAAGTGTTTCACTACAGTTTATATCACAGAGCCGTGAAAATAAAAAATAATTTTTTTCCCACAAAAATCATTTTTTAGCCCCAAAATTTTTACTTTATCAAGGGTAACAGGAGAAATTGGACTACAAAAGTTGTTATTCAATTTGTCCTGAGTATGCTGATTGTTATGATGCGGTGGTCTAGGAGCAACATGGAACGAGCTCTGAAGGAAGTGGTAACTGTACTGACCGCAGTCCCTAAGCTAAACACAACACTAGAAGTAGCCGTGGAATGCTCCTAACTCTCCCTAGGCATCTTGTCACAGCCTAAGAGCTAACTAACCATAAAGACAGAAGCAGGAAAACTATCTTGCCTCAGAGAAAATCCCCAAAGGATAGATTAGCCCCCCACAAATAATGACTGTGAGTGGAGAGGGAAAAGACATACACAGAATGAAACCAGGATGAGCACAGGAGGCCAGTCTAGCTTGATAGATAGGACAGGATGGAATACTGTGCGGTCAGTATAAAACACTACAAAAATCCACGCAGAGTTTACAAAAAAATCTCCACACCTGACTAAAGGTGTGGAGGGTAAATCTGCTTCCCAGAGCTTCCAGCAAGACAGAATTAATTCATACTGATAATGCTGGACAAACATAGAAAGCACTGAACGAATAAGTCCACAATCTGTGAACAGAAAAGCGCAAGCAAAAACTTAGCTTTGCTGAACTGGTCAGGATAACAGGGAAATCCAAAGAGATGTGAATCCAACCAGGAACCATTTACAAGTGGCACTGGCTGAAGAAAGAGCCAGGCCTAAATAGCCAAGCAGAAGAGATGATAAGTGGAGGCAGCTGATGACAGCTAACTCCAAGGAGCAGCCATACCACTAGAAATCACAAGAGGGAGCCCAAGAGCAGAACTCACAAAAGTGCCACTTACAACCACCGGAGGGAGCCCAAGAGCGGAATTCACAACAGTACCCCCCCCCCTTGAGGAGGGGTCACCGAACCCTCACCAGAGCCCCCAGGCCGATCAGGACGAGCCAAATGAAAAGCACGAACCAAATCGGTGGCATGGACATTGGAGGCAACAACCCAAGAATTATCCTCCTGGCCATAACCCTTCCACTTGACAAGATACTGAAGCCTCCGCCTCGAAACACGAGAATCCAAAATCTTCTCAACCTCATATTCCAACTCTCCCTCAACCAACACCGGGGCAGGAGGGTCAACCGATGGAACAACGGGCACCACATATCTCCGCAACAAAGATCTATGGAAAACATTATGAATGGCAAAAGAGGCTGGAAGAGCCAAACGAAAAGACACCGGATTAATAATTTCAGAAATTTTATAAGGACCAATAAACCGAGGCTTAAACTTAGGGGAAGAAACCTTCATAGGAACATGACGAGAAGACAACCAAACCAAATCCCCAAAACACGAAGCCGGGGACCAACACACCGACGGCGGTTAGCAAAACGTTGAGCCCTTTCCTAAGACAACGTCAAATTGTCCACCACATGAGTCCAAATCTGCTGCAGCCTGTCCACCACAGAATCAACACCAGGACAATCAGAAGGCTCAACCTGCCCAGAAGAAAAACGAGGATGAAAACCAAAATTACAAAAGAAAGGTGAAACCAAAGTAGCCGAACTAGCCCGATTATTAAGGGCAAACTCGGCCAACGGCAAGAAAGACACTCAATCATCCTGATCAGCAGACACAAAGCATCTCAAATAGGTCTCCAAGGTCTGATTAGTTCGCTCAGTTTGGCCATTAGTCTGAGGATGAAACGCCGAAGAAAAAGATAAATCAATGCCCATCCTAGCACAAAAGGCCCGCCAAAATCTGGAAGAAAGAATAGCAACTTTGAAACTCATCAAAGAGAATGAAGACTTTCTAGACAGAACAGAAGCATCTCTACTGGTCACAGAAGGTGAAAAAAGTGTCAGAGAACCTCCAAAAGCAGATGAGTGGAAGCATGTGACCAAAAGAAGCAAGAAGACCATGGAGAAATCACCAACCACACAACTGAAGAACCGATATCAAATCTTTGTAGAGGATGAAGATGGCACACCTAAGAATGAAGCAATACCAGCAAGCAAAAAAGAAAAGGGCACACAGCAACAAGTGACAGCAAAAAGTACAGCCAAGAAGCAACGAAGAGTGGTGGTGGTGGGAGACTCACTACTGAGAGGCACAGAAGCAGCCATCTGCAGACCGGACATAACTGCAAGAGAAGTATGCTGCCTTCCAGGTGCGATGATCAAGGATGTGACCGATAGGATACCAAAGCTCTTCAGCTCCAAGGACGTCCACCCATTTCTTCTGATACATGTTGGCACCAATGACACGGCAAGGAAGGACCTACCGACAATCTGCAAGGACTTTGAAGAGTTGGGGAAGAAAGTAAAGGAACTGGATGCACAGGTAGTTTTTTCTTCTATCCTTCCAGTAGACGGGCATGGCACCAGGAGATGGAACAGGATCCTTGATGCAAACAACTGGCTAAGACGATGGTGCAGACAACAAGGATTCGGATTCCTGGACCACGGTGTGAATTACTGGTATGATGGACTCCTCGCCAGAGACGGACTACACCTCAACAAACCTGGGAAACACACATTCGCCAGAAGACTCGCTACACTCATCAGGAGGGCGTTAAACTAGAAGAAGAGGGGACGGGAAGAAAAACATTAGACTCGAACAAAGACGACCCAGGAAAACATACTCTGAAGGGAGGTAAGAACATTTCTAAAACAATCCACAGTGAGGAGATTGGAACAAAACAAAATCCTCTAAACTGCATGCTCGCAAACGCCAGAAGCCTGACAAACAAGATGGAAGAACTAGAAGCAGAAATATCTACAGGTAACTTTGACATAGTGGGAATAACCGAGACATGGTTAGATGAAAGCTATGACTGGGCAGTCAACTTACAGGGTTACAGTCTGTTTAGAAAGGATCGTAAAAATCGGAGAGGAGGAGGGGTTTGTCTCTATGTAAAGTCTTGTCTAAAGTCCACTTTAAGGGAGGATATTAGCGAAGGGAATGAGGATGTCGAGTCCATATGGGTTGAAATTCATGGAGGGAAAAATGGTAACAAAATTCTCATTGGGGTCTGTTACAAACCCCCAAATATAACAGAAAGCATAGAAAGTCTACTTCTAAAGCAGATAGATGAAGCTGCAACCCATAATGAGGTCCTGGTTATGGGGGACTTTAACTACCCGGATATTAACTGGGAAACAGAAACCTGTGAAACCCATAAAGGCAACAGGTTTCTGCTAATAACCAAGAAAAATTATCTTTCACAATTGGTGCAGAATCCAACCAGAGGAGCAGCACTTTTAGACCTAATACTATCTAATAGACCTGACAGAATAACAAATCTGCAGGTGGTCGGGCATTTAGGAAATAGCGACCACAATATTGTGCAGTTTCACCTGTCTTTCACTAGGGGAACTTGTCAGGGAGTCACAAAAACATTGAACTTTAGGAAGGCAAAGTTTGAACAGCTTAGAGATGCCCTTAATCTGGTAGACTGGGACAATATCCTCAGAAATAAGAATACAGATAATAAATGGGAAATGTTTAAGAACATCCTAAATAGGCAGTGTAAGCGGTTTATACCTTGTGGGAATAAAAGGACTAGAAATAGGAAAAACCCAATGTGGCTAAACAAAGAAGTAAGACAGGCAATTAACAGTAAAAAGAAAGCATTTGCACTACTAAAGCAGGATGGCACCATTGAAGCTCTAAAAAACTATAGGGAGAAAAATACTTTATCTAAAAAACTAATTAAAGCTGCCAAAAAGGAAACAGAGAAGCACATTGCTAAGGAGAGTAAAACTAATCCCAAACTGTTCTTCAACTATATCAATAGTAAAAGAATAAAAACTGAAAATGTAGGCCCCTTAAAAAATAGTGAGGAAAGAATGGTTGTAGATGACGAGGAAAAAGCTAACATATTAAACACCTTCTTCTCCACGGTATTCACGGTGGAAAATGAAATGCTAGGTGAAATCCCAAGAAACAATGAAAACCCTATATTAAGGGTCACCAATCTAACCCAAGAAGAGGTGCGAAACCGGCTAAATAAGATTAAAATAGATAAATCTCCGGGTCCGGATGGCATACACCCACGAGTACTAAGAGAACTAAGTAATGTAATAGATAAACCATTATTTCTTATTTTTAGTGACTCTATAGCGACAGGGTCTGTTCCGCAGGACTGGCGCATAGCAAATGTGGTGCCAATATTCAAAAAGGGCTCTAAAAGTGAACCTGGAAATTATAGGCCAGTAAGTCTAACCTCTATTGTTGGTAAAATATTTGAAGGGTTTCTGAGGGATGTTATTCTGGATTATCTCAATGAGAATAACTGTTTAACTCCATATCAGCATGGGTTTATGAGAAATCGCTCCTGTCAAACCAATCTAATCAGTTTTTATGAAGAGGTAAGCTATAGGCTGGACCACGGTGAGTCATTGGACGTGGTATATCTCGATTTTTCCAAAGCGTTTGATACCGTGCCGCACAAGAGGTTGGTACACAAAATGAGAATGCTTGGTCTGGGGGAACATGTGTGTAAATGGGTTAGTAACTGGCTTAGTGATAGAAAGCAGAGGGTGGTTATAAATGGTATAGTCTCTAACTGGGTCGCTGTGACCAGTGGGGTACCGCAGGGGTCAGTATTGGGACCTGTTCTCTTCAACATATTCATTAATGATCTGGTAGAAGGTTTACACAGTAAAATATCGATATTTGCAGATGATACAAAACTATGTAAAGCAGTTAATACAAGAGAAGATAGTATTCTGCTACAGATGGATCTGGATAAGTTGGAAACTTGGGCTGAAAGGTGGCAGATGAGGTTTAACAATGATAAATGTAAGGTTATACACATGGGAAGAGGGAATCAATATCACCATTACACACTGAACGGGAAACCACTGGGTAAATCTGACAGGGAGAAGGACTTGGGGATCCTAGTTAATGATAAACTTACCTGGAGCAGCCAGTGCCAGGCAGCAGCTGCCAAGGCAAACAGGATCATGGGGTGCATTAAAAGAGGTCTGGATACACATGATGAGAGCATTATACTGCCTCTGTACAAATCCCTAGTTAGACCGCACATGGAGTACTGTGTCCAGTTTTGGGCACCGGTGCTCAGGAAGGATATAATGGAACTAGAGAGAGTACAAAGGAGGGCAACAAAATTAATAAAGGGGATGGGAGAACTACAATACCCAGATAGATTAGCGAAATTAGGATTATTTAGTCTAGAAAAAAGACGACTGAGGGGCGATCTAATAACCATGTATAAGTATATAAGGGGACAATACAAATATCTCGCTGAGGATCTGTTTATACCAAGGAAGGTGACGGGCACAAGGGGGCATTCTTTGCGTCTGGAGGAGAGAAGGTTTTTCCACCAACATAGAAGAGGATTCTTTACTGTTAGGGCAGTGAGAATCTGGAATTGCTTGCCTGAGGAGGTGGTGATGGCGAACTCAGTCGAGGGGTTCAAGAGATGCCTGGATGTCTTCCTGGAGCAGAACAATATTGTATCATACAATTATTAGGTTCTGTAGAAGGACGTAGATCTGGGTATTTATTATGATGGAATATAGGCTGAACTGGATGGACAAATGTCTTTTTTCGGCCTTACTAACTATGTTACTATGTTACTATGTAAAATCGAGAGACAAACTGAGAACCTCTGTCAGACACAATATTCTCCGGAATGCCATGCAAACGAACCACATGCTGAAAAAATAATGGAACCAGATCTGAGGAGGAAGGCAACTTAGGCAAAGGTACCAGATGGACCATTTTAGAGAACGGGTCACAAACAACCCAGATAACAGACATCTTCTGGAAAACAGGAAGATTCAAAATAAAATCCATGGAAATATGCGTCCAGGGCCTCTCAGGGACCGGCAAAGGCAAAAGCAACCCACTAGCGCGGGAACAGCAAGGCTTGGCCCGGGCGCAAGTCCCACAGGACTGCACAGAAGCACGCACATCGTGCGACAAGGAAGGCCACCAAAAGGACCTAGCAACCAAATCTCTGGTACCAAAAATCCCAGGATGACCAGCCAACACTGAACAATGAACCTCAGAAATCACCTTACTTGTCCATCTATCAGGAACAAACAGCTTCCCCACTGGACAGCGGTCAGGCCTATCAGCCTGAAATTCCTGAAGCACCCGCCGCAAATCAGGGGAGATAGCAGAAAGAATCACCCCCTCCTTAAGAATGCCAACCGGCTCAAGGACTCCAGGAGAATCAGACAAAAATCTCCTAGAGAGGGCATCAGCCTTAACATTCTTAGATCCCGGAAGATACGAGACCACAAAATCAAAACGGGAGAAAAACAGGGACCATCGAGCCTGTCTAGGATTCAGCCGCTTGGCCGACTCGAGGTAAATCAGATTCTTATGATCGGTCAGGACCACAACGCGGTGTTTAGCTCCCTCAAGCCAATGTCGCCACTCCTCAAACGCCCACTTCATAGCCAACAACTCCCGATTGCCGACATCATAATTGCGTTCCGCAGGCGAAAACTTTCTGGAAAAAAAAGCACACGGTTTCATCAAAGAACCATCAGACTCCCTCTGAGACAAAACAGCCCCTGCCCCAATCTCAGAAGCGTCGACCTCAACCTGAAAAGGAAGAGAAACATCCGGCTGACGCAACACAAGGGCAGAAGTAAATCGGCGTTTAAGCTCCTGAAAGGCCTCAACAGCCTCAGAGGACCAATTCGTCACATCAGCACCTTTCTTCGTCAAATCAGTAAGGGGCTTAACCACACTGGAAAAGTTGGCAATGAAACGGCGATAGAAATTAGCAAAGCCCAAAAATTTTTGAAGGCCCTTCACAGATGTGGGTTGGATCCAGTCATGAATAGCTTGGACCTTAACAGGATCCATTTCTATAGACGAGGGAGAAAAAATAAAACCCAAAAAAGAGACCTTCTGAACTCCTAATAGGCACTTAGACCCCTTCACAAACAAAGCATTATCACGAAGGATCTGGAACACCATCCTGACCTGCTTCATATGAGATTCCCAATCATCGGAAAAAATCAAAATATCATCCAAATATACGACCATGAATTTATCAAGATAATTGCGGAAAATATCATGCATGAAAGACTGGAACACAGATGAAGCATTAGAGAGCCCAAATGGCATCACAAGGTATTCAAAATGGCCTTCGGGCGTATTAAATGCAGTTTTCCATTCGTCACCCTGTTTAATACAAACAAGATTATATGCCCCTCGGAGGTCAATCTTAGTAAACCAACTAGCCCCCTTAATCTGAGCAAACAAATCAGTAAGCAAAGGCAAGGGGTATTGGAATTTGACCGTGATCTTATTAAGAAGACGATAATCAATACAGGGTCTCAAGGAGCCATCCTTCTTAGCAACAAAAAAGAAACCCGCTCACAATGGTGACGAAGAGGGCCAAATATGCCCCTTCTCCAAAGACTCCTTGACATAACTCCGCATGGCGGCATGCTCTGGCACAGACAGATTGAAAAGTCGGCCCTTAGGGAACTTGCAACCAGGAATCAAGTTAATAGCACAATCACAGTCCCTGTGCGGAGGAAGGGAACTGGACTTGGGCTCATCAAATACATCCTGGAAATCCGAGAAAAACTCAGGGACCTCAGAGGAGGGGGAAGAGGAAATTGACATCACAGGAATGTCACTATGTACCCCTTGACAACCCCAACTAGTCACCGACATAGTTTTCCAATCCAGCACCGGATTATGTTCCTGTAACCATGGAAAACCCAGTACAACAACATCATGCAGGTTATGCAACACTAGAAAACGGCAATCTTCCTGATGTGCTGGAGCCATGTACATAGTCATCTGTGTTCAGTACTGAGGTTTATCCTTGGCCAAGGGTGTAGCATCAATACCCCTCAAAGGAATAGGGCTCTGCAAAGGCTGCAAGGAAAAACCACAGCGCCTGGCGAATTCTAAGTCCATTAAGTTCAGGGCAGCGCCTGAATCCACAAATGCCATGACAGAAAAGGACGACAATGAGCAAATCAGGGTCACAGATAAGAGAAATTTAGGCTGTATAGTACTAATGGTAACAGACCTAGCGACTCTCTTAGTACGCTTAGGGCAATCAGAGATAACATGAGCAGAATCACCACAGTAAAAACACAGCCTATTCTGACGTCTGAATTCCTGCCGTTCTGTTCTAGTCAAAATCCTATCACATTGCATAGGTTCTGGACTCTGCTCAGAGGATACTGCCATGTGGTGCACAGCTTTGCGCTCGCGCAGACGCCGATCAATCTGAATGGCTAGAGACATAGATTCGCTCAAACCGGCAGGCGTAGGAAAGCCCACCATAACATCTTCAAGGGCTTCAGAAAGACCTTTTCTGAAAATAGCAGCCAGAGCCTCTTCATTCCATTTAGTGAGCACAGACCATTTTCTAAATTTCTGGCAGTATAACTCTGCCGCTTCCTGACCTTGACACAAGGCCAACAGGGTTTTTTCTGCATGATCCACAGAATTAGGTTCGTCATACAATAATCCGAGCGCTTGAAAAAATGCATCAACATTCAATAATGCCGGATCCCCTGTTTCAAGAGAAAAAGCCCAGTCTTGAGGGTCACCACGCAGCAAGGATATGATGATTTTTACTTGCTGAATGGGATCACCAGAAGAACGGGGTTTCAAAGCAAAAAACAATCTGCAGTTATTTTTAAAGTTCAAAAACTTGGATCTGTCCCCAAAAAACAAATCAGGAGTAGGAATTCTAGGCTCTAAAGCCGGAGTCTGGACAACATAGTCCTGGATACTCTGTACTCTTGCAGCAAGTTGATCCACACGAGAAAACAAACCCTGAACATCCATGCCAAAGCATATATCCTGAACCACCCAGATATCAAGAGGAAAAAAAGACAAACCAGAGCACAGAAAAACAATGGTTCAGAACTTTCTTTTCCTTCTTTTGAGATGCATTTAATTCATTTCTGGCCACTTGTACTGTTATGATGCGGTGGTCTAGGAGCAACATGGAACGAGCTTTGAAGGAAGTGGTAACTGTACTGACCGCAGTCCCTAAGCTAAACACAACACTAGAAGTAGCTATGGAATGCTCCTAACTCTCCCTAGACATCTCGTCACAGCCTAAGAACTAACTACCCCTAAAGACAGAAGCAGGAAAACTATCTTGCCTCAGAGAAAATCCCCAAAGGATAGATTAGCCCCCCACAAATAATGACTGTGAGTGGAGAGGGAAAAGACATATACAGAATGAAACCAGGATGAGCACAGGAGGCCAGTCTAGCTTGATAGATAGGACAGGATGGAATACTGTGCGGTCACTATAAAATACTACAAAAATCCACGCAGAGTTTACAAAAAAATCTCCACACCTGACTAAAGGTGTGGAGAGTAAATCTGCTTCCCAGATCTTCCAGCAAGATAGAATTAATTCATACTGATAACGCTGTACAAACATAGAAAGCACTGAACGAATAAGTCCACAATCTGTGAACAGAAAAGCGCAAGCAAAAACTTAGCTTTGCTGAACTGGTCAGGATAACAGGGAACTCCAAAGAGATGTGAATCCAACCAGGAACCATTTACAAGTGGCACTGGCTGAAGAAAGAGCCAGGCCTAAATAGCCGAGCAGAAGAGACGATAAGTGGAGGCAGCTGATGACAGCTAACTCCAAGGAGCAGCCATACCACTAGAAACCACAAGAGGGAGCCCAAGAGCAGAACTCACAAAAGTGCCACTTACAACCACCGGAGGGAGCCCAAGAGCAGAATTCACAACAGCTGATACCCCATATGTGGGGGTAAACCACTGTTTGGGCGCACGGCAGAGCTCGTAAGGGAAGGAGCACCGTTTTACTTTTTCAACACAGAATTGGCTGGAATTGAGATCGGATGTCATGTTGCTTTTGGAGAGCCCCTGATGTGCCTAAACAGTGGAAACCCCCAATTCTAACTCCAGCCCTAACTCTAATCCCAACCTTAACCATAACCACACCTATAACCCCAACACACTCCTAACTCTAATCCCAATCCTAACCACACCCCTAACCTTAGTCCCATCCCTAACCACACCCCTATCCCTAGTCCCAACCCTAACCACAATCCTAACCCCAACACACCCCTAACCCCAGCACACCCTTAAGCTTAATCCCAACCCTAACCATAACCCTAACCACACCCCTAACCCTGACACACCCCTAATCCTAATCCCAACCCTAACCCTAATCCCAACCATAAACGTAATCCAAACCCTGACCCCAACTCTAGCCCCAACCCTAACTTTAGCCCCAACCCTAATCCTAGCTTTAGCCCCAACCCTAAAAAAAAGAGGAAATAACAGAACAATACAAAAAAAAAACCTAGTGCAGTAATTCGGGTAGGATGATGGACAGAATAATATTATAATAATACAAAAAACAAATCCCATAATACATAGCCTACATATGTTTGCAAACATGCATTTCAAAAAAATCAGAAAGGCAGAAGTAATGGGATAAAATATCCTACAACATAGTGCAATCCATACCTAGTAGTATCTTGCTAGCTCCAACGCACGTTTCGCCTGGATGTGGCTTTTTCATGGAGACTCCTTGAAAAAGCCACATCCAGGCGAAACGTGCGTTGGAGCTAACAGGATACTACTGGGTATGGATTGCACTATGTTGTAGGATATTTTATCCCATTTCTTCTGCCTTTCTGATTTTTTTTGAAATGCATGTTTGCAAACATATGTAAGCTATGTATTATGGGATTTGTTTTTTGTATTATTATAACATTATTCTGTCCATCAGCCCAATCCAATTACTGCACTAGGGTTTTTTTGTATTGCTCTGTTGTTATTTCCCCTTTTTTTATGTGTATTTTAACATTATTAAATACATTTATATATTTTACCATATTGGTTTTGTATTTTGTCTTTTTCACCTCGTTCTTTTGAGGAGGTGCTATTAGTATTAGGGGTGATATTTCCCTACATATTCATATCTTATTGATTGTGTTGTTGTATCTCATTTATATAATTTTTTATGTTTTGGCGCTTTTATACAATAACAACTATTTTATATAAAAAAATAATTGTTTTTGCATCACTTTATTCTGAGAGCTATAACTTTTTTATTCTTTCGCTGATGATGCTGTATGGCGGCTTGTGTTTTGCGGGAAAAGACGGCGTTTTCAGCGGTACCATGGCTGTTTATATATTTTTGTTCGGCAGTATGATGATAAAGCAATCCTTTTTGCCTATTTTTTTTTTACAGTGTTCACTAAAGGGGTTAACTCATGGGACGGTTTTATAAGTCGACGCAGAGATAAAAATATGTGTACTTTTATTGTTTTGTTTATTTTACACAAAGAAATCTATTTATTGGAACAATATATATTTTTTCTTTATTTAGGAATTTAAAAAAAAATATTTTTACACATGTTAACTTTTTTTTTTACTTACTTTACTTACTGGGTGGGACATCACTATATAGTGTAGGAGGTTTCTCAGCGCCTGCTCTCAGCAGGCACTGACAAACCACCTCTCTGCAGGACCCGGAAGGGCCCCGTGGCCATCTTGGATCCGGGTGCAAGCTGGGAGTAGGTCCTCGGAACAGCGCAATCACATTGCGCTGTTCTGAGGGTGTCAGGGAAGCACACAGGGAGCCCCCTCCCTGCGCGATGCTTCTCTATGCCACTAGAACGCTGCAATCTTGTTTGATCGCAGTGTTCCGGGGTAAAAGTGCCGGGAGTGGTCTGTGACCACTCCTGGCACATAGTGCCAGGTGTCAGATGTGAGAATCAGCTGACACCCAGCCACGATCGACTGCGCTCCCCCCGTGAGCACGGCTGATCGCACGTGACTTACTATTCCATCCATGGGAATAAAGTCCCAGGTCACATGGTGGGAATAGTACGCCAAATGCCAGTTTACCTACTATCATTTTCTTTGTTTTATAAACTAGTTAGTAAATATTTATATTATACTATCTAATCTTTGTGCATGTCTGCTGATTGTTGCTGTACCCCTCGCCCTGTGGTCATCCCTCGTCCACGTTTCGGAGGCTGAAAAAGTCTTGAGACTGGGGCGTAGGTTCACCTTCCAGAAGGGCAACAACCCCTGCCATCCTGACAGAGCTACAATAGATGGCTTAGATCAAAGCATATTCCTGTGTGTGAACGGCCCAGTCACAGTTTAGACCGAAATCCCATTGAGAATCTGTGAAAAGACTTGAAAATTGCAGATCACAGAAGCCTCCATCCAAACTCACTGAGTGAGTGTGCAAAGAATAAACGGGTAAAATGTCACCTCTAGATGTGCAAAGCTGGTAGAGACAGACCCCAAAAGACTGCAGCAGTAATTGCATAGAAAGGTGGTCCTACAAAGTACTGACTCAGGGGGGCTGAATACAAATGCAAGTCACAATTATCAAACTTATATTTGTAAAATATTTAGAAAACCATGTGTCATTTCCTAAAACATATCACTAACACTTGATACTTTGTGTTGGTAAATCACATAAAATCCAAATAAAAAACATATAAGTTTGTGGGTGTAACTTAAAAAAACTGTAGAAAAGTTCAAGGGGTATGAATACTTATTCAAGGCACTGTATACTTTTTCTGCACACCAATTCCTTTGTAAATGTTATATAATGGCCTAATGTTGGAATGGTTTATACAAGAGAGAACAATATATCAAGCTTACACCCTCTTGTAAGATTGATTTTAAACAAATTTTTTTTTTTTTTTGGGGGGGGATGTTGTGATGTTTTTAATCTTTTAGTTATCCACATGTATTCCCAGATAAAGGCTGTTGCATTTTCTCTGATAAATCTTGATCATCTTTTGAAACATCTTATCTTGCACAGACATATTTATTTATATTGAAAAGCACATCAGAAAAATGCCATCTATGTTCTTTACTAAAGAATAAGAACAAAAAAACGTAGAATTATATGGTAGTCTTCACTCTTCAGCACAATGGAAGATTTCTTTTGTATTATATATTAACCAAACCCCTAAATCAATGCGGCATCTGGGCACATAAAACATGAGTGGCAGAACTGATTTCTAGATAATGACGGCGGGGTTATTCATTAATTATATATTACATATTCCATGTGATATGTTCTAGCCATATATAGAAAACATTACATACAACAGCAATCATATAATTACATTAACCACATACAACAAAACACCAATTTTATTTTAGCGTCTGCTTACATATAATTGCAGCGTTACACATATATGATTAAGAAAATGAAGGATCCCATCTCACAATGCCAGCCTGTGCCAGACAACCCAACAAAACAACATTGTAAGTTTTAAGCTACACTGACTTAACGCAAACCTTTCATCGGGATATTACAAAGTAAACTACAGGCATTATCAGGTTGGTGCCGTCGTACTGATTAAAATGATACATGGGGTGAAGAAATCCGTCTTGTGGTTGTTGTTTATTCTGAGTTTACAGTTTTGAGTTAATGAGATTCTCGTGTTCCGGGGTGGCCTGTGACCGGTTATTTTTTGTGGTGCTCTGGCCTCATCATCATCATTCTGGGCTTAAATGACAGGTCACGGTCATTCAGTGACCTGCCTCCTAAAAAAAATTGCTCCGACAAAATGGCGCCGGCAGCATCTGTCAGCAAGCGATGCCCTCAATCTGCAAATGTGCAACCCACTGTGTTCCGAGGACCAGTGCCAGAGCGTTCCTAGGTTCAGTGGCGATGATTTCCACTTCTTGTGTACGCTAACACACTGGTTCTCGGAATACAGTGGCCGATGCATGCGCAGATTGAGAGCATTGTTTGCCGATAGATGCTAATGCTCAACCTGACAATGCCTGTAGGGTAGGGCCTAAATTAATTTGATAACAAACCGACAAATTGGACCCCTAAAATTTAACTTTTGTTAATATTTTCAAAGCGTGTAGGACTCATCATTCAAAAGATATACACTGTATATACCAGACAGAGATACTAAAGGGTATATACAGAGTATCCAAGATCTATCCTATTATGGCCAGGAAGAAATATACACGGACCTGTCAAGTCCCTTGCTATCCCTTCTTTCTCTACCTTCTTCCTGGCAGCTGAGGTTGACACCCTAATTTGTACTGCGTGGCGCCCCCGCTCAACATTGGTATCCCTTATAGCCCTATTGCACCCATATATAGAGTGCTATGGTAGTGAAAGAAAGCCTGCCAATGATTCAAAAATTCAATGCACTGCCTTAGCCCAGTCTATATAGCATGGAAGGGGCTGCAGACTTGCTTTAGCCCGCTCTTCCATCTAGCACCTGCCCCACCAGGAATCCTAAGCTATGCTCCATCCACTAATTTAAAGACTAAAATATGCAAACAGATATAATTCCCCATGTATACAACTGCATGTTAGGAAGGCTTTCACCCCTGGATATATTGTTTCCAGAACTAGATGCTGTGGGAATCTGAGCATGCCACCAAAAATGTTCATCTTTAGCCAAGCGTCCTGTTACAGATGTTGGCGCCGCTACACACTTCCACCCATTTTTTGTGCTTTGGACACCTTGGTTCCTGCCTAACTGAGGCGATGGAGCATCATACTCTGTGGGGGACCTGCGGAGTAATCATACTGTGGGGGGGACTTTGGGGTCATTATACTGTGTACAGAAATGTGGGGCATCATTCTGTGTGGGGAACAGTGGAGTCATCATGTTGTGTGGCTGGACTGTGGGGTCATTATACTGTGTGGGGCGCTGTAAGGTCATCATCTTGTGTGGGGGCTTGTGTGGGGGCTGTGAGGTCATCATGATGTGTGGGGGCTGTGAGGTCATCATACTGTGTTGATGGTCAGTGTGGGGTCCTCATCATGTGTATGGGGGAACAGGACGCATCAAAGGGTCATACGTTTACAGTATATTCCATATCCCTTCTGGGTAATTTACTGTCCGCTACCTGTAGTGAAGTGAATTTGAGCAGAAGAGAAACATGGGTGGATTATATGAAGTATGGTTGGGTCTTTGTCTATTTAACCCTACTCTCTTTTTTGACTCTTCTCCTGTCAAAGGTAAATTAAAAATTTCCTTTCTCGGTGCTTCCGGAGGACAAGGATAGCTTAAAGTTGAGATAATTTGCCCAATAACAAGTTTACTAGGACACTTTAATAAGAGCAAAACAACACTACAAATATTATACCTGATGAAGGCCTTTGAGGGCTGAAACGCGTTTTTTTGTTCTTATTAAAGTGTCCTAATAAATTTGTTATTGAGCAAATTATCTCAACCTTAAACTATCCTTCTCCTCTGGAAGCGCCGAGAAAGAAAATTTTTCATTTACCATTATATTCACATGCAAACCTCAGATCAAGGCTGGCGTAGTTCCTGCAATTGTGCTGCAGAACGGAAGATTACAAAGAGCGGATCCATCACATGGATCATTTGAGTGTACATACAAGGCATCCAAAGGGTGAGTGCAACAATATACACTGCTCAAAAAAATAAAGGGAACACAAACTCTTTATGACTGCCAATACATCTTTTCACTGACCTGAGATATAAGAGACTAGCGTCCCCATACAGATAACAATCCAGCAGCTGTCGGCTGTCCACTATAGCTGACAACTTGCTGCATCAGTCACGATCAGTGTTGGCACCATATATATCTGTTTAACCCCTTAGATGCTGCTGTCAATATTGACTACATCATATAAATGGTTAACAGAGTGTGTGGGCTTCCTCTTTATCTCAATTGGTGCCCTCAGATCATGATTTTGTTGTCCTGATGTTTGCAATGGCAATTCACGACCAAATAGCGGCCTTAAGAGTCTGGCGGCTGTTGTAACCTGTTCAGAAGTTAGCAGCACTTAGGTGGCAAAAATACACATGTTCAATTCTGTCATGCCATTTTGCATTAATTCCTGAAAATAACTAGAAGGGTTAATAAACTACCTGACTGCAGTTTTCAATATGTCAGGGGGTGCTGTTTTTAAAATGGTATAACTTTTGGGGGGTTCCCAACAAATGGGACCCCTAAAGGCACTTCAAACATGGATAAGTCCCTAAAAAAATAAACAAAATAAAAGAACATTTTACAAATGGTGCTGATGTAAAGCAGGCATGAGGAAAATGTTATTTATTAATGTTCATCTATGGTATAACTTTCTGGATTAAAGGGATAATCATTCAAAGTTTGAAAATTGCACATTTTTTAACATTTTTCTCAAATTTCTGATATTTTTTATAAATAAACACAAAAAATGCTGACCTAAATTTACCATTATCACAAAGCATAATGTGTCACGAAAAACAATCTCAAAATCAGTGGGATTTGTTGAAGCATTCCAGAGTTATTACCACATAAAGTGACTGGTCAAATTTCAAAAATTTGGCTCCGTCACTAAGGGGTTAAACAACAGAATATAACTCCAAGTAAATCAAACTTCTGCGAAATCAAACTGTCCACTTAGGAAGCAACACTGATTGACAATCAATTTCACATGCTGTTTTGCAAATGGAATAGACAACAGATGGAAATTATTGGCAATTATCAAGACACACTCAATAAAGGAGTGGTTCTGCAGGTAGGGACCACAGACCACACCTCAGTACCAATGCTTTCTGGCTGATGTTTTGGTCACTTTTGAATGTTGGTTGTGATTTCACCATCGTGGTAGCTTGAGACGGACTCTACAACCCACACAACTGGCTCAGGTAGTGCAGCTCATCCAGGATGGCACATCAATGCAAGCTGTGGCAATAAGGTTTGCTGTGTCTGTCAGTGTAATGTCCAGAGGCTAGAGGCGCTACCAGGAGATAGGCCAGTACTCAAGGAGACGTGGAGGGGGCCGAAGGAGGGCAACAACCCAGCAGCAGGACTGCTACCTCAGCCTTTGTGCAAGGAGGAACAGGAGGAGCACTGCCAGAACCCTGCAAAATGACCTCCAGCAGGTAACAAACGTGCATGTTTCTGCACAAATGGTTAGAAATCGACTCCATGAGGATGGTGTGAGTGCCCGACATCCACAGATGGGGGTTGTGCTCACAGCCCAACACCGTGCAGAACGCTTGGCATTTGCCACAGAACACCAGGATTGTCAAATTCGCCACTGGCGCCCTGTGCTCTTCACAGATGAAAACAGGTTCACACTGAGCACCTGTGACAGATCTGACAGAGTCTGGAGACACTGTGGAGAGCCATCTGCTGCCTGCAACATCCTTCAGCATGACCGATTTGGCAGTGAGGCAATAATGGTGGGAAGTGGCATTTCTTTGGAGGGCCGCACAGCCCTCCATGTGCTTGCGAGAGGTAGCCTGACTGCCATTAGGTGCCGAAATGAGATCCTCTTGTGAGACCATATGCTGGTGCGCTGGCGCTGGGTTCCTCCTAATGCAGGACAATGCCAGACGTCATGTGGCTGGAGTGTGTCAGCAGTTCCTGCAAGATGAAGGCATTGAAGCTACGGACTGGCCCGCCAGTTCCCCAGACCTGAAGTGGGATTGAACACATCTGGGACATCATGTCTCAGACTGTCCAGCAGTTGGCGGATGCTTTAGTCCAGGTCTGGGATAAGATCCCTAAGGAGACCATCCGCTGCCTCATCAGGAGCATGCCCAGGCATTGTAGGGAGATCATACAGGCAAGTGAAGACCACACACAATACTGATCATCATCATTTCCTTGTCTTGAGGCATTTCCACTGAAGTTGGATCAGCCTGTAACTTCATTTTCCACTTTGATTTTGAGCATCATTCCAACTCCAGACCTCTGTGGGATATTAGTTGTGATTTATGTTGATCATTTTTATGTTTTATTGTTCTCAACACATTCCACTATGTAATGAATAAACATTTACAACTGGAATATTTGATTCAGAGATATCTAGGATGTGGGATTTTAGTGTTCCCTTTATTTTTTTGAGCAGTGTATATCTTCTTGGTGTGAATATACACCTACACTTAGACTCTGCACCCCTTGTCTTCCCTTTTAGATTTCTTTCCAATATCCTTCACCTGTCAATGTGGGCTTTCAGTTAAGAGCAGGCAAGCCATTGGACAATGGCAATAGCAAGTTCCAGTATTTATAGTGCTGGCTGAATGCTGATGAAGAGGAACTTCACACCTACAGAGCAGTATTGACAAAACTAAATGGACAACCGCTTTTAATTTTGGAGAAGCCTGCTCAATTATTATAACAATGTATGTTACACAAACATACCTTCTATGTTTCCATATTTAGGACCTACCTATATAGATATGGATATCTTTTTGCTAAAGGCAGATCTTAGAATCGAACCAGGAAGTGAAAAATGAATTATCCTTAACAATAAATTGGTTTCAAGACTGAATCATTGCTTATATGCACAGTTGAATTACTTTTTGCCATGCAAGGAGTCTAATCAATGTTCATATCCTCCTAAAATACACAGAGGAATAGAGCGGATGGGGTTAAGGGCACATTAACCTAAAGCTGAAACATTTCCATAAAAATAAATGCACGTCATGGGATTATAACATACATGGACTGCAAAATGCTTTCTCTTTAAATATGAATGACTAGCTGAAGAGCCCGGCGTTGCCTGGGCATAGTAAATATCTGTGGTTAGTTATAGCACCTCACTTCTTATTTTCCCATCACGCCCATTTTCCCAATCACATCTTTCATTTTCCCCCTCACATCTCTCATTTTCTCCCTCACACCTCTCATTTTCTCCCTCACTCCTCTCATTCCCCCCTAACACTTGTCATTTAGACCTCACATCTGTCATTTTCCGATCACTACACTATTTTCCCTCACTCCTCTCATTTTGCACTCACACCTTTTCATTTTCACCTCACACCTCTCATTTTCACCTCAGTATATACATGTCATCTCCCTTATATATAGTATACACCTGTATGTCATCTCCTGTATATAGTATATACCTGTATATCATCTCCCCTGTATATAGTATATACCTGCTGTGTGTCATCTCCCCTGTATATAGTATATAGTATATACCTGTATGTCATCTCCTCCTATATATAGTATATACCTGTATGTCATCTCCTCCTATATATAGTATATACCTGTATGTCATCTCCTCCTATATATAGTATACACCTGTATGTCATCTCCTTCTATATATAGTATATACCTGTATGTCATCTCCTCCTGTATATAGTATATACCTGTGTGTCATCTCCCCTGTATGTAGTATATATCTGTGTGTCATCTCCTCCTGTATATAGTATATACCTGCATGTCATCTTCTATATATAGCATATACCTGTATGTCATCTCCTCCTGTATATAGTATATACCTGTATGTCATCTCCTCCTGTATATATATGTACCTATATGTCATCTCCTCTATATAGTATATACCTGTGTGTCATCTCTCCTGTATATAGTATATATCTGTGTGTCATCTCCCCTGTATATAGTATATACCTGTGTGTCATCTCCTCCTGTATTAGACCTCGTTCACACGTTATTTGCTCAGTATTTTTACCTCAGTATTTGTAAGCTAAATTGGCAGCCTGATAAATCCCCAGCCAACAGGAAGCCCTCCCCCTGGCAGTATATATTAGCTCACACATACACATAATAGACAGGTCATGTGACTGACAGCTGCCCTATTTCCTATATGGTACATTTGTTGTAGTTTGTCTGCTTATTAATCAGATTTTTATTTTTGAAGGATAATACCAGACTTGTGTGTGTTTTAGGGCGAGTTTCGTTTGTCAAGTTGTGTGTGTTGAGTTGCGTGTGGCGACATGCATGTAGTGACTTTTGTGAGATGAGTTTTGTGTGGCAACATGCGTGTAGCAACTTTTTGTGTGTCGAGTTGCATGTGACAGGTTAGTGTAGCAAGTTGTGTGCAGCAAGTTTTGCGCATGGCGAGTTTTGCGCGTTGCGAGTATTATGTGTGGTGCCTTTTGAGTATGTGCAAGTTTTGTGTGAGGCAACTTTTGCATGTGTTGCAACTTTTGTGCATGTGGCAATTTTTCCGCGTGTGCAAGTTTTGCGTGTGGCGAGTTTTTCATGAGGAGAATTTTGCACTTGTGGCGAGTTTTGCAAGAGCCTAGTTTTTGCATGTGGCGAGTTCTGCGCGTGGCGAGTTTTGAGTGGCGACTTTTGTGTTTCGACTTTTATGTGGCGAGGTTGGTGTATTTGTGGTGAAATGTGTGCTGAGGGTAATATGTGTTCAAGCACGTGGTAGTGTGTGGCGCATTTTGTGTGTGTTCATATACCCGTGTGTGGTGAGTATCCCATGTTGGGGCCCCACCTTAGCAACTGTACGGTATATACTCTTTGGCGCCATCGCTCTCACTCTTTAAGTCCCCCTTGTTCACATCTGGCAACTGTCAATTTGCCTCCTACACTTTTCCTTTCATTTTTCCCCATTATGTAGATAGGGGCAAAATTGTTTGGTGAATTGGAAAGCGAGGGGTTAAAATTTCACCTCACAACATAGCCTATGACGCTCTCGGGGTCCAGACGTGTGACAGTGCAAAATTTTGTGGCTGTAGCTGCGACCCCTCCAACACTTTTCCTTTCACTTTTTCCCCATTATGTAGATAGGGGCAAAATTGTTTGGTGAATTGGAAAGCACGGGGTTAAAATTTCACCTCACAACGTAGCCTATGACGCTCTCAGGGTCCAGACGTGTGACTGTGCAAAATTTTGTTTCTGTAGCTGCGACGCCTCCAACACTTTTCCTTTCACTTTTTTCCCCATTATGTAGATAGGGGCAAAATTGTTTGGTGAATTGGAAAGCGCGGGGTTAAAATTTCGCCTCACAACATAACCTATGACGCTCTCAGGGTCCAGACGTGTGACTGTGCAAAATTTTGTTGCTGTGGCTGCGACGCCTCCAACACTTTTCCTTTCACTTTTTTCCCCATTATGTAGATAGGGGCAAAATTGTTTGGTGAATTGGAACGCGCGGGGTTAAAATTTCGCCTCACAATATAGCCTATGACGCTCTCGGGGTCCAGACGTGTGAGCGTGCAAAATTTTGTGGCTGTAGCTGCGACGGTGCAGATGCCAATCCCGGACATACACACATACACACACACACACACACACACACACACACATTCAGCTTTATATAGTAGATTTATAGTCAATTATTGCACCATTGTTAGAGCTGACTTTTCAGATATTCTTTTTTATTACGAACTGTATAGGCCTGTCCACCTTGAGGTTCTCTCCTTTTAAAAAGGTTTGTCCAGGATTAGTAAAAATGTCATGCTATTTTTCAGAAACTGCACTTTCCTATACATGGGTTGTCTCTAGTGATGAGCGAGTATACTCATTGCTCGTGTTTTCCTGAGCACGCTCGGGTGGTCTCCAAGTATTTGCTGCATGATTTACAGCTGCTAGCTAGCCTGAGTACATGTGGTGGTTGCCTGGTTGCTAGGGAATCTCCACATGTATTCAAGCTGTCTAGAAGCTGCAAATCATACAGCTGAGGCGAGGAAACTAAATCTCCGAGCTCTCACAAATACTCGGAGACCACCCGAGCATGCTCGAAAAAAACCCGAGCAACGAGTATACTTTCTCATCACTAGTTGTCTTTGTTTTTGGAGAACAGCCCAATTCATTAAAACATGATGGAAGCCTCACAACTCTGCCCTGACATTATCTGTAGGAATGAGTGGACCTGTGGATGTTGGCGTTCGGTGGGTTCGACGAAGCTACAGTTAAATGTTTGGTTAGAGACCGAACTTGACCCTGAATTCAAATGCATAGCTGTAAAATGGTCATAGCTAGAGGGCTGCAAAAGGAAGCTAAATGGGGTAAGAGCAGGACAATTGTCCTGCAAACATATATGAATAAGAAAAAGACTTAAAATAACAAAGAGTTAAAAAAAGAAAAAATTATGATCTTGAACAAAGAGGCAGAGGTCCAAGTGGAGCTGGAGGTTGAGGACGTGTAGGTGGCAGTGTAGGTGGAAGAGGCGGAGGTGAAGAAGGTGGTCAACACTGTTTTTTTTGTTGTTTTTATTGATTTTTGGGGGGTTACTCTGAAAACAGCCAGTGTAATCATCTGCTGGTAACTCTCTCTGCAATTATTTGGGTTGAAAACAATGATGAGAGCATAAAATAGGAGATGTGGCCATGTTGCTTGTGGTGGAGATGTAGCTGCTGCAGGCAGAGAGAGGGCATGGTCGATCTGTGTCTACTCACTACTACGCTGTGGTTCCGTGGCCCATCCACCGGGCCATGCCCCACAATTCTAAGAGATTGAGTGCACTGTGTTGTGAATTCTGTGGCTGAATTCACTCCTGTGGTCACAAGTGGTACTGCAGCTTCTGAGCTTCCTCCCTCGGGTGTTCTGGTGAGCTCATTAACTGCTTCATTACTTAACTCCGCCTGATGCTGCTATCCTTGCTCCTTGTCAATGTTTCAGTGTTGGATCTGAGCTTCTCCTGATTGTTCCTGTGACCTGCTGCTCTGTATAGCTAAGTGCTTTTTGCTATTTTGTTGCTTTTTTTCTGTCCAGCTTGTCTTTTGTTTTGCTGGAAGCTCTGAGACGCAAAGGGTGTACCGCCGTGCCGTTAGTTCGGCACGGTGGGCCTTTTTGCCCCCTTTGCGTGGTTTTTGCTTTAGGGTTTTTTGTAGACTGCAAAGTTCGCTTTACTGTCCTCGCTCTGTCCTAGAATATCGGGCCCCACTTTGCTTAATCTATTTCATCCCTACGTTTTGTCTTTTCATCTTACTCACAGTCATTATATGTGGGGGGCTGCCTTTTCCTTTGGGGAATTTCTCTAGGGGCAAGTCAGGCCTATTTTTCTATCTTCAGGCTAGCTAGTTTCTTAGGCTGTGCCGAGTTGCCTAGGTAGTTGTTAGGCGCAATCCACAGCCGCTTTTAGTTGTGTTTAGGATAGGATCAGGGGTGCAGTCTACAGAGTTTCCACGTCTCAGAGCTCGTTCTTGTGTTTTTGGGTATTTGTCAGATCACTGTGTGCGCTCTGATCGCTAAGCACACTGTGTCTCTGGATTGCCTTCATAACACCTGTCATTAGCAAACATAACAGTACAAGGAGCCCAAAACTAATGATTCTCAATAGAGGGAAAGAAAAAGTTCTGACATCATTTTTTTTTTTTTTTCTGCTCTGTGTTCACTTTTTTTTTTTCCCCTAGACATTTGGGTGATTCTGGACACAGGTGTGGACAAGGATATTCAGGGTCTGTGCTCTTCAATGGATAATCTCGTTATAAATGTACAGAAAATTCAAGATGCTATTGATCAGAAATCTATGTTAGAACCAAGAATTCCTATTCCTGATTTGTTTTTTGGAGATAGAACTAAGTTTCTAAGTTTCAAAAATAATTGTAAGCTATTTCTGGCCTTGAAACCTCATTCTTCTGGTAATCCTATTCAACAGGTTTTGATTATTATTTCTTTTTTGCGCGGCGACCCTCAAGACTGGGCATTTTCTCTTGCGCCAGGAGACCCTGCATTGAGTAGTGTCGATGCGTTTTTCCTGGCGCTCGGATTGCTGTACGATGAGCCTAATTCAGTGGATCAGGCTGAGAAAAATTTGCTGGCTTTGTGCCAGGGTCAGGATGATATAGAAGTATATTGTCAGAAATTTAGGAAATGGTCAGTACTCACTCAGTGGAATGAATCTGCGCTGGCAGCTTTGTTCAGAAAGGGTCTCTCTGAGGCTCTTAAAGATGTCATGGTGGGATTTCCTATGCCTGCTGGTTTGAATGAGTCTTTGTCTTTAGCCATTCAGATCGGTCGACGCTTGCGCGAGCGTAAATCTGTGCACCATTTGGCGGTATTGCCTGAGGTTAAACCTGAGCCTATGCAGTGCGATAGGACTATGACTAGAGTTGAACGGCAGGAATACAGACGTCTGAATGGTCTGTGTTTCTACTGTGGTGATTCCACTCATGCTATTTCTGATTGTCCTAAGCGCACTAAGCGGTCCGCTAGGTCTGCCGTCATTGGTACTGTACAGTCCAAATTCCTTCTGTCCATTACCTTGATATGCTCTTTGTCGTCGTTTTCTGTCATGGCGTTTGTGGATTCGGGCGCTGCCCTGAATCTGATGGATTTGGATTATGCTAAACGTTGTGGGTTTTTCTTGGAGCCTTTGCGGTGTCCTATTCCATTGAGAGGAATTGATGCTACACCTTTGGCCAAGAATAAACCTCAGTACTGGGCCCAGCTGACCATGTGCATGGCTCCTGCACATCAGGAAGTTATTCGCTTTCTGGTGTTGCATAATCTGCATGATGTGGTCGTGTTGGGGTTGCCATGGCTACAAACCCATAATCCAGTATTGGATTGGAATTCCATGTCGGTATCCAGCTGGGGCTGTCAGGGGGTACATGGTGATGTTCCATTTTTGTCGATTTCATCATCCACCCCTTCTGAGGTCCCAGAGTTCTTGTCTGATCATCAGGATGTATTTGAAGAGCCCAAGTCCGATGCCCTACCTCCGCATAGGGATTGTGATTGTGCTATCAATTTGATTCCTGGTAGTAAATTCCCTAAAGGTCGATTATTTAATTTATCCGTGCCCGAACACGCCGCTATGCGCAGTTATGTGAAGGAATCCCTGGAGAAGGGACATATTCGCCCATCGTCATCACCACTGGGAGCAGGGTTCTTCTTTGTAGCCAAGAAGGATGGTTCGCTGAGACCGTGTATTGATTACCACCTTCTTAATAAGATCACTGTTAAATTTCAGTATCCCTTGCCATTGTTATCTGACTTGTTTGCTCGGATTAAGGGGGCTAGTTGGTTCACTAAGATAGATCTTCGTGGTGCGTATAATCTGGTGAGAATCAGGCAAGGAGATGAATGGAAAACTGCATTCAATACGCCCGAGGGTCATTTTGAGTATCTAGTGATGCCGTTCGGACTTGCCAATGCTCCATCTGTGTTTCAGACTTTTATGCATGACATCTTCCGTGAGTATCTGGATAAATTCCTGATTGTTTACTTGGATGACATTTTGATCTTCTCAGATGATTGGGAGTCTCATGTGAAGCAGGTCAGAATGGTTTTTCAGGTCATGCGTGCTAATTCTTTGTTTGTGAAGGGATCAAAGTGTCTCTTCGGTGTGCAGAAAGTTTCATTTTTGGGGTTCATCTTTACCCCTTCTACTATCGAGATGGATCCAGTTAAGGTCCAAGCCATCCAGGATTGGATTCAGCCGACATCTCTGAAAAGTCTGCAAAAGTTCCTGGGCTTTGCTAATTTTTATCGTCGCTTCATCTGTAATTTTTCTAGCATTGCCAAACCATTGACCGATTTGACCAAGAAGGGTGCTGATTTGGTTAATTGGTCTTCTGCTGCTGTGGAAGCTTTTCAGGAGTTGAAGCGTCGTTTTTGTTCTGCCCCTGTGTTGTGTCAGCCAGATGTTTCTCTTCCGTTCCAGGTCGAGGTTGATGCTTCTGAGATTGGAGCAGGGGCGGTTTTGTCACAGAGAGGTTCTGATTGCTCAGTGATGAAACCATGTGCTTTCTTTTCCAGGAAGTTTTCGCCCGCTGAGCGTAATTATGATGTGGGCAATCGAGAGTTGCTGGCCATGAAGTGGGCATTCGAGGAGTGGCGTCATTGGCTTGAAGGAGCTAAGCATCGCGTGGTGGTATTGACTGATCATAAGAAGTTGACTTATCTCGAGTCTGCCAAGCGCTTGAATCCTAGACAGGCCCGTTGGTCGTTATTTTTTGCCCGCTTCGACTTTGTGATTTCGTACCTTCCGGGCTCTAAAAATGTGAAGGCGGATGCTCTGTCTAGGAGTTTTGTGCCCGACTCTCCGGGTTTATCTGAGCCAGCGGGTATCCTCAAGGAAGGAGTCATTGTGTCTGCCATCTCCCCTGATTTGCGGCGGGTGCTGCAAAAATTTCAGGCGAATAAACCTGATCGTTGTCCAGCGGAGAAACTGTTCGTCCCTGATAGGTGGACTAATAAACTTATCTCTGAACTTCATTGTTCGGTGTTGGCTGGTCATCCTGGAATCTTTGGTACCAGAGAGTTAGTGGCTAGATCCTTCTGGTGGCCATCTCTGTCACGGGATGTACGTACTTTTGTGCAGTCCTGTGGGATTTGTGCTAGGGCTAAGCCCTGCTGTTCTCGTGCCAGTGGGTTGCTTTTGCCTTTGCTGGTCCCAAAGAGGCCTTGGACACATATTTCGATGGATTTCATTTCTGACCTTCCCGTTTCTCAAAAGATGTCAGTCATTTGGGTGGTCTGTGATCGCTTTTCTAAAATGGTCCATCTGGTGCCCTTGGCTAAATTGCCTTCCTCCTCTGATTTGGTACCTTTGTTCTTTCAGCATGTGGTTCGGTTGCATGGCATTCCTGAGAATATTGTTTCTGACAGAGGTTCCCAGTTTGTTTCAAGGTTTTGGCGAGCCTTTTGTGGTAGGATGGGTATTGACCTATCTTTTTCCTCGGCTTTCCATCCTCAGACTAATGGCCAGACCGAACGAACCAATCAGACCTTGGAAACATATCTGAGATGTTTTGTTTCTGCAGACCAGGATGATTGGGTGTCCTTTTTGCCGTTGGCTGAGTTCGCCCTTAATAATCGGGCCAGCTCGGCTACCTTGGTTTCTCCATTTTTTTGCAATTCTGGGTTCCATCCTCGTTTCTCTTCAGGACAGGTTGAGTCTTCGGACTGTCCTGGTGTGGATTCTGTGGTGGATAGGTTGCAGCAGATCTGGACTCAGGTAGTGGACAATTTGACCTTGTCCCAGGAGAAAGCTCAACTTTTCGCTAATCGCAGACGCCGTGTGGGTCCCCGACTTCGTGTTGGGGATCTGGTTTGGTTATCTTCTCGTCATATTCCTATGAAGGTTTCCTCTCCTAAATTTAAACCTCGTTTTATTGGTCCGTATAGGATTTCTGAGGTTCTCAATCCTGTGTCTTTTCGTTTGACCCTCCCAGACTCCTTTTCCATACATAATGTATTCCATAGGTCGTTGTTGCGGAGATACGTGGCACCTATGGTTCCATCTGTTGAGCCTCCTGCCCCGGTTTTGGTGGAGGGGGAATTGGAGTATATTGTGGAGAAGATTTTGGATTCTCGTGTTTCTAGACGGAAACTCCAGTATCTGGTTAAATGGAAGGGTTATGCTCAGGAAGATAATTCCTGGGTTTTTGCCTCTGATGTTCATGCTTCCGATCTTGTTCGTGCCTTTCATGCGGCTCATCCTGGTCGGCCTGGGGGCTCTGGTGAGGGTTCGGTGACCCCTCCTCAAGGGGGGGATACTGTTGTGAATTCTGTGGCTGAATTCACTCCTGTGGTCACAAGTGGTACTGCAGCTTCTGAGCTTCCTCCCTCGGGTGTTCTGGTGAGCTCGTTAACTGCTTCATTACTTAACTCCGCCTGATGCTGCTATCCTTGCTCCTTGTCAATGTTTCAGTGTTGGATCTGAGCTTCTCCTGATTGTTCCTGTGACCTGCTGCTCTGTATAGCTAAGTGCTTTTTGCTATTTTGTTTCTTTTTTACTGTCCAGCTTGTCTTTTGTTTTGCTGGAAGCTCTGAGACGCAAAGGGTGTACCGCCGTGCCGTTAGTTCGGCACGGTGGGTCTTTTTTGCCCCCTTTGCGTGGTTTTTGCTTTAAGGTTTTTTTGTAGACTGCAAAGTTCGCTTTACTGTCCTCGCTCTGTCCTAGAATATCGGGCCCCACTTTGCTTAATCTATTTCATCCCTACGTTTTGTCTTTTCATCTTACTCACAGTCATTATATGTGGGGGGCTGCCTTTTCCTTTGGGGAATTTCTCTAGGGGCAAGTCAGGCCTATTTTTCTATCTTCAGGCTAGCTAGTTTCTTAGGCTGTGCCGAGTTGCCTAGGTAGTTGTTAGGCGCAATCCACAGCCGCTTTTAGTTGTGTTTAGGATAGGATCAGGGGTGCAGTCTACAGAGTTTCCACGTCTCAGAGCTCGTTCTTGTGTTTTTGGGTATTTGTCAGATCACTGTGTGCGCTCTGATCGCTAAGCACACTGTGTCTCTGGATTGCCTTCATAACACCTGTCATTAGCAAACATAACAGCACTGATTCTCAACCACTTGCTATTTTGGAGGATGAGTAAGTGGGAACGATAGTGCAAACTGTCAGTGGACACTCCCAGGACATCTCTGATGATGATGATGATGATGATGATGAAACACAGGAGCCAACTGCTGCAGCTTCCTGTTGTATGTACACAGCCAAGGAGGACAGGGATGTGGACTGGGTGGAACATAAAGCGGGGGATTATTAATATTTATTTTTCAAGCTCCATTGATTCCATGGTGCTGTACATGAGAAGGGCTTACATACAAGACACAAATAGAAATGACAAAGAACAAACTAATAGCGACAGACAGGAACAGAGGGGAGAGAACCCTACCCTTCCGGCCTTACATTCTACAGGATAATGGGGAAGGAGATAGTCGGTTCGGGGGATGCAGCAGCTCTGATGTTGGTGGAGGCAGTGGGGTCATTGCAGGCTGTAAGCTGTTCTGAAGACATGGGTTTTCAAGTCCTGCTTCAAAGTTTCACATGTAGGGGATAATCGGATATTTTGGGCGACAGAATTCTACAGGATGTTAAATATTAATTTTTTTAAACATTCCAAAAATTCCTGTGAAGCACCTGAAGGATTAATAAACTTCTTGAATGTGGTTTTGATCACCTTGAGGGGTGCAGTTTTTAGAATGGTGTCAATTTGGGGTATTTTCTATCATATACAGTGGGGGAAATAAGTATTTGATCCCTTGCTGATTTTGTAAGTTTGCCCACTGACAAAGACATGAACAGTCTATAATTTTAAGGGTAGGTTAATTTTAACATGGAGAGATAGGATATCAAAAATAAAATCCAGAAAATCACATTGTATAAATATAAATGTATTTGCATTTTGCAGTGAGAAATAAGTATTTGATCCCCCTGGCAAACAAGAGTTAATACTTGGTGGCAAAACCCTTGTTGGCAAGCACAGCAGTCAGACGTTTTTGTAGCTGATGATGAGGTTTGCGCACATATCAGAAGGAATTTTGGTCCATTGCTCTTTGCAGATCATCTCTAAATCATCAAGATTTTGAGGCTGACGCTTGGCAACTCGGGGCTTCAACTCCCTCCATAATTTTTCTATGGGATTAAGGTCTGGAGACTGTCTAGGCCACTCCATGACCTTAATGTGCTTCTTTTTGAGCCACTCCTTTGTTGCCTTGGCTGTAAGTTTTGGGTCATTGTCTTGCCACGACCCATTTTTAATATCCTGGCGGAGGGAAGGAGGTCGTCACTCAGAATTTTACAATACATGGCTCCATTCATTCTCCCATTGATGCGGTGAAGTAGTCCTGTGCCCTTTGCAGAGAAACAACCCAAAACATAATATTTCCACCTCCATGCTTGACGATGGGGACGGTGTTCTTTGGGTCATAGGCAGCATTTCTCTTCCTCCAAACACGGCGAGTTGAGTTAATGCCAAAGACCTGAATTTTTGTCTCATTTGACCAC